>NW_005841887.1:1378846-1400299 GCF_000455745.1 Alligator sinensis | reverse complement strand
TTCCCTACTGTTTCTAATTTTGTGTTCCAGATTTTGGATGCTAAAATTACTCTATAGAGAGCAAAACAATCAAATGAAATATTTACTTGGAAAAATCTGATGAAAAGAACCTCATATTAAATCGGGGATCACATGTTTAATGATGCTTTAAAAATTATTGGCCCATTTCCTTGCAAACATTTTGCAGGAGCTTTTTTAATCTGGGCAGCCATTTACAAATTCCAATGAATGATTCATACCACAGTGGTATTTATCCATAAAGACGGGGAAACCTGCCAATAAATGTACTTCATATAGGTTTATTTTAGTGCTTGACAGCCAAGTTAATTTCTTGGTTAAGTTGGAAAAGATCAGACAATGTGGTATGCGATACATACATTATTATGTATTGATGCATACAGTGCCTTTCTCAAGGTTTATAGTGTTGTTTATTATTGGTGTTGTTTATTTACTGGGTATGTTTAGGGTTTCTGGCATTTAAAGAAATGCACAGTTTCTGCATCAAAAAGGTTTTACTGAATTACAAAACATTCATATACAGAATTCCTTCACTTGGCCAACCATTGAAATGCAGGTACTTCTTGGATGAAACAAACCATTATGTTGGCATCAGCAATGTACCTCTTCAATCTAGATGACATGGTGGAGAATCTCCGATTCATTTTCATTTTTATGTTAACATGTTGGCAAAATGAAATCAACAGGAAATTGACGAGGGCAATGGGATTCTCAGGTTTGCATCGTTACCTTGAGAAAACACCAGAAGAGCTTTAGTGAAGTTTCCAAAGTTTCCTGAGCTACTGATTCAAGGAGTCCCAGGTTTTCTGTGCCCTGCTTGTCACACCTAAAAGAAGGGAATGATTTTCAGATACTGGGGCACCCAAAGTCACTATATACCATTGATTGCATTGGGCCCTTGGTTTTGCACGCATTTCCATCAGCACGTTTTCCTAATTTGTTTAATATTGCTTCTGAAGAATGTGTGACACTAAGTGAATTCTTAACATCATTTCCTGAAGTAACCAGAAGCTTAATTTGCACCACGGCTTCTACCTCCCCATAAAAAATTCTAGTTGTTAAATTAATGCACCGCAGCTGCATCATGGGAAACTAAGGACATGAGTCATCACTCCAAAACAGTCTTTTCTTTTAAAGCATCATTGCATCCTCTTTCTCATGATGTACTAAACAAGCCATTTGCCAGAAATTCTCCAAACTGGCTTGGTGAGACTATTATCAGTGACACAACTAGGGATACACAGATATGTTGAGGTAAGCAGATATTTAGCTCCCTGTGGTACTATTCATTTGGCCAGGTGTAGTGCCTTTGTAGGAGGCTTTTTTTATTATTTGTATATAATAGATGCATGTATATACACTTGGGTAATCATTTGTTGCATTTGGAATTGGAGAAAAAGACAACACGGATTGAAATGCAACAAACCATTACCCAACTTTATCTATTATATACATGTTTATGACCACGAGTTCAGTATGTCTTAGAGTCTGGCACCCCCTACTTATAAAGCACTCTGCCTTGTATTCTCTACCTCTTTGACCTCTCAAGGAGCCACTTAGCCACAATCTCTCTAGCCTTTTCTAGGCTTTAGTCTGTTCATTCTAGCCTGAGGTTGCTGGCTCCCCAAGTTGTAGTCTCAGTCAGAAATCCTATGGGATTGAAATGTTGCCAAACTCATATTCTCCTTCTTGCATCTTGAAGGAAAATATATTGCTGTGCTTTCTTTCTATACAGGTACCCAGTAAACATAATATATATGGCGGCACCCTTGGGAAATTATTCCTACAGTATACTGGTTTGTCATTCAACTAACTACTATCAAAGAGCAGAAATGATATGGGCTGTACCCATGGACAGCTACGTGTGCTGAAATGCTAGAGGAAAGACCATTACCATTAAAAAAAAACTGTGCTGCTCCTCCTCCACCACAGCTATTTCCTGCCCATCATGGTCACAACAGTGGACACAGAAAGATTTGGTCAGTAAGTTAATTCTTACAGCTGCAACCTACCTATAACTGATTTCTTTTATGTAGTATTCCACATTTGGAGATCAACAGAGAAAGGACACACTATGAACTGATTTAAACTTGCATTTCAGGGTACAGTTAGGAAAATGCAGTAACTATTTTGCAAGTGTTTCAGCCCCACCTATTGACAATTTATCTATTAACTATTTATACCTCTATATACAGTCATCTCATTTAGGCCTTGATCTTGCAACCACTTATGCATATGCTTAACGTTCCTAACATTAACAGAAATGTAAAATATGTATAAGTGATTTCAGGACTGAGTCCTTATAACAATCATTGGTGACAGAGTCCACCTTTGCCTTTTCAATCCCAGTAGATACAGTTTCAAGGGCAAATGCTGTGAATTTCACGCTTTCCTTTCGAAATGAAAGTTGAGTCTCCGCTTGTGGGCAGCCAAGACTTCTCTACTAAACAGGAGTCCAGGCAAACCTTTTTTACTTTGTCAGTTGTTTTTGTTCCAATTCAAATAGTTTGGGTTTTTTGGGTTTTTTTTTTTTTAATTATTTCAGAAACTAATCCTTTTTTCAGTATTCTACCTGGATAACTTTTCTAAAGTAGAAAGAGAGCTGGACAGCTTTACAAGATGGCATGTAGAGGAGTCCTTTCACCAGAACATGGATTCTTTTTTATAGCTTGAGCTCTTCTTTTAGAGGATGAAGATGCAGGTTCTGCATGGTAGCAGTTATTCTGGTTTTGTGCCATACTACTTGTGCCCAGTCAGGGCCCATAAATAAATGGGCCCTACACTCACGGTTATGCTACACTCCTCTTATTGTATCTCAGATTTGGGTCCCCATTGCAAAGTCAATCAAAGTGTTTATGTATGGTCAAAGTCGAGTTCATCCAATAATCCAGACCATTTTTATCTCTGTTATAGAAACATTAAATGTCTTCAATAATGAAAAGACTTCTAGACATTACTAACATAAGCCCACTGGGTCTAGTAAAATGTTTTTCTTGCAACATCAGAGCTAAGGAAATAAAGTCAATTCAAATATAAAATAATTATGACTGTGTGAAAATGAAGTGCATTTTCAAGATGGAAAACAAATTATTAGCATGTATATAATCTCTCATACTGTTTTAAAATTAACATCATGTACTGAAAGTACTGAACCTAAGATAAGACATAATTATTGCACTTAGTGTGCTGTTTATTAACCTCTCAAGACATGCCTTTAACAAGCTGAGTTCAAATATTTCTGTCAGAATGAGAGATGTTGTTCTAGTCTCCAACTAGTTTCTAGCCCTGGAACATTATTTTAAATTATGCTAATACAATGTTTAGTATTGCTTTTTACAAGGACATTGGTCAATTTTGGCTTAATAGTAAGGTACTTTTTAAATCAATTGAAAAAGTTATATTTTTGTAGATGAAAAATATCTTTGCCATATTGTAAATGAAAAATTGCAAAATGCAGTTCAGATCTACAAAGCTAAAAGGACTGATTTTTTTAAGGGTCACTTGGTATCTTACATCTATAGCTTTCATGACTGAGACATCTGAATATCTTTAAAAATCCTTCCCCAAGTAGGTAAAAAAAAAAACAAAAACAAAAAACCAAAAATGGCTAGGCAAGATAAATATTTTCAGCTTTAATATTTGGGTTGTCAAACCAACAAGTGAGGATTTACTACTACAGGTTTCCCTCGCTTTATGCTGGTTCTGTATATACAAATTTGCTTTTATGCAATGACAGTTTTTATACCCAAAGCTCATTATATGCGAGGTAAAATCACTCTTATGCGATTGGCATAGGCATGCTCATCCTTTCCCAAGCAGGTAAGTTTGTGGGGGGAGGGGAAAGGGCCCTGGGGCCAGGGCCCGGTTCACCCCAGCCTGTACTGCAGCGGCCCCAGGAGCAGCCAATGTTAGCTGCCTGCAGCCGCCAGGCTGTGCCATACCCTGAACCCCGCAGGGCTCTGCTTGTCCCCACTCACCCCAGCCCATGGGCTGCGCTGTGCCGTGGTGTCGGCTGCTCCCAGGGTCACTGCAGCAGGGGCTGGGACGAGAGTGGACAAGTTGTGCCATGCCCCATGCTCCCAGGAGCTCCGCTTGTTCCCTCTCAACCCAGCCCCTGCTGCAACAGCCCCAGGAACAGCTGACGCCAACTGCAGAGGGAATTGTCAGTGGGTATGGGGCGGGGCATAGGGGGCACAGCTCTTGCTGCTATGTGTACCCTAGGAGGGCTGGGGGCTGGGGGGCTGTGCCAGGCTCTTCCCAGGAGGTGCATGCCCCTGGGTCTGTGTGCAGGATGACAGCAGGCTGCCGTTCACCCTGAGTGCCAGGAAAAGCCCAGTGCTGCTGCTGGCCCCAGGCTGCAGTGGCAGCCTGCTCTCCTCCCATATACAGATCTAGGGTCATGCGCCCCCTGGGAAGAGCCCAGCACAGCGCCCCAGTCCACAGCCCTCCCATGGTATGCATTCCAGCAAGAGCCATGCCCCCCCGCCCCGCTCTGCGCCCATTGACAGTTCCTTCTTTTTGCTCCCTGCTGCAGCCTCAGGAGCAGCCGACGCCATCTGCCTGCAGCCCTTGGGCTGCTCTGTGCCCCTCTCCCTGCCCCTTCCCTAGCCCCAGCCTCACTCCCTTCCTACCTCACCGCTGTGGGAACATATGCCTATGTGTTACCTTATAAACTAGGTTCCCTTTATGCATTTTTGATTTATGCACATTTTTCTGGAAACACATGTACTGTATAAAGCGAGGGAAACCTGTATTTGATTTTTAACCCATCTGTACCCCTTTAAAACCCACATACTTACTGTCATTTCTCTAGAGGCATTAATATGTAGTGATATGTATCATTTCAGTACTCCTCTATTCTATAGTTTAGCAGGTTTTTGAATGAGAAGCAAAACTACTGATACATTTTCTATTTATATTGTTTTTCTAAATGACTTGGCTATTTTTTTTTCTGACTTGCAAATAGCTTTGTACATTTGCAGGTTTGTAACTGAATATGCTATCATCTCAATGTTGAATGGAGTATGTTATTCCAATCATGTACATGTACAAACAGCAAGAATGAACCTTGTCTGAACAGAACCTTCTACAACAGTCAACCAAATGAGAAAAACAAATGTTGTAGAGTCCCCAAAAGGGAATAAAGAGTTCATCTGTTTCCTTTATAGCGAGCTGTGTCTTTTTCATTACAGTTGCCTCATTCCTCTAAAGGCCCCTCTAGACGTTCGGGTGAAGGCATGATAAGATCTGATGTGTGATCCACACACTTGTACCTCCTGTCACGATGAAGCGAGTGTTGCCACACTCATATATTGGAAGCATGAGGGCCAGAAAGCCAGCAACAGGTTGAATGGTCAATGTCAATAAGACCTTGGGCACCTGGAGGAGGGCATTTGTAGATGATGTGGTCAGCCATCTGAGCTTGAGCACCACAGCTACAGCTAGTTTAATCGGAGAAGCCCTAGGAGTGCATGCTGGTGTTAAACCATCCAATACCCATTCTGAGATGGTTAAAAGCAGTCCAGACCCTGGAGGGCAGCTGCCATCCTGAGAGGCAGAAGCTGTTACTGGGGGTGGAGTTCTTTAGCTGCAGTTTTTGTGCAGCATATTTCCTGATCCACTGATGGGAGATCCATGAAGTAGGTGACATGGCCGATTTGATGATCTTACTGGCCTGAGTTGAGAACGGGTTCCAAGACTTCAGGCAGTAGTTGGTTTTCTGGCTTGTGGCTACTAGGTTGGAGTTCAAAGAATGGTTTGGATCTTGAGCTTTAAGGCCTAGGGTCAGGGTAGCAGCTTGTCTCCAGATGTCAAGGTGGGTGGGGCTGGTAAGCAGTCAACTGAGGTTGGCATAAGGTCCTTGTGATGCTGTTAAGCAAGGGCAATGCGTAGGGGATGCATGCCGGTGCACATGCACCTCCTGCGCGTGGCAGTGCACCCCTGCAAAAAGGTTCCACTGACAGCATCTGCAGGCAGTCCCTGATTGCCCCTAGCCACTGCTGGCACTGCCAGCGATGTCTGTGGATGGTTGCCAACCCAGCGCTCACCACCCCTTCCCTTGCTGCCAACAGTGCTGGGGGCATGCGCCATTCATTCTGTTAAGGCTAGAATCCACTAACTTTATGTGCATGCTCCAGCCCCATGCTGGTGTACAGTACTCAGCAGGAGCATATGCAATTGCCAAAATAGAGATGTGAAGTGTATGGAAACTTGCACTCCAGGTGGTGCCAGCAAGGTGATGGATAAGAGCTCATCTGCTGTTAACCTTACCCTGGACCCTATCCAGATGCTGGTGGTAGGTAAGTCTGGTCCAGCTGGACTTCTTACTGAAGACATTGAAGAGAGCTTTGAGGCTGGGGAGAAAGTCAGTGCTGTCCTGGTGGACCTCACTGCTGCATATGATACTGTCTGGCTCCATGGCCTCTATTACAAGCTCCTCTGAATGATACCTGATAAAGCAATTGTCAGCTTTATTATGCTTATGCTTCAGAACCACAGTGTCACTCTCAAAACCATTGACGGACAGGAAAGCCACCCTAGAAGTCTTAAGAATGGCATCCTGCAAGGCTCGGTACTTTCTCCATTGCTTTTCAATGTGTACACTATTGACCTGCCTGATGCCCAATCCAAGAAATATGGCTATGCCGACAACCTGGCTCTCACCAAATCCAGCATGCAATGGGAAGCTAATTAATCTGCTTTGACATCAGACATGAACACCCTTGCTGGCTACTTCCATAAATGACGTCTCTAGCTCAGCCTCGCTGAAACAGTGGCAAGACTTTCACCTAAATAACAACCAAGCGAAAAAAGAAAAGTCAAGATGGGCAACCGGGCACTTGAACTTCCTGCCATGCCACATGTGCGTGGCAGGAGGCCTGACTGGGATCCAACATCAGATCATATCCTGCCTTATTGCCAGTACAGAACTCTTGCACTGGCATGCTAGGAGCAGGCTCCCACAGGTACAAGTCCTGCAGCTGATTAGATTCCCAAGCAAGGCAGTACCCCATGGGCTGCTGTGGCTGGGGCTCCCATCAGCTGGCAAGACTCCCAGCTCCAGTACTGGGATGGTGGAATGGTTGGGAATCCTGTCAGCTGTGGTATAATTTGCATGCATAGCCAGCCTAAAGTAATGGCAAAATTAGCCAGGTAATTGTGTAATACATGCAATGTGTAGAGGAGGCCTTAAAGGTGAAGCACACAAAACACAGATTATGGACACACCAAAAAAATTGCAAAAAAATGCCTTGCCTGTTAAAAAGGAACACCTGTATTACGACTAAAGAGCGCAATACGAGTTTTAGGTATAGGTGATTTGTGTCAGGGTCCTTTGTGTAAAATGAATCCACAAAGTTGTTTATGACCAAATAGAGAAATCCATTAAGAAGCTCATTCAGTGAAAGGTTCATCACTGAGATCTCCAGGTTACAATAGCAGATAAGTAAAGCTATATGTTCCAGGGAGCTCAACACACAGTTACATCAATCAGTTTTACAATCCAAATAATCTGCTGCACACACGTTGCTTTCTAGCTACCATTTGCTTGTAACAGAATACATTGGGTATGTGCAGGCATTGCATTTAGATTGACCTAACCAGGGTTAGCTTGATGTAAATGCCCACTCATACAGGCATGCAGAGGGCTTAAATTGCCAAAAAAATAAAAAAGGGTACCCAATCTAACTTAGTTCACCTTTAGTAGGTGCACTAACTATGATCAAGATCAGGTTAACCTGAAGTAGTGAACACTTATACACATCTGCAGCATAGTCCTGGGGCTGGAAAAGCCCAGCTGATTGCCCCAGCCCCAGGGCTTCTCTATTCTTCCCTCCTTTTCCCTCCTCCTCCAAAGCCTTTCCAGGGCTATTTTTAGCCTCAAATCAGGGAACCCTCCCACCGTCATCCCTACCCCAGGGACCCATTAACTGCTCCCTTGTGGATCTGTCAGCCCACCCCGAGTTTCATAGTTTCATAGTTGGTAGGGTCGGAAGGGACCTGAGGAGATCATCTAGTCTGACCCCCTGCCATGGCAGGAAAGAGTACTGGGGTCAAACAACCCCGGCCAGATGTTCATCCAGCCTTTTTATAAAGACCCCCAGGGTAGGAGCCAGCACCACTTCTTTTGGAAGTTGGTTCCAAGTCCTAGCCGCCCTGACAGTGAAATAGCGCCTCGTAATGTCTAGCCTGAAACTACCCTCCGCTAGCTTGTGTCCGTTGTTTCTTGTAACTCCTGGGAGTGCTCGGGGGAACAGGGACTCTCCCAATGCCTGCTGGTCCCCCTTGACTAGTTTGTAGACTGCCACTACAGGCTGCCCTCTCAGCCTTCTCTTGTGGAGGCTGAACAGGTTCAGGTCCCTCAGCCTTTCCTCGTAGGGTCTGCCCTGCTGTCCCCTGATCATGCGGGTGGCCCTCCTTTGGACCCTCTCCATATTGGCCACATCCTGCCTGAAGGGCGGCACCCAGAACTGGATGCAGTACTCCAGCTGTGGCCTGACCAGTGCCGCATAGAGGGGGAGGATCACCTCCTCGGACCTGCTTGAGATGCATCTGTGGATGCACGACAAGGTACGGTTGGCCTTCCTGACCGCGTCCCCACTTTGTCGGCCCATGTTCATTGTGGCATCAATGATGACTCCAAGATCCTTTTCTGTCTCGACGCTGGCAAGAAGGTAGTTCCCCAGCCTGTAGGTGTGCTGCTGGTTCTTCCTCCCCAGGTGCATTACCCTGCACTTGTCAGTGTTGAACCCCATCCTATTCTCATCGGTCCACCCCTGTAACCAGTTACTTACACTGGTTTCTTCTCACATCTTCCGGGAGCAGCAAACAGCTGTACTCAATGCTCCCATTCTGCATTCATGTGGCTGTATGCATCCATTTATAATTGTGCTTTCTAAAAATGCCTTTCTTTGAAGGCTTATAGATTTCCCTTTAAACAATGAATTACTAAATGGGAAGCTCATAAAAAGTTAGAAAGCTTAGTGAGAAATTAATCTTATTGATTAACAGTTTAACCCACAAATACTTGCGTTGATTTGCATGAAGCTACTTCTGAAGGCAGGTGGTACTTAATGCAAGTAAATAATCTCACAGTTAACGCATTAGTATGATGTAATATTTATAGATCTACCTCTATAAGAACTCAATAGAAAATAAAGTTAGAGGGGGGGAAAAAAACTTTAAGCAACTTTTGTTTAGAGTTAGAAAGCCTTTAGCAAAGTCATCCATGCTATACTCTATCAAAGGCTTATCAAAGGCTTTTTCTGCATCAAAGAATACAGCTATAGCACTTTTTTACTAGTAAAAACCTTTGATGTCTTTTCCATGTTCCTGATATTATCAATAACTGACATTTTCCATCTAAAACAGTGGTCCGTCCAGCCTTTTTTTAAAGACCCCCAGGGTGGGAGCCAGCACCACTTCTTTTGGAAGTTGGTTCCAAGTCCTAGCCGCCCTGACAGTGAAATAGCGCCTCGTAATGTCTAGCCTGAAACTACCCTCCGCTAGCTTGTGTCCGTTGTTTCTTGTAACTCCTGGGAGTGCTCGGGGGAACAGGGACTCTCCCAATGCCTGCTGGTCCCCCTTGACTAGTTTGTAGACTGCCACTACAGGCTGCCCTCTCAGCCTTCTCTTGTGGAGGCTGAACAGGTTCAGGTCCCTCAGCCTTTCCTCGTAGGGTCTGCCCTGCTGTCCCCTGATCATGCGGGTGGCCCTCCTTTGGACCCTCTCCATATTGGCCACATCCTGCCTGAAGGGCGGCACCCAGAACTGGATGCAGTACTCCAGCTGTGGCCTGACCAGTGCCGCATAGAGGGGGAGGATCACCTCCTCGGACCTGCTTGAGATGCATCTGTGGATGCACAACAAGGTATGGTTGGCCTTCCTAGCCGCCTCCCCACACTGCCGAGCCATGTTCATTGTGGCATCAATGATGACTCCAAGATCCTCTTCTGTCTCGACGCTGGCAAGAAGGTAGTTCCCCAGCCTGTAGGTGTGCTGCTGGTTCTTCCTCCCCAGGTGCATTACCCTGCACTTGTCAGTGTTGAACCCCATCCTATTCTCATCGGTCCACCCCTGTAACCAGTTACTTACACTGGTTTCTTCTCACATCTTCCGGGAGCAGCAAACAGCTGTACTCAATGCTCCCATTCTGCATTCATGTGGCTGTATGCATCCATTTATAATTGTGCTTTCTAAAAATGCCTTTCTTTGAAGGCTTATAGATTTCCCTTTAAACAATGAATTACTAAATGGGAAGCTCATAAAAAGTTAGAAAGCTTAGTGAGAAATTAATCTTATTGATTAACAGTTTAACCCACAAATACTTGCGTTGATTTGCATGAAGCTACTTCTGAAGGCAGGTGGTACTTAATGCAAGTAAATAATCTCACAGTTAACGCATTAGTATGATGTAATATTTATAGATCTACCTCTATAAGAACTCAATAGAAAATAAAGTTAGAGGGGGGGAAAAAAACTTTAAGCAACTTTTGTTTAGAGTTAGAAAGCCTTTAGCAAAGTCATCCATGCTATACTCTATCAAAGGCTTATCAAAGGCTTTTTCTGCATCAAAGAATACAGCTATAGCACTTTTTTACTAGTAAAAACCTTTGATGTCTTTTCCATGTTCCTGATATTATCAATAACTGACATTTTCCATCTAAAACCAACCTGATGGATTTCCAAAGACCTTTTGCCTTCATTATACTTTTGCAGATGGATATTCTTGCAGCTGGTTATTCCACGTACTTTACGCCCACTATCAACAACCTAATTTATCTGTAATTGAAAGAAACCCTCTGATATTTTGTGATTTGAGTATTATGGTTACTACAACACTGGCATTTCTTCAACATGGAGCAATTTTCATTATCTTCCCCGTGTATACAAACACACACATAGAGCTTATATTTACTTTACTCATGAAAGAGCAGAGTTCTTGGTGGAGATTTTTTTTGCTAAGTTATCAGTCTTCAGCTTTTTCATCATGGTTTTTATTTTGATCTTTGTGAGTGAAGGAAAAAAAATGCTGTCTTCCTCTTGCACATTTGTGAAAGCATTGAGATGAAGAAGAGCTGACTAGGGCCAGAAATGAAGGGCATTTACACACATACCTTTTCATCCTGTGATGCACAGGAGATCCGCTGCTTTAAAACAGACTCGATTAATCGAGTGCGCTCTGCACATGAACTGACATGCATCATGCTGCGCCACATGCCATTGTATAAGTGGCAAAATGCACATCAGTGTGCAAAAAATAGTGATGGTGCACTTTTGAACTAAAACATCTATGTGTTTTACTTCAAAAGTGTGCTGCTGCCATTTTCTCAGTGCTGGTGTGCATTTTGCTGCTTATACAACTGCATGCAATGCAGTGCCAAGCGCTTTTCAAAGCACCCAGTGCTGCAGCACTTACATGTGTACAAATGCCTAAAGAAAGGCAGGCTTAGAATACCATGGACCCAAGTAGAAGAAATGAGGAGGAGGAGGAAGAAATGTGTGGATTACAATACCAAGAAAAAGAAGGCAGAAATTATATATGGATGGTCTCATTTAGACATTAGCTATTCAACTCTTGATTGGTCCAGACTAAGCCTGTGTCATCTTTATGTATCATAGGCTGTGTACAGACATTCAAATAATCTAGGACACCTCTCCCAGGTTTTTTTTCCTGAGAGATAACTAATGTGTACAGAAGTTCAGAGAAGCAAAGAGCCTGCAGTGCAGATGCTGGGCTGCTCAGGGGTCCTTAGAGAGCACAGCCGAGAAAGATTTTGAGTCTTTTTCTTTTGTTAAGTGAATGTAGGTGGAGATTCTCAGGGTCAGGGGAGGTGGGGATGGGGTCTATGCTGTGCACAAGGTCCTCTAGCCTGCTCCTCCACCACGCTGTGTTCCAGCCCAACTCCAGCTAGGCAGGGAGTATGCTTGTATGCTTCCCAGCACCCAAGGGCTGCAGTGTGATTCAGGCAGGGGACAAGCCAGGAGCAGAACACATACCCTAAAGGCATCAGCCCTGGGCATTTACAGCTCAAAGCCCTTGGGAGGCATGCTCTGCTTGGGACTGACACATGCTTTTCCTCCCCTGTGGGGGCATGATTGTGGGATCAAGCATCAGATCCCATCTTGCGATAGTGCTGGTGTAGGGGCCCAGTTTACCAGCAATATTTGCTGCTGCAGTTGGGAGCCCTGTCAGCTGAGGGGGTTCCCAGTGGTGGAAGTGCATGGTGCACCCCATGGCTAGGAGCTCCAAACACTGGCGGGGCTCGCAGCACCAGAGGTGCACCATGCACTCCCTTTGCTGGGTGCTCCAAGTGTTAACAGGGCTCCCATCTGTGGGGGCACAGCCTGTGGCTTGGAGCCCCATCAGTGATCGGAGCACCCAGTCATGTGGGACATCCTGTGCTCCCGTGGTTGGGAACTTCATCAGTCGATTGGGGCTCCTAGCCAGAGGAGCTCATTGCGCTCCCCCAGCTAGGAGCTCCTATTGTCAGGTTTGACCTAGAAACCACTACACATAGCCCAAGCAAAAGTCTCTGATATGTAACTAATGCCCAACTGCAATGATAAGGAGAAGACAGTCTTAGATAAAGGAGGCTTGAAAACAAAAACAGAATTAGTGGACTAGGGCAAAGAGCTGATTTAAATATTAAGATTCAAACCCCTAGGTGGGGAGAAAGTATGCTAATGAAACATACATGTATGGAAATGAGATACATAGCTAAAACACAGGTATAGAGACATGCTCAGTAAAGAACTCCTTGCGTCACTCCCTTATAACCAATTAGCAAACAAGAATGCTTATGAAGGTCCAATACTCCTGTATAAAAGATGCTTAGAATTAAGGATCTGTGTGCTTGTTACATGAAATTATTCCACTTGCAGCTTGTATTGCTAGCAATAAATCTTTATACTTTCACCCCTGGTATCTTTATTGGCTTTTGCATACCGGGCACGATCCCAGACTTGAGCTGGGGCTCAACACTATTAGCTGGCCAATGCTCCCAGCCTCTGGGGCACACTCCCATGTGCTCTGGAGGCTGGGAGCACTGGCCACATGTTCAATTAAAGGTGGGATAGGAACCAGCAACAAAGTTATTACACACATTTTGTGTAATAACTTTGTTGCTTGATCTTGGTTTTATCATTCTATTAATTGAATGAATATATGGCTAGGTCACTACTTAACAAGTGATTAGGTCACTACTTATGATGTGATTACTCAGCTAATCATGTCTTAAGTGTAATGTGTCAGGGGCTTTAGTCACAGAAAAGTCCTGACTAGTGATTTTTGATGTTAGAAGGGGGGGCTTCCCACCTGCTAATTCAGTACACTGGTTGCTAAGACATTTGCCCAGGGGCAGAGGAGATGCTGGTTCTAGGCACCCCTCATCCAGATGGGATGTCAACTGGTGCCTCCCACCTCACAGATAAGTGCTCTAATCACCAGTCTGTGGGCTAGTCATTACCAAGGGCACTAGCCCTCTTCTTCTGGTTTTTCAAGGATTCTTTTGGTGCCAAGTGCAAATCAAGAAAAATCAAGCTCTATATTTGAGACCATCAGCTGTTATATTCTATAGGGTATAGAGAAGGATCTAAGATTCATGAAACACTGGAATATGTTCTGTGATCCTCACAACTGAATCTTGATGGGTGAGGTTTAATCAGGGGTATGTAAGGCCACCCTTATTATGGTGTTAATCAGACAATACAATGGAGTTCTATAGTGAAGAAGGCAACAGAAGTACATTTATTAAATCCATAAGAAATTGCAGTGGGCATTTGCTTCAAATACACTGAACAGCAATAGTGAAAATTCATTACCCAACCAAAACCTCAGGATACTGCACTCCTGGGGGGTTGAGGGGGCTTTAATTAGGCAGACATCAGTTGGATGCCAAACACAGCTAAACATGGATCTTCATTAAGCTACCCAGGGGGCAACTTCATGGTACAGAAAACAGAGTAGAAGCCATGCTGGCTTTACTGCTTCCCACTATGAAGGGACTGATTGTAAATATGGAGGGAACAGGGAAATATAGTCTCAGGGATCATGAGATGCTGAAATTCAATCAATAGGTAAAGCTCAAATCCTATTATCTAAAAATAATCTTAGTTTTGTGTATCCATGGAGACCTAACAAATCACTTTAATCACATTTTTTATTCTAATTAATTAAAGCTTAGATTTAAGGGAAAGAACACCTTATCTTTCTGGTGAAAGTATTCACACTATACAATATGGTGATGAAGCTCTTCAACTAATCAGTTAGGAAGGCCAAAGAAGGATTAGAATTTAGGCTGGTGACAAAAATGAAGGACAGCAAAAAGTCCTTCTTCAGGTATATAGGGAGCAAAAGCAAGGCACAGGGTAGCACAGGACCCCTACAGGACAACCTAGGGCAATTGGTGACAGAGAGGAGGAACAAAGCTGAGCTCTTCAATGAGTTCTTTTCATCTGTATTCCTAGACACAGACCAAGAAAAATGTCTCAACTGGATCATACATAGACACAGGAGGGACACTAGCTCACCAACTATTAGTGCAGAATTAGTGAAGGGGCACTTGGAGGGGCTGGATGTGTTCAAATCAGTGAGCTTGGATGAACTTCATTCAAAAGTGCTGAAGAAATTGGCCAGTGTCATAGCAGAGCTACTGGCACAGCTGTTTGAGCACTTATGGTGCTCGAGACAGGTCCCAGAGGACTGGAAGAGGGCCAATGTGGTCCCTATTTTCAAGTAGGGGAGGAGGGAGGAACTGGGAAAGTATAGGCCAGTTAGTCTCACCTCTCTCCTTGGGAAAACTCTGGAAAAAATAATTAAGGATCACATTTGTGGGAGCTCAGAAGGGGAAATAATGCTGGAAGGAAATCAGCATGGATTCATTACAGGTAGATCCTGCCTAACTAACCTTGTTTCTTTTTATGACCAGGTCACAAAATGCTTAGATGCAGGACTTGAGCTGGATGTCATCTACCTAGACTTTAAGAAGGCCTTTGATACAGTATCTGTTCTCGTAAATAAATTGACAGGTTGTGATGTAGATGATTACATGGTCAGGTGGGTGGCAAATTGGGTTAGGGGTCACACCCAGAGAGTGGTGGTGGATGGGTCGATATCATCTGGAAAGATGTGGGCAGACCGGTGCTAGTCAATGTCTTCATCAGTGACTTGGACGAGGGCATGGAGAGCACCCTGTCCAAGTCTGCCAATGATACCAAATTATGGGGCAAAGTTAACATACCAGAGGGTAGGGAATGAATCCAGGCAGATCTGGACAGGTTGGAAAAATGGGCAGAATGAAATAGGATGCAGTTCAACAAAGACAAGTGCAAAGTGCTGCACCTGGGCAAAAAGAACCACCAACATACTTACAGACTGGGGGATGACCTTCTCAGCAGCACAGGAGTGAAAAGGGATCTTGGAGTTGTAGTTGACTCCAAGATGAACATGAGTCGTCAATGTGATGAAGTGATCAGCAAGGCTAACTGCACTTTAACATGCATTGGCAGATGCATGAATAAGGGGTCCAGGGAGGTAATGCTTCCCCTCTATGCAGCACTGGTCAGGCCACATTGGAGACCCACGTTCAGTTTTGGGCGCTGCACTTCAAGAGGGATGCAGAGAATCTTGAGAGGGTTCAGAGGAGGCCACTTGTATGGTCAGAGGCCTGCAGGCAAGGCCCTACAAGGAAAGACTGAGGAACCTAGATCACTTCAGCCTTCGCAAGAGAAGGCTGAGAGGTGACCTTGTGGCTGCCTATGAATTGATCATAGGAGGGCAGCAGGGAATAGGAGATACTCTATTTACTAGGGCATCCCCTGGAGGAACTAGGAACAATGGCCACAAATTGACACAGAGCAGATTTAGGTTGGACATTAGAAAGAAATTCTACACAGAAAGGGTTGCCAGAATCTGGAATGGGCTTCCAAGGGAGGCGGTGCTCTCCCCTACCTTGGGGGCCTTCAAGAGGAGACTGGACAAGCATCTAGCTGGGGTTGTCTGACCCCAGCGCTCTTTCCTGCCCAGGGTAGGGGGTTGGACTTGATGATCTACTGGGGTCCCTTCCAACCCTAACATCTATGAATCTATAATCTTATATGGCTTAATATCTTTAATTAATTATAATCTCACTAATTTTCTCAAGTAATAATAATTTATGAATAGATGATACCTCCTAAAGAAAAGCTGTAGTTGGGGGGCCAAGAAGACATAACAACTCAATGATGTTGCCTCAGTTTTACTTTTTAATCCATTGCCTCTGGTGGAACCTGTTATAGGACTTCTGATTTTGCAAGGTGTGTCTACTTCAAACCTTACAGTTCTAGAGGGTTTATGGGTACTCGGTTGAAGAGATACAAATGGAGTCAGTACAGACTGCTCTCTTATTTCCTCTTGGATTTCCTCACAGACTTCCAGAAATAAATCTGGAAATGCTATTTCTCTACAAAAGGTACAATGTGTCCCTTGCTCCCCATACCTTCCCTTGAAATTATTACCGTGCTTCTCAACAAAACTTTCACAGGATGAAAACATGGGAGCATGTGTAGAGAGGGAGTTGGAAAAAAATTAATCAAGACAGAATATGTGCAATGTAGTTCATGTTAAACCATTCACAAAAACTCAACTTCAGTAGTAGTGTCCCTTCATTTTTTCTGTTGCAGCCTAGTACTTCATATCTGTAAGGAAAGAATGTCCAATACATGGAGTTACCTCTCACCATAAGACTTTAAGGTTTACAATGACCAGTGTGAATTTTTTTGGAGGAACAATTCATTCTCTGTCCTACTTTTTGTTTTACTTGTTTTCTTTTTTGTCTTTGAATATGCTATGGCATTTTTCTTTGGACTAGTTACTTAAAGGAGGTTTTGGTTAAGTGATGAACATTGCCTGGGCTCAATGGAGCCACAGGATCAAATCACTGCAGGGTCTGCATCACCCATTCAGCTTCCAGATATACGAGTTATTCAATCACATTTTATTAGGTGGTGACAGTTTTGAATAAGGCTTTAAAACTAAGGTCCTATATCTTCTCATAGAAAAATAGACCTGAAGGGTCACTTTGTCCACATATCTATTCAAGTCAGGGTCAGCCCGGACTAAAACATCCCAGCCAAAAGTCAGTCCAACCTGGTCTCGTAAATTTACCAGGATGGATGGAGATGTCATAACTTCTCTAGGCAGACTGTTCCAATGCTTCACAGACCTCATAGCCAGAAAGTTCTTATCTCTCACCCAAATGTCCTGTGGTGCAGCTTGAGGTCCTAGCCCTGTCCACTATGGACACAGAGACTAGGCCATTTCTCTCTCTCTATAATCACCCTTCTTGTATTTGAAGACTGTTAGCACATCCTTCTCAGTATTCTCTTCTCTCTTCTTCTACCTCTTTCAGACTTTCCTCATAAATTATGCTTCTCAGGTCTCTGGCCTTTTTAATGGTTCTCTTTGGTACTACTTCCAATCTGTCTTGAAGTATAGAGTAAAAAACTGGACATACTCAGTGCAGGTGAGGCCTCACCAGTGCTAAATAGAATGGAAGAATTACTTCTCTTGACTTATAAGAGAAAATACAATCCATTGTACTGTTGACCTTTGTGCAACAAGAGCATGCTCTTGGCTCATATTCAGCTTATGGTTCAATGCAACCTCCAGGTCCTTTTTCAGTCTGCAGTGCCACAGCCTAGCCAGTCATTCCCCAGTCTGTATATGTGCATGTAATTGCTTCCTGGGAAGCATGACTTCTGTACTTCTCCTGGCTGAATTTCATCTGGTTGATTGCGGACCATTTTTCTGGTCTATCTGTGTTATTCTAGATGCTAGCCCTTCCCTCCAGAGTGTCTGCAACACCATCAAAATTGTCATTTGCAGATTTTCTGAGCATCCATTCAATCCCATTGTATAAATCATTAATGAAGATTTAAACAATACTGAGCCCAGGACAGACTCCTGGGGAACTCTACTTAATAACTCCTCCCAGCTAGACAGTAAGCCATTGATGAGTACCCCCTGAGGACAATAATCTGACCTTTTATGTATCCTCCTTCAGTACTTTCATGTAGTCTGTATTTTCTTTGCTTGGTAATGAAAATGTTGTGGGAGACAATGTCAAAAGCATTGTTAAATTAAGGTACATCACATCCGCTGCTCCCCACACATCCACAGAGCCTGATCTCTTATCATAGAAGGAAATCAGGTTGACCAGGCATGACTTGATCTTGGTGTACCCATGCTGGCTATTCCTAACCACCTGGGTCTCCTCTAGGTGCTTCACAGTAGATTCTGTGGGGACCTACTCCATGAGATTTTCAGGATTTTTCCATATTATTCTTTCTTACAGTGCAGATAACATGGGACTCTTTTCCCCATTCCTCCCATATAAAGCAATTTGTAAAAGTACTATGATAATACAGTGAACAGAAGAGGTCCTATGCCTCACTGGTCTTGCATAGGTCTCTAGGGATGCATCCAGACAAGCACAGTTGTGTGATATGTGGTTCTGCAAACACGTTTGTGATGCCACATACTATGCAGTCTGATGTTCTCCACGCTGCAAGAATGTGCTGCCCCAGCGTGCACTGTGCTGGGTTTTTTTGTTTTTCTGTGGGTTTTTTTGACCCTTGGATATCCATGGGAAAAAAAATGGTGCGACACATGCTCAGCCAGTACGTGTTGCTGAAAAGCGGAGCCAGTCCACCTGGATCTGTGCTGCAGCTGCCAGCCAGGCTCTGTACTTCAGCAGTACTGTACTGTATTCTATACTTGCTTCACTCCCAACTCTGCCTCCTCGATCCTGAACCAAACAGCCCAGTGGCTGACGTATTTGCAGTGCCCAGTTGGCCTGCAACCAAACTGATACACTCACAGTACCCAGTTGGCCAGTGACAGGCTGGCTTGAGAGTTGCCTGTGAAGGACCCAATTAGGGCTTCTTTACATATTCCACATAATAGAGACTCTTTTAAAGAATAGGTGGATATGCATATGGTAAATGGTAGCATAATTCTTTTTACATTTGTGGCACAGTTGGAGAATCACATTCTTCATCAAGAAGGCTGAGGTCATTATTATACAGACTAAGAAAAATGTTCATTGTTAATGTTTGAAATTGTTTAACAATTTGTATTGTTAATGTTAATGTTTGTCCAGCTGTATAATTTTATGCAAAATAGGTAGTGTTTTTTTTATTTTCCTTTCAGTAATGATGTAGCCCTATATTAACTGGAAGCTGGATAGTGAGAGGGTATGGGTTAATGTTGCCAGTGTGAAGAAAGCAACATAATAAGCCATCATTTCTCACCATTATCCTGGATAAGAAATAAAATGATGGAGCCTTATCTTTTGACAAATGATAGTCCGCATGAGGTTACACTGTGTGTTTATCAAGTCTTATCACTGCAACACAGGGCTATTCAGCTCATGGCCTGTGGGCCACATAGATTCACAGATTGTGAGGCTGGAAAGGACCTTGGAAAATCATTGAGTCCAGGCCCATGGCACTAGGCAGGAAGGACAACTGGGGTCAAGTGACCCCAGCAAGGTGACTGTCCAGTCTCCTCTTGAAGCTTTCCAGGGTAGATGATTGCACCACCTCTGGAGAGAGCTTATTCCACAGTCTGGACATGTGGCCCTCATGGGGTTAACTCGTGCCCTGCTGGTTCCTGTCTGGCTGCCACCCCACACCATTCCTTCTGCTGCTCTCTGCATCTCTGGGCTCCCCTCTCTATACTTCATCTTCCATCTCCTGTCCCCTTCCCTGAGGGATGACAATGTTGCCTGTGGGGGCCCAGGGAGTTTGCACAGCAGTACTGAATGCTGATGGGGTCATGGAGTCCATACAACCAGCAGGTTCACAGATGCATAGTGGGGCGGTCAAGGAGTCTGCAAAGTGCACACTGGCACAGCCTGTATGGTGTGAGGCATCATGGCTTGCAGCCCAAGTGATAGCAGCCCCCAGCACTTTGAACTTAGAGAGCCCTGATGTAACAGAAAAAGCATATTTGGAAGCTTGGCTGTTTCATCTTCTGATATAACACTTCTAAGCAATGCTGGCCTTTGGAATAGGATATAAATACTAGTATCAGTTCAACTTATATAATATAGAGCCAAAACACTGATGCTGAGTCATTCAGCACAATTCTGATGAGGAAGGGGATGTCTTTATCGTGACCATGAAGTGATAGCGTTCAAGATCTTAAAGGGAGGAAGGAAGGAGAACACCAGTATAAGGGTACTGCACTTCAGAAAAGAAAACTTCATCAAATTCAGGGAACTCATGGACAGGATCCCTTGAGAGGCAAGAGCAGGCTGGATTTCAAGAGGCCCTTTTAAGGGCATAGGAGCAAGCTATCCCAGTAAGGTGGAAGAATGGGAAGGGCAATAGGAGACCAACCTGCTAGACAATTATCTCTTCAAGAAGTTGAAACTCAAAAAGGAATCCAATAAAGAGTGGAAACTTGGTCATTGTGCTAGGGAAGAGTACCACCCAGGCATTTGGGGAGACAATTGGGAAGGCCAAGGCACAACATGAGATGAAGCTGGCAAAGGACTTAAAAGGGATTCTATAATTTTGCCAAAAATAAGAGAATCCATAGGTCCCTTACAGGATGTGGAAGGAAATCTAGTCACAGACAATGCAGAGAAGGCTGAAGTATTTAATGCCCATTTCTTTCTTTTGGTTTTCACAAATAGATACAGCTACCACCTGATGAGTGTAGCTGGCAACGGAGACAGGGAAGGAGACAAGTAGCCTGGAGTAATGTCAGAACAGGTTATGGATTACTCAGAGGAGTCAGCAGAGCTGGATGGATGTGAGTACTGTAGGAATTGGTTAATATAATTTCGTAGACATTGGCTATCCTTTTTGAAATCTTGTGGAGGTCAGGCCCAAAGTCCTCCAGGCCCCAGGTGATTGGAAAAGGGCACATGTAGTGCCCATATTTAATAAGGGAAAGAAGGAGGGTTTGTAGAACTATAGACCAGAAACACCTCTATACCCAGAAAGATCACAGAGCAAGTCTTCAAGGAATCCATGGTGAAGTACCTAGAGAGAATAAGGTGATCAGTAACAGTTAGCATGGATTCAAGAGCCAGTCATGCCTGGCCCACCTGATTTTCCTCTGTGATAAAGTGGCAGGCTCTGTGGATGTGGGGAGAGTAGTGGACATGGTATACCTTGACTTCAACGAGTTGAGGAGATTGGTGGGAGAGGCGCTGGGGTCCTCTCAGGAGAACTCAGTGCCCAAGATGAGTGGTCGTTTCTTAAGGAGACGATACTCGGGGCCCAAGGGGTGATGATCCCAACAAGAAGCAAGGGGGGCAAAAGTGCCCGAAAGCCTCCCTGGCTCACCAAGGACGTCCGGGAATACCTGGTTGCCAAAAAGGCGGCATACACCTGGTGGAAGGGGGGGGGGGGCTATCTCCAAAGAGGAGTATACCTCCCCTG
>NW_005841887.1:1373235-1377885 GCF_000455745.1 Alligator sinensis | reverse complement strand
GCTAGTAGGGAGGGAAAGACTGCAGCAAGACCTGGATAGGTTGCAGGGGTGGGCTAACAAAAACAGGATGCGTTTCAATACTGACAAGTGCAGGGTGCTGCACTTGGGCAGTAGTAACCAGCAGCACACTTATAAGATGGGAAACTCCCTTCTTGAGAGCACAGAGGCAGAAAGGGATCTTAGAGTCATCATTGACTCCAAGATGAATATGGGCCTACAATGCGAGGTCACGGTTGGCAGGGCCAACTGGACCTTATCGTGCATCCACAAGTGCATCTTAAGTAGGGCCAAGGAGGTGATCCTCCCCCTCTACGCGATGCTGGTCAGGCCGCAGCTGGAGTACTGTGTCCAGTTCTGGGCGCCCCACTTCAAGAGGGATGTGGACAACATTGAGAGGGTCCAGAAGAGGGCCACCCGCATGATCCAGGGACAGTAGGGCAGACCCTACAATGAGAGGCTACGGGACCTGAACCTGTTCAGCCTTCACAAGAGAAGGCTGAGAGGGGACCTTGTGACCATCTATAAACTCACTAGGGGGAACAGAAGGGTTTTTGGGGAGACCTTGTTTCCCCTAGCACCCCCCGGGATAACAAGGAATAACAACCACAAGTTGTTGGAGAGTAGGTTTAGATTAGACATCCGTAGGAATTACTTCACAGTCAGGGCGGCTAGGACCTGGAAGCAACTTCCAAGGGAAGTGGGGCTGGCTCCTGCCCTGGGGGTCTTTAAGAAGCGGCTCGATGCCTACCTGGCTGGGGTCACTTGAGCCCAGTTTCCCTCCTGCCCATGCAGGGGGTCAGACTTGAAGATCTACAAGGTTCCTTCCGACCCTGCTTCTATGATTCTATGACTTTAGCAAGACTTTTGTCACTCTCCCACAATATCCTCATTATCAAGCTCAGGAAGTACAGATTTGATGAAGTATTTTTTCAGTGGATACATAACTGATTGGATCATTGTACTCAGCAAATAGTCCTCAATGGCCCAATGGATATTTGCAGGGAGGTATCAAGTGGGATTCCCCAAGGGTCTGTCCTGGGTCTGAACAACAGCTTCATTTGGATGATGGGATCAAGTGTACACTTAGCAAATTTGGAGCTGACACCAAGTTGAGTGGAACTGCAGATGCTCCAGAATGTAGGACTAGGATCCTGAATGACTTGGATAGAGTGAAAAAATAGTCCATGAACAAGGAGATGAAATTCAACAAGGACAAGTGCAAAGTCCTGCACTTAGGACAGAGTAACCACATGCACAAATACAGACTGGGGAACAACTCGCCTGGTTTCTGTATTGCAGAGAAGGACCTGGGGTTGCAATGAACTGTAAGCTGAACCAACAATATGCTTGTGTTGCAAAAAAAGGCAACAGCATCCTGGGTTGTAATAACAGGACCATCACTTGCAAATCACAGGAAATTATTCTTTCACTCTGCTCAGCATTGGTGAGGCCTCAGCTTAAGTACTGTGGCAAGTTTTGGGCTCTACACTTCAAGAAAGATATAGACAGTTTGGAAAGGACTAAGCACAGGACAACAAAAATTAGTGGGGTGGGGAGGGGGCAGGGAGACCAGACTTACAAGGAAAGGTTGAAAGAACTAGGGTAATTTAGCCTGGAGAACATCGAGGGGGGACTTGATTACAGTCTTGAACCACCTGAAGGTTGATTATGTAGTGGATGAAAATGGGCTTTGTTCTGTGGCCATAGGGAACAGGACTAGAAGCAATGGCCTCAAGCTGCAGCAGGGAAAATTTAGCCTGGAGTTTAGGAGTAACTTTCTGATTATGGTCAGGCATTGGAACAGGGTACCTAGAGAAGTGGTGGATTCTCCATGATTGGAAACTTTCAGAAGCTGGTTAGACACTCACTTGCCAGGATGGTTTAGACAGGGTTGATCCTGCCTTGAGCAAGAGGCTGACCTAGATGATTCTTTGAGGTCCTTTTTAGTCCTATTTTTCTATGAGTTGGTTGTTATGAAATCTCTGACATCTATCTTTTGCTGGGTAGCTGTCAGCAATATTATATTAAGTCCTGAGCCAAAGTCTGTTGACATTGCATCAGGCTTGTAGTCCTCAGTGCTGTATTCGCAGCTGCTTTTATGACTCTTAGCTTTACTCTAGTCATTTCTCTCACATATCCAGCTAGTAAATCTTTGTATCTGCACAAAGTTCCCAAATAATGTGTGCAGGGGGTAAGTCATGGTACCTCCTTATTGATTTATAAGAAAATATAGGCAGCTTTAATAGATGCGTAGGAGGAAGAAGTGTAAGAAGGCACAGGTTAAACTGAAGTGGATGTTTTAATTTAAAAACACCTCAGTAGCACTCCATTTTACTAAGGCACCATTAGCAGAGGGCCCTTTTCAAGATTGGGCTACATCATTTATCTCAGAAAAGGGAGCCCATTATAAAATACTACCCTGTTCCAATTTAAATGAATGGGGAAATGACCCATTGGTTTCAACATAAGCTGAACTGATTGGACATGCTGATTTCCTGGCTAAAAGAAATCTTAAGTGAATTGTTTTGCTTATGAGAAAAGAATTGCAGTGTTAATCCTGTAGTTATTGACACGTTGTTCAATTATGTAGGCCATATACATGAAAAGAGAACATATGTGATTAAAGATTTGCTGGTGATGACATTACATTAAACGAGCTTCCAGGTTACCCTGGAACTCCTGGAAAGTTTCAAGAACTTTCAGTTTAGCATTAATGCTACTGCTAATAATAATTTGAGTATGGCTTCAATAATTTATAGATTTCAGTTTAGTGATTTTAAGGTGACTTCTATCCAACAAGAATACATTACTTCCAGATTACATATTTCTCCTTCACAGTGTAAATCATTTCACATCATCAACCATAATTACATCTGTTCTTAAGTATGGTACTAGCCATTGCATATCCTGTATTAAGTGAAGTCCAACAAATGCCTCATATAAAAATAATGTGACCTCAGCTGGCATACATTGAGACTATAACAATATAGCAAAGAATTCTTTGTCGCTTTATTTCAGCTACACATTTGATTGAAGACTTTAGGGATTTCCTGTAATAACTTTGGATTCTTTTTTTCCCTACCTTTGTATGCACCTTTTCACTTAGCAGATAATCGACATTTTTTCTTCTTCCCTTCAAGATGTATTATTCTGTTTTCAATAGCATTTACTATCTACAATGTCCTATTCTCAAATGACATAAATCCCTAGGTTGCATTGTTAGTTATTGTTTGCCCTTATTTTCCAAATTACTGTCATTTGCAAAACAGAAAATCTTTCCCCTAATTATCAGCATGTAAATAATAAAATACTAGATATTTTATACCAGAGCTGGTTTGCTTACTTGTAGTGGCTTTCTGGTTTATTCTCATTACTTATGGTTAGTTATGGTCATTTATCCTTTAGCCATAACTCTGAACGATAACTTTTAATTGATTTTTATAAAGTAAGGAGTCTGACATAACAGGTATGTGGACAGGAAATCACCAAAAAAACTTTAGGTTCTGAAGGAAGTGATGTTATTGATTTGGGGGTTGTTACTTCTGAGACAGGATCAGAATAATTCACATGTACATTCTGTATACTTAATGTCATGACCCAAAGGCATGATTTTGTGTGTGCTTCAGCACAAGAATTATCCCCGCCAAGTTGCAGCTTCATTGCACGGGAGGGTTTCCTGTTTCAGAGGAGAACCCCGGTGCAGGGACGAGTTTCCCGCCTTTCTGCAGCTTCTTTTGCAGAGTGCATTGCTCGAGTTGCAAGAGGAATGCACGGTGCAAAAGAGTTCCCGCTACCGGTATGCAAATTCGTTCCCCGCTATTGGCTAGTTCTAAAATGATTCCCACGTGGCGGCTAACGATTGGCCTGTTAGCTATATAAGAGGCTTGAGCAGTTTCCACCCAAGCCGAAGAGGACTCCACATCCATCTCGTGGGGAATCTGGATATACGGCAGGGTAATAGAGACCCTGTGTGAGATTCAGAGGAGCTTGGTGACCTGATCCATCGCCCACCTCTTCCCGTCTTCGATCACAAATTTTATAAGACGTATCTCTGATTTCGATTTTGGTGGCGCGTTCACCCAGAGCATCCGGAGCTCTGTTCCGTGGAGCCTAGCAAACTCCACGTGACCGTTCGTGTTGTCTGTGTCTGTAACTACAACTCAAGCAAGTTTTCCAGCCTACACCACTGCCATCTTGGTGTAAGTAAACAATCTTTAAAACTACCGCTAAGCGTTTGTGCCTAATTCCAGCTCGTCGCCCTCCCTCTCCGATCCAGCATGCCCGGGCTGCTGGCCACAGCCCGCGTGCAGCACGGAAAAGGGCTCGGGTCGCTCCCGGCCCGCACACTTAAGTGCAGAGGCAATTCAATAAAATTAGCGGTGCTTAACTTTGACACTACAGTATGGTATTGAAAGTATTGTCAGAAATACTGAGGACGGGGTATGTAAATTAGATGCATTTTTATTAATTTATTTTTCAAGAATTTCCCTGTGTCAACCTAATAAAGAAGATTCTGAAACAGGATAGACATGTACACATATATGATCTTCCTTCGTGGTATGTTCATTTTACTCTTCCATGAAAACCATTTCCTGTCTTGGATATGTCAAAATTAGTGAACTTTTTTTTTTGTTGTTGTATTTTCCCTCT
>NW_005841887.1:1370816-1373225 GCF_000455745.1 Alligator sinensis | reverse complement strand
TAAAGAAATTGAACATACTCTTTTTGAAGTGTTTGTTGTTGGAGACATGAAACAAAAGGAGATGGATGATGAGAATCAGATCTTTAGCTGGTAAAATTTGGCAGAGTCTCATCATTGCTGCTGGAACTATGCATTAATTCCCTAATCTTTCCTGGAATGGTAGTTTCAAAATTGCTACTTGCCTACAGCTGGAATTAGGAACGTTTCAAATATATCTAAAGATGCCAGTTAATCCCTGCAAATTTTCAATCAACTGCTGTAAGAGAGCTCATAATTTTCTTGTACAGTACAACTTCAAATGCTGTCATCATTTTTATTTGCATTACAGAATTATCTAAGAATTCCAACTCAGACTGGGAACCACAGTACAAGCAACATAGACTAAGACAGTTCCTGTTTGGAACAAGACAGTTAAAGTGCAGGGGAAAGGGATCGACTATGCAAACACAATGCAATTTGAACAAGACAATGCTACCAAAGCAACCTTTTCATTTCATAGTTTTGTTGTCCTGTGGGGCCAGGCCAACTCGCAGGATCTCAAAATTGCATTGTTAGACAGGAGGGTGTGACACAATTGCATTTATACACACACACACACACACACACACACACACACACACACACACACACACACCCCAATTAGATGCATACACACACACTACCAACTCAGGCACATAAACATATAAGATTACCAGTCTAAGCATGTGCACACCTATCACCAAGTCAAGCACATACACACTTTACACACCAAAAATTAGACAAAATCAGTTGTCAGTACCCACACACCCAATACACATATGTGGATCACTAATTCATATATCACACACACAATGAGATATATATATTTGCCACTTCACTCACATACCACCCACCTACACATATGCACAGGTGAGTTCCTAACGTGGGTGGTGTGGTGTGTATGTATGTGCTTGGGGTACTTGGGATACCTAGGGTGCTTGGTGACTATGGAAGGATGGAGTCAAGGGTCAAAGATTTTCAGAGGGAGGGGAAGGAGGGAGATGGATGGGTGTTAAGATGAGAGAGGGAAAAAAAATTCAGAGAGTGAAAGTGCCAGGAGTGCAAACAGAGAAGAGATGGGGTTGAGAGAAGATCAGGAAAATGGGGGTTGGAGCCAAGAGGGACTGGAATTAAGATGGGGATAGGGACGGGTTGCAGTAAAACACAACTCAACTTGGGGTTCCAAGTAACAGTGGTTTTATTGAACAGGAAAAGATGGTGACACAATATACGGGCTATAGAGCTTATTGGTTCCTTTGCACCCACTCACACACACACACACAATGGCAGCAGGGGCCAAAGAGATTTGGTAGAGCGGCTGAAGTACAGAAGGAAAGAGACAGGGTCAAGTGAGAGGAGGAAAGGTATGGGTAATATCTACCTATTCCAGGCTGAGAGTTGATCCTAGATGGCCAATTGGGGTCTCCTTCAGCAAGGTATTGTCCAGAGGGGGTTGCCAGCAGGGTCTGGGATGGATAGGTGGTGTGACATGGAACTGGTCTGATCTGGATGGAAATGGTGTTCCCACTGGGTCTGTCTTCACTACCCCTCTTTATAGGGGCAGACCTTCTATGACCCTAGTGGCCAGGCAAGGGTCAGCCCTGGTTTACTGAGCATGTGCACTCCAGGTGAGGACGTGCAGTTTCAGGTGTCTATGTTGCAATGGTGGGTTGGCTTGTTTCTGCAGCTGTCTGTTTTCCAAATCTTGAGTCAGGGAGGGTCAATGCAGGGTGATGGTTGAGTCATCCAATTAATGGTTCGGTTATTCAGGGGGAGCTATTTTTAGACCTACCGCCATTGTCTGTCAATCACCCACTCACTCAAGGAACCAGTTTACATGGGATGGGGGAGTCATGAGTCACACAATTACAACAGAGTTACAGTAAGGTATGCCCAGGCAGGGGGCACAACATGGGGACTTGACATGACTTAACATGACTTATGCTAACTTACACATGTAGGCCTAAATCATATAGTATCAATAGAAAAAGTAAAAATCAGTAAAACAGTAATCGTACAATATAAAACAGTAAAAATCAATCTAAACATAATAATTACAAAATATAAAACGGTGGATATCTGTATCAAAATAGCATGGCACTTATTTGCAAAGAAGGAGAAAGAAAAAGAAAAAAAACCCCAAAAATAGCTACCAAAAACTTGGTACCAAAATAAAATGCTAATGCTTATTCTATGTCTTAGCTTACTCATAATTATCTATAGGGAATAGAGAGGGAGAGAAAAAGTCAGAAATAGTTGGGGAAGGGAATGCATTTTTATATATATATATATATTACTGAGGGTTGTGTTACAGTTTCTGCTGTTGTTTTGTATTTGTTGATTTTTTTTTTTATTATTATTTCTTTCTCCCTAGACTTCTATTGGCAGGGG
>NW_005841887.1:1319400-1370757 GCF_000455745.1 Alligator sinensis | reverse complement strand
AAAGAGAAGCATGCAGAACACAAAGGGGAGAGGGACATTGTGCTCAGGTTGAGAAGCACAGTGGAGAGCAGAGGAGCCTCTGGTAGTATAAACACATAAAAAAGACCATTCATGAGTGCTCTGTTGCTGCAGCTGTCAGGTGCTCTTATGATTGTTTGCATTCTTCACAGGGTTCAATGTCATGTTGAAACCTCAGAGATGTGTATTTTTGGACACCAATTCAGGTGTGGGTTCATTGCTCAGAGCCACACCTGGAGAGGATGCTATATTTATGGACTTCTGTGATTTGTTCAAAAGGGAAAAAAAGGAAAGCTACATTTTAAACATCATTCTCTCTCTTGTAGTCTCTCTAGTAGTCTGCTTCCTGTGCTGGAGATAGATAATATGCCAATGAGGGGGTTCATGGGTCGGGATGGCTGCACGTCAAAACTCTTCCTGCCTTGTGTGTGGTTTCCAGAACCACCTTCCTAGGATCCCATTGCTTAGCAGTTAGAAACAGTCCTTGGGCACACAGATGAGTTGTCTAGGGATGGGGGGACACCATCTGCTTGAAAGAATCATAGGAAAGGAACTTCACCAAGATTTCTTTCATTAGAGGACCTTCTTGCTCCCATAGTTTGCAACCATAGAAAAAATGGTCCAGGGAAAGTGTGGAGTGATAGGTTTTATCTGAAAAGACAGCGATACAAGGCTGGGAAATTAAAGCCCTGTGAAAGTAGATAAAATGTGATACACTTTAAACAGACAAAAAATAGCAATTCTTATAGTGCTTGCTTTTCCTCAGGCATTGAATATACAAAATTCCAGAGAGGTGCTATCCCCTAAAATCTTATTACAACTTGTATTTATCCAGCTTATTCTTGATATGAAACTGCTGATACCCATGGTTAGCATGATCACGAGCCAGTGAAAAACTACATTTTTAATAAAGGCTAGCATCCGCAGGAGTGATATAGCTTTATCAGCTCATTAAAAAGTGTCATAAATGCGCACACATATGAAATATAGACAAAATATATTTCCATTCTTACATTGACTTAAAATAATAATATGCAAGGTCATCTTGTTTATTACCAGGTAAAAACATATTAATAATGTCTTTATCTATCACAGTTGTTTTGCTTGAATGGTAGTGTTTCCAAGATATTGAGATAATGTCTATTGTGTTTTTGTGTCTTCAAAGGGCCAAAGTGCCATGAGAGATCTTGCTCCCATTAAAATTACTTGAGACTGAGGATCTAACTTCCACTTGTCCTTTTGAAATATCTCTCCCAAGATAGCTGTTTTGTCCCTCCTATGAGAACAATTTCCTGAAGAATATTCTCCTTGATGCCTCTGAAGGTCTGCTCACTGGATGCTGCCTGTCTGTTATCAGATATAATATGCAATGCATTCTAGTAATATCCCATGTTTTAGTGTTTTCAAGAACTTGCAAGTGAAAAGATTTTTAGGAGGTCAATGTCTTCGTGTCGGATTTTTTTTTCTTTTTGATTTTAGTGGTGCTTTTGACAGCATCTACCATACTTAGCACTAGTGATCTTAGATTAAGTGTATAATTAGCGCCAAGCACCATTTTGGAAGTGGGTTCTTCTGTAAAAGTAAACCAAGCTTGTTGTATTTTCATTCTCCTCTTTTTACATAAATAGTGATTTTTATTCCATTTAAGTTTAAAGGATGCTGAAATCCTCAAAGAAAAATTGTAAGAATTTCCGTAAAGGGAGGGGATACTCAGAAAAAGAAAGCTTAGGTTATTGGTTAAGCAGCAACAGTTTGAAAAATATTTTTTAAAAGGAAAGTACATTTAGATGACCAGTTGCTTTCCCTTTCCTTGTTTAGTGAACAGCATTGGGAGTGCTGGTTAAGCAAAGGATGCAGACTTACCAAGAGACTTACCCACTCCCAGTAGGGACCTGCAAATAGTATTAGCCAGACCACCCACTACCACTTGAATCACTGACCGTATTAGGATGGTTAATTGAATTCACTTAAATTCAGTCCATGCCCCTCTCTAGCCACATGAGCAGATGAAGCAGATGGAGGCTATTTACTATAATTAGTTAAATTTTAGAAATGCACAAGGCAGTGCAGACTGTGGAGGAGGAGAATATATCATTTAGGGGGTAGGTAGGTGTTCATTTTCACTTGTATGCGATGATTTGAATGGCATTCAAACTGTGAAAAAATTGCAATGAAGATAGCAGAACAGGATAATTTTGTTGTAAATGATGAGTCCTACGCTCTCTGAACATAAGTAACTCATATTGAGTAATGTCAGGTTTTCTACGGACAGTGGTACAAATTTTAGTCATGCCTATTCTTGACTGGTGTCACTTCAAACCTTGGATGAAAGGTTGCCATTTTTTAAGCCCTTTGTAGTCATAAGACAATATGTGACATACTGGGTTAGACCAATGGTCCATCTAGCCTGGTATCCTGTCTCCAACATTGACAGACATGGATACTTTAGAGGAAGACCATTAAACTGGATGCATCTAGAGTGATCTATCACCTATTCATTACCCTCCCTGCCATCCACCACTATTAGTTTAGAGATGGGGAAACATCTCCAACTATTCTGTTCAGCAGCTATTAATAGATCTATCACCCATGAAACTGCCTAGTCCCATTTTGAACCTGGCTATGCCATCTGCCTCTACCCATCTCCTGTGGCAATGAGTTCCACAAGTTAACTACATGTTGTATAAAATGTACTTTCTCTTACTAGTTTTAAACCTGTCACCTACTAATTTCAGTGGGTATCCGCCTAGCTCTAGTGTTCTGGGACTTGGTGAACAACAGCTTTCTGTTCATTTTGTCCACACCCTTCATGATTTTATAGGCCTCTATCACATCCCACCCCCTTAATAAGGTGTGCGCTTGTGCAGCTGCACACAAGTAAAAGTTTGGCCACACACAGACTCTTTCAGGTCACACACCCACCAGGAATGGAGCTGGGCTGTGGCATGCGACACATAGTAAAGGTAAGCTCCTCCCCTAGGTGAGGTGGAGGCGGGGGCTGGTGTGGGCTTCGCCAGCTCTGGGGAACTGCTCCAGTCCCCCGCATCGCCTTTTCATTTTCCAAATTGAAGAGCCGGAGCTTTTTTATGCTTCTAATATGACAATTGCTCCCAACCCTGATCATTTTGGTTGCTATTCTCTGTACCGTTTCCAGTTCTACTGCATCCTTTTTGAGAGGCGGAGATCAGAACTGCACACAGTGTTCATCAAGATGTGGGTGCATCATGGATTTGTATAATAGCACAGAGAAGTACTCTGTTTTGTTTTCAAATCCCTTCTTAATTCCCCTTTTAATAGTCCATGCCACTGACTTTGAGCAGACACAGGCTTTCTCGTCTTGAGCAGAGCTTTCATGGGCCAAATCCAGTTTGTCTCTGTTCTTAAGGGAGGCCCATTGAAGCCAGCATAAAAAATTCTTCACAAAGACTTGCCTTTTCTTGCAGTATATTCTAAGAAGTAAGTCAACAATAATGTGTGTAATACATTTAAAAAAAAATTCTCTTCTCTAATCTCAGTGGATTCTATCTATATGCTCTTTTGGGGGAAGGCATTGTTTGTACAGCATTTATGTTTTCTACAGCACTTAGCAGATTGTCGATGCCTGACAAATTATACAGAATATCAATAACTCTCTCAGACAAATAGAACGAAGCAATTGTAAGTAACAGCCTAACAGGATTTGGCTCCAAATCATGGCAAGGAATGTGGTGACTCAGACAAGCAGTGTGTAAGAACCAAGCTGAGAGTACTCACAGCAATTTTGTCTGAGGCATATTTCAGACCTAGATTTCCAAAGCTGAAAGGCTAGTTATATTAACCCTCTCTCTGCCACGGTGTCCTTTTTCGTGTCGAACATACAAAGGACTGGTAGCAATATCAAAGGTTGTGAACACTTTGAAGTTAGAAATGTTCAGAGATCTTTAACAAGTAAAAACTGTCAAACCATTAATTCTGAGGAGTCTGTGGTATGAGATGAACATGCAGAAATGAATTCAATAAAGTCATATCAAGTTATACCAGCTGAGGATATGCCCCAACGAATATATTTAGCAGTATTATATAAAGGAACAGCTAACCTTATATCAGTTTGCTTGTAGGGTTGGAGAGTGGTGTATGTCTGGGGATGTCAGTACTGGGCATATTTTGTTAATATGAACATTTTAGAAGTCGAGTGGAATGAAGGTTATTTTACGATACAGTTGACATGTTCCAAGCACTGCTGTGGTTTTAGCCACTCATCTTCCAATAATATTAACATCCCTCAGTTGCAGTGAAACTCTCGACTGAAATCTTAATTGTCCCTTCAGTAGTCTTCAGGGCACATAAAAAAAAAAAATAGCTTTAGCTGTTGCTAAAGAATTAAAGTGAGGAAAAGGATAAGGCAGAAAAAGACAGGCAGAGGCGAACAGTTCAAAGGAGAACAGTCATAATAATATAACTAATGCATGCACACTCTTGGAAGATGCCAGTTGTTTCATCAAGGAGTATGTAAAACAGGCCATGATGTTCACGGGACATATATCTAAGCACAGGTGACTCAAGGTCAAATATACGTGCCACTCTTAAACAGTAGGGTTAGACCCTAAGTTGGTTCAAATCAGCAGAACTGCATAGACTTCAATGAAATGCTGTTGAATTACATGCACTAAGGATCCTCCTATTATTTATCTTGGAATGTATGTAGTTGTAGCATTTACATCAGGGTTGAATTTGGTTTCGTAAGAGTTCCCTCATTGGCCACAGTTTCTCTCATAGGTGTGGCGTTAGCTCCTAAAATTGATTCATACTCCTGGAGGACAGGGGAAAAATGTGAAAGTAGCACACAAAAAAAAAAGGCTTATTGGAAAATGCTTGATTCTCCCAGTTGAAAAATTCAGCTATGATTTTTTTTTTTTAGTCCAGCTTGTGAGAGATGCTATAATGTTAAAACAGCAAATCTATTTCATTAAATTAATATTCAGACAGTGTTTTATCTTGTATTTTTCAGGTTCTTTCATCGATGATATTTCTCCTTTTATAGTGGAACAAAATTAAATGATGATAACATAACTTGAAATAACATAGTTAAAAAGTCTAATATTTTCAACAATTACCTTGCACTTCACTAAAGAACTCTTCTTCTGCAAAGCCTAAGACTAATCAGCAGGTTAGTCAGTGACAATGAATGGTAATGAAAAAAGTTATAGAGCAATTTAGAGCATTTTATTTCACTTACGTTGCCATAGATAAAATTATGTTTTCTTTGGCCCTGAGTCAATAAAGCACTTAACTGTTTGCGTAATTTTAAACATATGGTAAATTATTTTGCTGAACTGAGGTTTCTGGGAAAAAATGTGTTCACATAAACTCCCAAAGAATTTGGTTTGATATTGATCATTATAAACCTAAACTCCTGCATAGCAGAAAGGGAGTGATATTTTGGTAATTCTGAGCCATAGGAAGAAGTTATGCACACACAGGACAGAAGTAAATTGCACGATATAATGCCCACACCGCAATACGTTTTTGTGTCATCTATGATGTGCATGAGGTGGTAGGACGTGGCTATGTGCATGGACAAAGGGACTTGGTTGAATCTCTGGGCTCTTCCTATTTTGCAAGTCAGACTGCCAGATCTATATTTCCATACAGTTTGTCTATGGTTTCATAGATTTCATAGACATCAGGGCTGGAAGGGACCTCAGGAGATCATCAAATCCAGCCCCCTGCCCCAAGGGCAGGAAGTCAGCTAGGGTCAAAGGATCCCAGCAAAATAAGCGTCCAAACGCTTCTAAAAGGAGTCCAGAGTAGGTGCTTACACCACCTCTGGGAGTAATTTGGTCCAGGCCTTGGGGGCTCAGCCGGTAAAGAAGTTTTTCCTTATGTCCAGCCTAAAACGGTCTCAGAGGAGTTTGTGACTGTTGGACCTTTTTATCCCTTGGGGTGCTCTGGTGAACAGGCGTTCCCCCAGATCCTGATACACACCACTTATGTACTTACAGGCTGCCACCAGGTCACCCCTGAGTTATAAATGTCCAGAGGCTATCCACCTTTGGATGTAAGTCTCCCCTTTGCAGTTTCATCTATTAAGAATCTATTACAAGATTGCCATTAGTTTAAGTGCTAAACTGCATACTTGCTTTGTGCAAACTGTTGATTTTTCTTCTGCTAAACAACTGAGGAAACTGTTAAAAATGCTGCAAACCTAACTGTGCTGCTATGAGGTTCTTCTTTCTTTTAAGGTTTCCCACCTCATTTTTCAAAACAATTGTACTAACATAATTTCTCATGTTCATAATCACTTTAAATGGTATCAGATTTGATGCAAAATGTTCAATTTCTGTCCCCTAGTCCATATACAGCATCTACTGACATCTATTAACATCCCCTGGCCATACCTCCATGGCCAAAATCTAAAGGATCTAATTAATCAATATATCAGTAAATAAATTCCTGAAAAAAAATTGTTTTGGTGATAAAATTCAATTTCCATCATTTACCATATTTAAGGGAATGTGTTAAGAAAAACACATAAGAACTCATTACTTATGCACTCAAAACAACATATGCAACAAATGAATCATTATGGTATTATTGCCTTAGCATTCCTTAACTGCTTTATTTCCTACACATTTTCCACAGGCACTGCAATTCTTTCTTCTGATGGAAAAAAAAAATCTCAATTTTTTTATTTTCAGTTTAATGTGCACTTACTACCCAGGATTTTAATTCCTACCAATTAGTCACAATATTTTGTTTCTGCTGCCTTTTTACCTTATTTTTCCTGCAAGCGAATAACATTCTCACACTCTGTTGAGAACAGTCAGATGCCTGGTAAATTAAAAATAGGTTCATATACTTTACAGATATTTTCAACCAGATCAGAAGACTTAAGCTTTGACAATGCACTCAGTATGAAAGGTGATAAATACTTAATTTAATCCTAATGAGCACTTCGTTTTACTTGGCTGAAAGAGAGAGTGAAGAACAAAAATATTTTATTTTCTTCCTGTTTAAATATGGGAAGTCATTACCTCTGTACACATATTTAGACATGTAAATTGTTTCCCAAACATTTACTCAGTGCATTCACTCCACTGAAAAAGAAAAGAAAACCATTGATGTGAAAAAAACTAACGTATTTGAATTGAAAGCTTTACTTAAAATTTTCATAATGTTTTGGTACCACTTAGTCAATATATTGTCTGCCATCCACTATGTGGGGACCTGATATAAATTCCCAATATATACCACTAGTGAAAATATATTTGGTGATTTCACCCTACCTGTATATTAGCTCACAAACTTTTTGACGTTGCAACAAGCTGGTGTGCAAGGGAAGCTCAGCTCACAGTTGGAATGCGCTAGAGGAATAATATAAAACCTTTTTTGGTCTCTACTATGCCTTGTGCATCCAAGTGCTTTTTCAGATGACTTCCCCATAGTCATTCATGCTTCAATGGGCAAATCGCATGTAACTATTACACAATCCTCTTGTTTAATGAGTGCTAAATTCACTTGCAGGTAGGTGAAATTTCAAATGTTTGCTTAGTTTGCTAAGGAATCGAGAGGGGCATTTCCTGAAATCCTTATAGCCATTAGTAAGCATCCCTCTCCTTTTTTTATCAAAGTTTTCTAGGAGCTTGCTTAGCAAATTCAAATACAAAAAGAAAAATGTAGCCTAGATTTATTATTGCAAAGCTGTAGTTTCCATTTTTATATTGGTAAGTGTCTCTATGCGAATGTGGTATTTTCTTTTATGCAAAGGATTTGTCCAGCTGAAAACGAAAATACCTGGTTAACATTTTTAACTTTGATTTCCATTCCTGTTCAAGTCTTTCAGAGACCAGATACAAGAGTTCTAATTTACATCAAAGTCCCTTAGCTGTTGCCTTGATCTATAGACGGACTTCTTTTTATTTCCCCCAAAATGAATAATTTCTTCTATACCCTTTACATATTTTGTCTTTAGATGTCAGAAGTGTCTCAGCTTTCTATGCTTTTGGGTTTTTTTTAACAAAAATCTTGAAATTTTAATTTGTTGCTGCAGCAGTAGCTATGCGGCTTCTAAATCCATTCTAAGGAAAAGGAAGTAAGAGCAACATCCTGGTGGAATTGAGCAGTGGGAAGTTATGGGCTGACTATTTTTGTCTTATTTTGCCATGGTCCTCTAGTTCTATTTTTGTAGTTCTATGTTATTTATGTACAGTTAACAGATCAGGGCTTTTAGAGTAATGGACTAGTATAGTGAGTTACATGAAATCAGATTTTTTTTTTTTAGAGTAAAACGTTACTGTATAGGATGATTTGAAAAATATCATTTCATTTGATTAATCTAATTACTTTTTATGGCAAAAATGTAGCACAGATTCCTTTCCATTACACAGGTACAACAAAGAGAAGAAACTAGTGCATTATGAACTCTTACTAGCTCTATTTGAAGGTAAAGATATCTATCCACGTAGGAATGTGCTTTGGATGCAACCCTGGGGCTGAGGTTTTTTTTTAATTAGGGTCTCTACTCTCTTACAAGGGATTGAATCTTGGCTTTTTACATGGTGGGCATGTCTACAGGATCATTAATGTGCCCTAATTACTGTGCATTTAGTTTATTGCTTGTTTAGTGAAGTAATAACTAAATGCATGGTAACTAGAGTTACTGAACAGTAACGCCGGTGCACATTTTGTGATGCTTGCTGCATATTAGCCAAATAACACTGTGCAGTAGGCTATTAGTACAGTTTTTAACTGGCATGCTACTGTGCAGTGTTATTCGGCTAATGTGCAGTAAGTGTCTTGTATAGACACACCTGATATGTACATTTCTTAAACTTATATAGACACTACAGCGAGTTCCTAAGCCACTTGCCTCCTGAATCAGCATATGGGGCATTCTAGAAATAGGATGGAGAAGTGGAGCTGTAATGGACACTGGGACTTGCTCACAGGTAGAGAGCCCAGAGAGGAACTTTATCATCTGACACCATTTAGAACAGTTCCTATGTTGCTACAAACTGTGCCAAGTCCTGTAATACCTCGGTTTAAGAATTGGGGGAGATGTAACTAGGACTGAGTGGAAAAAAATATTTTCATTGTATGGAAAGTTTAAGCTTTAAAACTGTTGTTCCCTTTTGGGAAGAAAGTGTAGTGATAGCTGGCTTCACTAAACACAAAGATGCAATAATGAGAAGAACTAATACCAATGAACTTTATTGTGGAGCAGTTGGCAACATTTGCAGCACCTTTGTCTCCTTTTCTCTAACTAACTAACTAACTACTTAACTGAGGGATCAACTGTTTCCCATCTTCCTGTCTTCTTAGTTAGGGAGCCTCTTTAAACTACGTTTTTTTCACTACAGAAAGAAAATGAAACTCTTGATTTGTGAGTGTGTGTATGTATGTGTATGGGAAAAAGTGGGAGAGGAAATGAGAGAGACAGAGAGAGAAACAGTGCTACCCAAGAATAGGAGACCTTGTCCTGGATGAGGCAAAGCAGGAACCAGAGGGATATTGTACATGAATGCCTTTCCTGCACAATAGGCTGTCCTGAGATGATGTTGTGTCCTTCCTGACCTATCCCAGAGGCAAGAACTCTTCCAGAGAAAAGTTTTGTTGAAACCAGTACATTTTCTTGAAAAAGTTTAAGGTAAGATCATGCAGCATTTTCAAGTGAAAAATTGTTTCCTCGGAAAAACTGTTAACCAGTTATGGCCACAACTTACTTTGAGCACAGCTGAGAATCTGAACATCATCTCTAAGGATAGGTCTATGCACTCCCACTCTACACTCCAAACCTGGAAATACACCACTGAATTTCCTCTGGGGTATTCCCAATGGCTATTCTCAAGGTATTAAAAGTGGCAGCAAAAGGACACCTAAGGACATGGTGGCTCTGTTCTTGGGAGCATTTGTTTTCTACTGAAAACAGTCTGCTACTCCAGTAAGAGCATGTCCTAAGATTCCTGGTGATTTTCAGAAACAGCCATAATGAAGTGTCCTTTGTTGTATTTTAGTGTAAATATGAAGCGAAGCCCATTGCATGATATTTTCACATGACAGCACATTACTTAGTTGCTGGTTTTTAAGTTATATTTCTCTTTTCTAACCTACAGACTATATATGACTTAATGCTTCAGATGCACAGGGGGCATGTCAACATGTGCATTAAAGCACTTTTCCTAATGCGCATTAAATTTAGTACCTCCAATGTGAGGTACTAAACAAATGCTCATTAGGCTGCTTTAATGCACAGTAATGATTATGCAACTTTTTAGGTGACACTTAATGTGCAGTAGCCTATTTTACTGAGTATTACCCTAATAGCACATTTTTTACGTGACACTTTAATGTGCAATAAAGTAGTCTGCTGTTCATTAAAGTGCACATCTAGATGCACCCATTGATGTGTGGACTAATTCCAACCTAGGATCTGCCTCTTAGAACAATGCCCACTCTTTTAGGAAAGATTTTGGACCTAATCCTAATCTCACTTATGCTGGTGAAGGGCTAGTGCCTTTGCTGGAGTTATGCAAGTTTTGTATTCCTATTAATTTGAAAACCTACTAAAGAGTGTTCTGCCAGTGGTGGTTTCTGACTCATATTCATTAAATAAGAGAAAAAGAAGATGAAAAGAAAAGAGACTGAGAGAATAGAAAATAAATTTCCACTTGTGTTGGAAGTCAGTCAGCGGGGAGCTTTTTCATTTATTTGTTAAACAGCTCCATACTAGTAAATTAGGCAGGACTCCTTCTGAGCTGGTCTTAAGTGTTGAACCTTCATTGCTTCTTGTGCCGCTCTTTAAATTGTGTCCCTTCCTCCATCTGTTCTTAATATTTAAATTGTAACACGGCTTAAATATTTAATAGAGAGAAGCACATTTGTGAGGCTGAACCTTTATTTTTAAATATGTTTCCTGCCATCAGCTTCGCTTGCCAAAGACAAACTCATGCAATTGTTCAGGCTTGGCAGTAGGCAATGAAATTCTTTACATCTTCTCTTTCTATTAATCCTCATGTACCATTGATTCCTGAAAAAGTAGCAATAAACATATATTTTAATACTCAAGGGATTTCTTTTTTTATTTAAGTAGTATATTCTTAAAATATGTAACATGCTTTTGTTCCCCATAATTGTTTTCTTCCAGTATAAATTGACTCTGATATTATGTACCATAATTCATTTTTGTTTCTTAGAAAGTATGTTCTGAAAAGACATGGTTGCTTATTAAACCTATTAGTTTTAGAACTACATGAAGGTTATAAAGAGTAATCATGTCCAGGGCTGGCATGAAAACCATGTCCTCACAGGTTGTAAATCATTGTAGCTTCATTAAAAGCAATGACGCTAGTTGACTTACACTTGATGTACCCCCTCAAATGCAATTACACGGTGTTCCCGGACAGCCTCAAACTCTGAAGGTTTCACTGAGTAGGAGGAGGCTCTGCATTTCTGGGATACTTATACTTTTATTCTACAAACACTCATTTATGTGAATAATCCCACTGATGCAAATTACTGGTACTGTATGTACTTGAATATAAGATTACCCTGATTATAAAATGACCCCCCACCAATAATTAGTGTCCATATCTGAAAAATATATAAATATATAATTTTCCAGGTACAGAATCTAATTATTAGAGGTTTGCCTTGAGTTTGTCCCCCTCCACTGCTACAGCAGGGAAATTAATCCAGGGAGGGGGGTGTTGGTAGCCTCTTTTCACCCCCAACTTCTTCCCCCATGCATCCCTTTCCCCTCCTCCTTACTATCAGACCATGCTCTCCCTGAGCACATGGAAAGGAGGAACACATTTGAACAAACTGATCTTGAAATAAACATAGCTGCAGTAATTTGCATTTAGTACCCATAGGTTTAGTTCATATAGAATTGATGCATGTTACTGTTTTTGGAACTGCTGCAAGTTTTAGCACAGGTACTCCATAAGCACACTTGTCACTAGCATTTTAGTAACTACTTTTATATAGCCAGCACCGTACCTAGACTCCTGGTAGCCCCAGGTAAACTTTTAGTCTCAGGCTTCCCTTCACCAGAGATAATGATAATAATTATAAAAAAATTACCATTTTCAGGCCCCGCTTTCTGTCCGGGCCCTGGGCTCCCACCTAGTTTGTCCATGCCTGTGTCCAATCCTGTGTGTAGCACAAATTATGCATGATATTAGTCCAAAAGCAAAGACTCATATTTACCCTATAGTTCATTGGGCTGGGCCCCAGCAGAGTCAAAAGCATTTAAAGCCATGGTGACCTCATAGATCAGCACTAATCAGTATGTGTCTTTACTCCAAATACTCCCCACAAAGGATCATGTGCTAATTAACCTCCATTCATGAACCAGTTGTTTTTGTGGTGAGTCCTGGGATTCTCCAAAATTTGGTATGCAGATGAGGCACAGGGCAACCTGGTCTGGCTTCACCTTATGGAAGGTGGAGCCACACTAATCATATGTGGCAGGCTGAGAGAGTGGCTGAAAGAGGGATTCTGGGTGAATTTTTGGGGACCCTATTTGGTGATGTTTGCCAGATGTTTAAGGCTGGTGAAGAAACAGGACTCATTGGAAATGGAAAATAAATTTGCAGCTGAGCTATGGGAGTGAAGAGGAAGTTGAAATGTATGCAAAGTACGGGCTCACTGTGACTTTAAATGAGTAGGTGCTGAGGGGGAGCTGTGCTTAATGAGCACTGCCATATATCTTATAGGGGAAATACCATGATCACTAAGGTGGGACAGGTGCATGGTCGCATGGTGAGAACTGTGTAATGGGTTTTTAGTGTGCTTTGAGCTGCTAATTGATCCACAAGGGCCACTTGGCAGTGTCGAAGGTAGAGTTATATATATTGTAACAGGGACTCAGGCAGGAGCCCTGTTACTTGGGCAAGCTCAGGGAGGAATGACCTTTGAATGCACCCTGCCAGGCGGAGGGGAATTCACACCTGGGAGAACATTGGGTGATTAGCCCGTGAAAACTGGGGATAAAGCTGGCAGGGGGACACTTACTGATTGCCTTTGGGCACAAAAGGACGAACATGGGGATAACTGAGACCCCAGAGAGATGAGAGAGGCAAAGGAGTCTGACTTGTGAGCTCTGGACTTCAGGGGACATGACAGGTCAGGCACCAGACGGACATTGTTACTGTGGATCATGCTGCACTGGTAAGTGCAGAAAAACACTGAGGCATCGGGAAACAGCTCTGCTGGGAGCCTCGTAAGAGACGGCATTTCTGGGACAGAATGCGGGGAAATAGAGTCCCAGATAAGTCCCTGATCCCATCTGGACAATGATTATTTAGAAAATAGCAGAAAGAATTATGTGGGAGCAGCAGGGGACTGCTCCTGGCATATGCCGCGGGTGAGGAATAAAAACCGCGGAGACCGCGTTTCACTAATGAGGCAATTGGCAGTTGAGATGAAGTTAATCACAGTGTATCTTTAAAAGTATTGGCTCAGGTTTTCCTCATCTCCAACTCATGTTGCCCTCGCCAATGAAGTAATTGGCGAGATTATTGTCACTATATCTGTTACTTTGAAAAATAAACCAACAACTTGAGCGGGTAACATCTGGGTGATATTTATTGATCACAGACATCAAAAGCTCACTGATCTCCTTCCTTTTATTATTAAATCCAAGTTGTGGCAGGCGAATACAGGAAGGAGATGAAGCTATTACTCAACATGAGCATATATACATATTTATTTCTATATAGAAATAAGTGGCCCTACTACCAGCAAACATACTCCACCCCTACCTGGGACTTCAGATGTTTTCAAATCATTTGGCAGACATCCTATGTACAAGCCCAAGCCCAGAGCCTTATATAGAAATAAATATAGAAATAAATAATAATAATAATAAATTAATATATATATATACGTGTGTGTGTGTGTGGGGGGGTTAGTTCTGGTAGTCTTGGCTCCAACTCTCTCTCCTGCCACGTCTTGATGATTGTAGATGTTATTAGTTGAGAGGTAGTATCTACCGCAGTAGGCTACCGGCAAACCCTAACCCCTTTTATCTGTGGTCTCGCCTTTTTGTTGCCTCCTTTAATGATGCAAGGGATTTTGTGCGACACTCAAACCACACTCAGTCATAAGTAAGCAACTCCATTTATTGTCCTTTGAGTGTTGTTATACTCTTGATCATTACAAAAAAACCCCAACCTTTTTATTTTATTTTTTTATTATTATTATTTTTAGATGCTTCGAAGTGTTCTTACCTTCACTGATGCCCTGATTGGTCCGTCTACCTTTCAAAGCCAAACCAGGGATTGCCTTGAAATCTCCACCTTTAACTTTCAGGTAAGTAAAAGAAAAAAACATTGTTTTGTTTTGTCCACAAACCCTCACTATGGAAAGTAAAGAACTAAGAATCCAAAAATCAAAGGTAAGGTTTCCTTACAGTTTCATCAGACCCCTCTCTCTCTTCTCTCACTGTCTTGTTATTTTTTTTTCCAGAGGATCCGTTTCTGTCTCCACTTCTCACAGCTTCTCCTTGCTCGAGGTGCACTCGCCACTTTTCTTCATCCAGCACTCTCTCTCTTGCTGGACCGACGTCCCAGCTTGCCCTGTCCCTGTGGTCTTCTTCTCATTCTCCTGCGTCAAGGAGACTCCACCCCTTTTTTATCCCCCTCCTTTCTGCCGCGCAGTGCTCTCCCATGGCTCCTTTATAAGCAGGAAGCAGCTGCTCTTAAAGCACCGCTCTCCTGGCGTGATTGATTTCTCCACGCCAGCATCGTCCTGTGCCAGTATTTTGTGTGTGTGTGTATATATTTTATATACTATATATATATATATTTTTATTTTTTTTCAAAAAAAAAAGGTGGTTTTCCTAGTTGCTAGGATAACCGTTTTTCTGGCATGGGGTAGTATCCTCAGAGGTAATGTGTAGTTAATCTCCCACTGGCTGCTTAAGTGGGAAGATCTTGGCTTTATGGCCATGTCCCAAGGGCACTAACTCAGGGGAACCTGGAGCCACGCTCTCCGGGCACCTCAGGATGGGGAACACATACAGAAATAAAGAAAACCCCAAACAAAATCACTTACCTGCAACAGGGTGACTATCGCCGAGGGAACAAAGAACAGAGCCCACACAGTTCTCAAGCCATGCCTTTATCCAGCTGGAGCTGGTGACTGACATTATAGGTAATCACTGGCCAACGAAGGTCAAAGGGAATGCTGAGAGAGAAGTGGGGAGAGTGGGAGAGGCAGCAGAGGCTCTCCATGCCAGCGGTGGGCGGCGCCAGCTTGAAGAAGGTCAATCTGGGCAGGGAGAAGCAGCAGAGGCTGTGGGAACTCCCTGCTCCAGCAATGAATGGCCCCGGCACAGGGAGATGGCATGCGCTTGGGGCAGAGTACCCTGAGCAGTGACGGGGGGAGCACAGCATAGGGCACCCCACCTGGCAGTGTGAGGACTATGACGGCACTGGAGAAGGGGCCATAGCAGACCAAGAGAAGGTAGAATTTCACTTTCCCAGATCCTCAGGTCATGGAGGCGGGCTGGCAGAAGTAATGAAGGGGAGACTTCAGAGGAGTGGCATCAAAGGGACACCATCAAGCCCTAGCAGTGGGACCGATAGTCTACCCTTATCTTTACTTCTTTTTTTCTTCTTTGCCTTCTTTTTTTCTTTTTACCATCTGGAGCCTTCAGGTTCTTCTTTGTTGTCCCTGAGGCTAGTGATCTTGGGGACGCTGTGAGCGCTAGGAGTGAGCATATTAGTGGAGCAGGTTTATTGTGTTTTTTTGTTTGTTTTGGTTTCCCTCTTCTCTTGTCCTGGAAGGGTCTTGTTGTACAGGTCTACCACAAAAGGGGCCTGATTGCCACTATGTCGTTGGGCACCCTCAGTACTATGGACTGGTCACAGGCTGCAGGAAGGAGAAAAACAACAGGCGTGCCCAGTAGACCGGTGGCCTAGTACAGAAAATAAAAGTTTGGGAAATAAAGCCAGAAGAGGGCAAGAAACATCCACACTGGAGAGATGGCCATTCCAAGACCTGGTGTCTCACTGGAGGTTGGCATAAGGCTGGAGTGTAGGGGAGGTGGAGCCCCACGAATATCCATCAAGCAAAGTGACCACCCCTGAGGGATCTTCAGTGGTCAACCCCTCCAATGGTATTACATTCAAAGTCATGGCAGGAGAGTTCAGGGGTAGCCTCTGAGGTGATCGAGGTCCATCTTAGTGGTCACACAAAGCTTCAGCACATACACCACCAGCCACCCAAACCAAGGCAGCACATGAACTGGTGTTCAAAGCCAGGTGGGCACAGTCCACTTTATGGAAATGAAAGACTTCTCCCTAGCTTGCTCCTGAGGCCTTACAGCTGAGGGCAAGCAAAACTCAGGGGCATCTGAACCCTAAGCCTCTGGGCTTGGGTCTGCATGTAGGATGCCTGCCAAATGATTTGGAAACATCTGAAGCCTCAAGTGGGGGTGGGGGATGTTTGTTGGTAGTAGGGCCACTTATGGTTCTTGACTGACTCATGGATTTGGAATTGATTTGGCTAATTTGGCTTGAAACACGAAAAACATTTCACTTAAAAAAAATAAAATAAAAAAGAGGGTAGGTTCCCATCAGCATCTTTTCCTTTTTTGGCTAAGACCAAAGACCAAATATAACATTTTTGGCACCAAGAGCGTGGGGTGTCAGGGTTTTCTGTGGCCCTCCTGGTACTGCCATGGTATTGCAGTACCTCTAGGCCTGGTGTAACAATATAGGCCAAGTGTTTTATAGTCATACTCAGTGTTGTTTAATCACCATTATAGTTAGTTTTTATTACTGAACACATGCTGCTTTTAGCAGCAGTTCAAAAGTAGACAGTGGCTGTGTCGGTAGCTCAATACTGCTGTGCAGTAGCATTGCATGGCACGAAGCTACTGTACAGTCAACATCACCAAAAAGCCATTCAGGGATGCTACTGCGCTGTAATGCTAATTACAGCACAGTCATTTAGTACTTGTGTAAAAGTAGTAAATGACTGTGCAGTAACAACTGTGCAGTCAGCATCTCATGTAGACGTGGCCAGTGTATTTAATGTGGTTTCCTTGTATGCATGTGTAAGACAAGGACTTTTTTTCTCATGCTGATTTAGTATTGTATTGTATTCTTGTATTTGAGTAAATACAGTATTGCTATTGTTGATGATGATAAGCCAGTGAGTCAAGTCATATGATTAGGTTGTGTGGGATTGTTTTTTTTAAGATATAAGATTGAAGAATTATCATAATATGAAGTCAATGAAACAGATTCCTCTCATCTTCCTTCCACCATCCCAGTGAAGATTTTTTTTTGTAGCTAAATATGATGGGTTTTATGTCTCTGTGCATCTGGCCCTCCTGTGTTAATGAGTAGAAAATATCTGATCTCATTCATTGTAAAATCGGTATATGGAACATGGGCTTTTCCTCTTTTGTTCTTTTTTTCCTAAGAACTTTAGAACAGTTTATTTAATTGACCAAAAGCATTGTTACCCATTCATCTGGGATAACCAGTTGAAAAAGAAGAAAAAAACCGCAAAAGTGTATTTTTGGCTCTTCAGCGTGTCAAAAAGTAATTAACAGCCAAAGTTTCTGGAGGTGATCACTTAGCAAACCTCCACAACTGGCGGGTTTGCTAAATCTCAGAAGCAGCCTTTCCCTCCTGCCAGGAGCTTCAGTGGGTTAACAACTGAGCCCAATAACTTGTCATCTCTTGACATTGCAAGTCTTTTTCATTGAATAATACCAATCTTTCACTTTTTCTTTTCTATTTTTGTTCTATTTTATGTATTTACCACAATTCATGGACTAGATTTTTACTGGGTGCCAACTAGCATTTCTTAAGGGGACTTTGGTCGAGTGGAACCAATTTACAGCAGCTGAAGTTTGGTCCCCAATTTGATTGTTTGTCCTATTCTTTATAATAGTCAAAAGAAGTGGATCAGCTCCTCAGCTAATGTCATTCAATACAGCTCTACTGACTTCATGGATTTAAACCAATTTATGTGCCCATTACATATAGCTGAGGTAGTGGCACCCTGTTCACACCAAAGAGTTACTTATGAAAACACAGTTTCCCCCATTGTATTTGTTGCCTGCCACTGTTGAAAGCTTAGGAGAATGACGCTTAAATCTCTTTCATTCTCTGGTACTACACTACAGGAATCTCTGGAATTTAAAAAAAACTGCACAATAAACTGTACATCATTTTTTTTACTGATGATAAGAATGACTGCAAGTGTTTATTATAGTAAAAAAGGAATAACATATGACAAGGCTGGATTTACAGCGAGATGGATAGTGTACAACACAGTCTCTGAGCGGATAGTACGTCATGAGACCAAAGGTCAATTGATCCCAGAAAGGGATCATGTATTTCACAATGACTTGTCATGCTATAATTTTTTAGTAGATTCCTAAATTGCAGTCTTGTCATATGAAATACCTGGCTGGTAGCAGCCTTTTGTTTTTCATCATGAGGGAGTATGCACGCTTTAGAAAAGGTCTCAGGTGCAGCAGTATCATATCCCAGGATGCCTTGCTGTTGGGGATGGGAAGGGTTAATATGATCACGTTTTGGGGGTTCTAGGAAGGCCTCCTTTGCTTCTGGCTCTGCAAACCAGTTTGGCACAGCAGATTATATACAAGAGACGGAAGTGTCAAGTCCATTTTCATTTGGAGCGGGGACATAAAAACTAGTTACGTCAAGGTAAGAAGGGCGGGGACTTATAGAACAGGAAGTGAAATGAAAGCTAACCTGCACTAGTTTAGTCCTCAATGCAAGAAGGGGAAGCTATTGTGGATTAGCTTTCAACTACTGTAGAGTAAGAGTTGTATATAGGCAGCTTCTGTGAATCCCCACATTTTCTACCGCATGGTAATTTGTTTGTGTCCTGTGCCCTTACTTTTTTCATTGCATTTGAAAGTCTTTGTCCTGTTGGACAAAATAAATAAATAAAATGAGTGCCCATAAGGCTGTTTGTTCCGATGGCCATTATTTGACAGCAGTCAATTCCAAAGTACTTCCAAGGAGAACAAATATAGATTGGTTAGTACAACTTCTCCTGTACGATCCCTGCCATCCTGGAAGAGAGGAGGCATCATGTGAGACTGCATTCAGTTTTCCATCTGGTCTAGAGGTGTTTAGGTAGAATATGTGTAGGTGGGGTAAAACAATGTGTTTTTAAATGTCAGACTCCAGTCATAAAGGAACGCTGACCTTCATCTAGACAGTCTGAGTTTGTGACGTTCATAAGCCAGATGTTATGTATCTGAGACAATACTTTGCTGTGTATAAATTTGTCGTGTTTCTCAAATCCTTATCAAGGTTGCCTTTTTTTTCCTTCTGGTATAGCTGTGCAAACTCTAATATACAAGTTTAAAAAACAATCTAGAAGCATAATTCACAGCTGGATTTGATGCATTGTAAACACTAGAAATATTAGTGTGTGCTTGAAGAACCCCCTCTATTCTCATGTAAGTATAGTTTTTTACTGGAATTTTACAAGGTATTTATTATGGGTACCACTTGAGGTGGTGTTCAGTCTTATATCAAAGGTTTACAAACCCAGACATAGTATTTAGGAAATACTGCTTTTATTAACTGAAGCTGTCTATCACTTAGATATATAGATGGATCTTAAAAATGGGTGAATCTACAGGTTTAAGGGCCATTTTTACTGATTTGAAGAAGGTTGTTTTTATTTCTTTTGTTTAAATCTCCTTTCTTCTATCACTGTTCCACAGGTGCTTTCTGCTTTCTCTTCTTTCTCTTTTTTAAAATTTTTACTGTCTTCTCCACATTTGTCAGTTTTTTTCCCCCATACATCAGTATTATTATTCTTCCCCCAAAAGAAGTGGGGAAATTCTTTTATTTAAAACATAAGGTCATCAATTTGCATCATAATCTGTTTATTTCAGGGACCCCCCCCCATGCTTCTTCCAGTATTCATAATCACTGCTGTCATCCCTAATCCTCACCTGTTCTCTTTAATACCTATGTTCCCAATGTTTTAATTCTTAACTCCTTCAAATATGCACTTCCATTAGGCCATTAAATTCAATCAGTGGGACTAATTGTGCGCTTAAAGGTTACATTTGTATTTAAGTGCTTAGCTGGCTCAGTACCATAAGTGGTGAAAGGGAGAGCGGGGAAAAGAGACAAAAAAGAGAGAAACAAACTCTTAATTTCCAGACCGAAGGGACTCAGGGAGCGCGCACACTGAAGAAGAAACTTTGTTATAGCATAACAGACACTTGGATTTATTCCCAGTTCTTCACTGTCATTCCATATTTAGGCCATGACCTTGCAAGCACTTATGTGTAGAAGTCATTTACCAAATAATTGAACTTGCTGGAACTGGTCCCATTTGTTTCTTTATAGTCTAGTATATAAAGACCTCAAACTCAGCTTTCTCTCAAGTATTCAATTTTCCCTCATCTTTCTTAATGTGTGGTTCGCAAAATTGGACCTGGGACTCCAGGTGAGGTCTTACCAGTACCGAGCAGAGTGAAAGAATGATGTCCTGCTACTTACATACAATCCTTCTTTTAATCAATCCCAGTTTGCTGATAGCTTTTTCTTGCGGCACCATGCAGGACTACGCTGCTGAAGTATATTGAGCTTAGACGCCACTATAACCCTGAGGTGCTTTTCTGCAGTCAGTTGTTCCCCCGCTTCTATTTCTGAGTTTGATTGTTCCATCCTAAGTGCTCTGCAGTTGTCCGTATTGACAGCATCAAAACATTTCAACTATTGTGTGATAAAATTGACACTCATTTGTGAAGAGTTTTGGTCGAAATACCTTTAAATTTGCAGGAAACATCAGTCTGAAAGATGTTACCCAGATCTCATTGTCTATTTAGACCTCACATTCTTTGTGTTTAAAAATCCTGGTACAGTGACCAGCACAATGGATCTTATCCGAGTCAGCAGGCAATGCTGCAATACAAATACATGGCAATCTCCACTTTGATTGCAGACCACGCCTATCGAGTATGCTTCATTTCAAGGGATATCACTCCTGAAATGCCTGACATTGTATCCAGATTTCAGATCATTTAATTCCTATTAATGACAATAATTTACCTTAGAAATAAAGAATTGTGAACTAAGATTACTGGTTACTTCAAGAGAACTAGCCCTATGGCATTTTAAGTTTCCTGCATGAATAATTTTTGTTCTTTGTCACGTGCCAGATTCTCAGCTGGCACAACTTGAATTAGCTCTTCAAGTTATGCCGTTTTACACTGCCTGAGAATATGAACCTTGGTCCCTCACTGGGCTTTGACAGATTGAGAGAGATGCTGCGGGATTGTTTACTCTCTTGAAAGGTGGATACATTCAGTGATATAATGAGTCTTTTCTGTGGTTGACTTCTGTGACTTATGCACGTTCCTCTTTTTCTGATCTACTGTTCATTATGGCTCAGTGTTCGAAGGACAGATGTGCCACTTAATTACTATTAATGGCACAGGTAGGTCAATTGAACTTCCCCGTGCATGGCGTCTGTGAATGATAGAGTACTTCAACTCCTGGTTATTGAGATCTTGCTTTAAGTGCCAAGGAGACACATTGTATTTTAAACTAGGTGTATAGTTAAAAAATATTCAAATGCAGCATTTAATAGTCAAATGCATGTACTTGCTTATTAAATTTTTAAAATTGCTTGACTTTAAGAGCAAGAAGTTCCTCTTTTATGCCTAATCATCTAGTCTCACAACAATTTAGCAGAACTTTCATTTTTCAATGAGAAATTCAAGCAGGTTATTCTCTTCTAGAGTCTATTACCCAATAATTGTTTTATTTTTTTTCTTTCAACAGGTCAGTGGTACAAAGACAGAAAGCTGTCTTTTAAGATGTACACAGCACTTTCATTCTGGGTATCTTGCAGCTTTACAAGTATTGAATCAAGCCTCAGGTTGCTAATCATTATCATTCCCATTTTACAGATGTGTAAACCAATGCACATAGTGATTAACTTGCCCAAGGTCATGTAAAAATGTATGATGGAGCTAGGAAAACAGATCTCCTAGCTTGCAGTCCTATACCTTAATTATATTTAGTGATTACTGTAATACAGTATTTAATTACAGTTTCCTATAATAGTTCTATAATATACCACCACCTAGCTTTCTTGTGTGATAAAAATGTATCCCTAATACAAGCCATGGTTGCATTCTTATTTTGACAACTGCAGCTGTATCCAATACGTGCTACTGGTTACAGACAAATATATATTGCTACAGTGTGCATCAGAGAAGAGTCCTGTATAACCACGTGCAGTTTTGAAACCTGATGCCTTCAAAAGTCATCATGAGTCAGATCCCATTGTCCCTGTAGGGAGCATGTACATATTATATCGTATATTTAGATAATGCTTTTCAGCCAGTTCCTCGGGCCAGTGGTAGAGAACGATTTGTGGAACGGATTGTGTCCCATGCAGTGGGTGCAAGAAAAAGGTACTCCAAGTCCCGCCGGGCACATTTGTATGGCTCCACCTACTTCCCTTGGTCTTGAATGTTGTGCGCAACATCCTTTTATGTTTTGGGTATCTGCTTTAGCCACACTCAAAGGGCTTAGGCCACACTTAGAGCTTGGCCTAAGCCCTTCGAAAATGGCCAAGGCTGGCAGCAAAGGATGCATGTCTTGGTGCTTGATTTGAAACTTCTGAGTATTCACTGTAGCCCAAGCCTTTTTAGGCCAAATAGAGGCAACTAAGAAAACTAATAAAGACTAGGCACCTAGTGTTGCAGTTGCTGTTGGGGTTTGGGTTGATTTGGATCGCTTAGGGTGATTTGGATTGCTTTTTGTGACTTAGGTACCTATATTTTATTTATGTCCTGTTTAGGTGCCCACAAGATTATCTTGGATTTGGCCGTTAGCCTTTAACTTTCATTACGTATTCAAGGAGTTGTTTAAATGTATGCATGATAACTGATTCTGATGACACTTTCACCAGTAAGTGGAAATTGGTTATGCTCAGTGGTGTTCTACCTCATAGTAACATCAAAAGGTGGGCCCTAAGTTTCAGATAGGAGTTTTATAAATTAGGATTAATGAATACAACCATTGTTAGTCCCTATCTTTACACACACACATGTGCACACATAAACACACACACAGAGTACAAGCTACTAAAGAAGGTAGCTTTTAAAATTGTAAAAATATAATATACATATTCAGCATCTAAAAGTCCTTGCAGTAAAATAGAGTTGTCATGTTCTGTGTTTTCTCACTCTCTTAGTTTAAAAACAGTTTTCTTATTGTGTGGTCTGGTTTTGAAAGGTTATTATAGAACATGAGCATGTATGTGTGTTCACTAACATGTAAATGTGTGCCTATCAAAGGAAGCCCTGCATTGAAAGAGGTCTAAAGTTGACATTTTGTAGTACAGAATGTAAATGTTTATTTTTTTGTTGGTGTTAAATTATTGACTTTCCAGTTGCTTTCTCACTGGGCAGTGTCATCAGATGTCACTGCCATTCGCATCCATCTCCATTGTTCTTCAACTGCACAGAGGAAATTGCTTTCTCTTAGAAAAGGAGCTTGCTGTCAAGCTGCTGTTATGTTAAACAATGGATGTAGGTGAAGCTTTTGAGCCCTCACTTTATATTCTGACTGGGTGCCAAGAGTACTGTCAAGTGTTTGAAAGAAACACTCCAAAAATAAGAATAATCACCTTAACCACAAATACAGTATCTCTGCTTTTAGGCAGTTTCCCTAGGAATCAGGTAAGGACTTTCTTTGCTCAATTGATCATAAAGAATTTCAAGACATATAAGTATGCGCCTCCTCTGGGCCTAAGGGAAGTTGTTCTTTGTTGTATATTGCAAGTGAAATCTTGTATCCATCTCCTGCTACTTAAACTTTTGGAGAGCCTGATTCCAGGTTTCTTTATCTCCATGACCTGTCTCAGCAAGGGGAATATGCCTCCAAATCTGAACAGTCCCATGCTGTGTGAATGTTTCAAAATGACTGTTGCTATTTATTACTTATCTCATGTACCTAAATGTGCATGCAATTTTGTATGCAACCCGTGCTTTCAAGAGCATACGGTTTAGATAACCCAATCTGTTTAAAACCATGCAAAATTAAAATGCATTCTTTCTGTGCTTTTGGAGTTCTTGACAGCTATAAAAATTAAATTTATAACTGGAGCCACATACCTACTCCTGCAAAGCAAAAAAAAAAAAAAACCCCAAATCCCCCAACTGAGCAGAACAAAAACCCACAAAGATGCTCTCTTCTTCCTCTACAACCCAAAATGCTATTTTTTATTTATGTTCTGCTACCTTCTCCTAGTCTTGAGTCGTGTCTGCAAAAATGTGCATTTCTTGCTCTCTAATCTTGGTTCTGGCCCCTTCCAAATGCTGACTTTGTGAAGGAACATCTTGAGAAGCTGGATACCTTCAAGTCAGCCGGCCCTGACAATCTTCACCCCAGGGTACTCAAGGAGCTGGCGAGCATCATAGCCCAGCCTCTAGCGCGGATCTTTGAAAACTCTTGGCGCTCTGGTGTAGTGCCCGAAGACTGGAAGAAGGCCAATGTGGTGCCTATCTTCAAGAAAGGGAGGAAAGTGGATCCGGCTAACTATAGGCCCATCAGCCTGACTTCTATCCCGGGGAAGATCTTAGAAAAGTTTATTAAAGAGGCCATCCTTAATGGACTGGCCGACGCCAACATCTTAAGGGATAGCCAGCACGAGTTTGTTGTGGGCAGGTCTTGCTTGACCAATCTCATTTCCTTCTATGACCAGGTGACCTATCACCTGGACAAGGGAGAAGAGATTGATGTCACATATCTTGACTTCAAAAAAGCCTTTGATCTGGTGTCCCATGATCGCCTCTTGGAGAAACTGGCCAATTGTCGCCTTGGGTCCTCCACAATCCAACTGACGCCCAGGAAAAAGCCAACCTATTAAATAGGTACTTTGCGTCGGTCTTTCATCAGTCCCATGGGACGCCCATGCCCGCTACAGGGCCGGGAAGTCCGGGTGAGGGTGATCCGCTGCCCTCCTTTAATGCTGACTTTCTGAAGGAACATCTTGAGAAGCTGGATATCTTCAAGTCAGCTGGCCCTGACCATCTTCACCCCAGGGTACTCAAGGAGCTGGCGAGCATCATAGCCCAGCTATGTTGGCTAGCACTATGGAAGAAAGAGACTTGGGGGTCGTCATTGACCACAAGATGAACATGAGCCTGCAATGCGATGCGGCGGCTAGTAAAGCGACCAAAACGCTGGCTTGCATCCATAGATGCTTCTCAAGCAAATCCCGGGATGTCATTCTCCCCCTGTACTCGGCCTTAGTGAGGCCGCAGCTGGAGTACTGCGTCCAGTTTTGGGCTCCATAATTCAAAAAGGAAGTGGAGAAGCTTGAGAGAGTCCAGAGAAGAGCCACGCGCATGATCAGAGGTCAGGGAAGCAGACCCTACGATGACAGGCTGAGAGCCCTGGGGCTCTTTAGCCTGAAAAAGCGCAGGCTCAGGGGTGATCTGATGGCCACCTACAAGTTTATCAGGGGTGACCACCAGCATCTGGGGGAACGTTTGTTCACCAGAGCGCCCCAAGGGATGACGAGGTCGAATGGTCACAAACTACTTCAAGATCGTTTCAGGCTGGACATAAGGAAGAACTTCTTTACTGTCCGAGCCCCCAAGGTCTGGAACAGCCTGCCACCGGAGGTGGTTCAAGCGCCTTCATTGAACACCTTCAAGATGAAACTGGATGCTTATCTTGCTGGGATCCTATGACCCCAGCTGACTTCCTGCCCTTTGGGCGGGGGGCTGGACTCGATGATTTTCCGAGGTCCCTTCCAGCTCTGATGTCTATGAAATCTATGAAATGCCTTTCTTTCCTAAGAAATCTGATAGTGTGGAGATTATTTCAACTATCAGGATTTCTTCTCTAGCTGGATGTAGTCACAGTTCTGAAAACTGAGCCCATTAAACTTTTCGTTTGATTGTTACTGCACTTCCTCTGCATCTGGAAGTTCCTTGCTGCTTGACACCCAGCGATTCTCCAGTTTTGAACCCTAAATTGCTTTGTGTTACACAGCATTACAGCTCAATTAAGTCTTCTTATTCTTGACATCTAACATCTCTTAATTTGGTTTTCCTGAGCAGAATACAAACAGTCTGTAGTGATTGTTGAACGGCAGTAGATTCTGGTCTGGGGTTCAGTTCAGTTTTGCACCCGAAAGTTTCAAGGTTTCTCTGAATCTTGTCACTGCGAGGATGGAAGATTTTAACAATCTGCTCTCCCTTCCTCTGGAGTATAACTTCTACAACAAGCCCAGAGTCCATTCCCATGGGACCTAGTAGGAGAACAAGCAGTCAATTTGCTCCACCTGTTCAAATAAATTTTATAGGATGTACTTTAAGAACAGTTCCTCTTCATGGAGAGGTCAATGCCCCTACTCCTTCATATGTTTTTTGTAGAGGTGGCCAGCTAACTCATCTCTCCTCTGACTTCTTTATAAGGTGAAGATACATGATGCATTTACGGTGGTGTAACTTACATCCGTTTGCATGGCAAAGTAAATGACATGGGTGTCCGAATCGGACAGAAGACTAGCTCTCCCAAGGTCCTGCTGTTATAATGGCTTCCCGGTAGGTAACAGTCTGTTTGCATTGATCAAATGGAAAACCCGCCATGACATTGAGTAGAGCTGCAGAGGTATAAAATAAATCATATTGGCATATAGGAATTCCTGACTTTTTCAAAGGACAACCTTATCCTAAATTAGAGTACGGACTGTGCGTGGTGTGTGTGCTCAGCATTTGCACCAGTAAAAAGGAAGAATCCACTGGTAGAAATATGTTACATGCCCACACTACCACAGTGGACTTGTGAGCTCACTCTAAAATCCATTACTGGTATATTTTTTAAGCAGCTCTCTGATGCTTACCAAGCTCTGCTGACTAATTATTGATAATTTGGTGTTCACTTTCTTCCATGGACAGCGGTGGTGAATATTTCAGCATCTCCCCATCCCAACTTGTGATATTTTCTCCAAATACAATAGTACATTACATATTGTGTGCATTTGTAGCTGCTTCCCTCCCCCGCAGGATCTTCAAAATGGTAAAGATCATAAGAAGCATCATAATGAGTCAGATCAATGGTTCATCTACCTTAGTTTCCTCTTTCCAACCATGGAAACTTCAGAGGAAGAACATTGAACAGGTTATATCTAGACTGATTTATCTTCTATTCATTATCCTCCCTGCCATCCACCATTGCTGGTTTAGAGATGTCAGAGGATACATCTCTGACTGTTCTGCTTAATAGCTATCCATAGATTTATCATTCATGAATGTGTCTAGTTCCTTTTTGAATCTGGCTATACTATCCACCTCTATACTTCGAGCATTCAGAGCACTTTACCAGTATTAGGTCATTTAAGATATACAGACAGAATTCTTAACTAAATACTATTTCTATTTTAGAGATCATAAAATAGAAGTAGAGAAGTGAAGAGAATTGTTCAAGCCAATTTAGAAAACAGCTGTTGGATTCAAACTTGACTCTTTTGACTCTATCCCCAGTTGTAGCCACTAGATTACACTATTTCTCCTGAACAGGATAGAAAGTAGCATGACTCCTGTTTACATCTATTTTAATGTCAATGGAATTGAAATGAGAGCAATCATAAAAAAAGTCTCACACAGGGCCAGTTCTGGCTCCTTAAATATAGGGACATAAAAAGATTCGTCTCTGTTCATCAGTGGGAAACTAAAAATAGAAATGTAGATTCCAAGGGGCAGTTTACTCGTTCTTATTCTCATTTTCCCATTTAATAGACTGCAGCACAGTAGGCATGAGGAGGAATGCCTTACCAGCCTGGATGATGAAACCTAGAGAACAAAGAAGTTGTGCCAATGGAAATAAATTGATCATCCTACAGTGATGTGTTATGTCTTTAAAATTCTGTGTTAGTCTAACTGTCACCTTGGAATATGGAACCTTTTTTAAATAGCTGTCAGTGCATCAAAATGAATTCTCACTCTGAATATCGGTATTACATTTCTGTGTGTGGAATTTAGAAACATGGGGTTTCATCCTGGCATATCTGCAATTACACCATATCGTACTTGGTCTATGATAGTTTGAGGGCAACGCAATGAAAAATATTTAATATTAACATACTAGAATGCTTCGGAAATGATGTTTTTTTAATGTTCAGAGTGCCTTTTTATTATTCATGGATCACATGGCTGTTTTCAAAAACCCACTAACTTTGGCACAGTAATGGCTGGTAGGACAAAAAAAAAAAAAAGACAAGTGCTTGCAACCTCGGTCCTCTGCAAAATGATAAAAGAATAACTTTACCTTCAATTATTTTTCTGATAAATTCCCTGTTGATAGATCTCTATATTTCTACTACATTTTGGAAAATTAAAAGAATGAGAGGCCAATCATTTCTTGCTTGTGCTGTTTTGAGCCAGTTCCTGCAGCAGAAACGATACATTTGGTGTCTTGACACTGACATTTATTTGGATCGAGGGCAGTAAATAATATCTGTTTAGTGTTTGGGACATCTTGATCTAGGGTACCATAGGCTTCCCTTACAAAGGGATTGCTTATAATGACCTTAATAGGTCTTTTCTATATTTTCCCATAACTTCTATGTTCCTATAGAAACAGAATAAATTCCATGAAAACTACATTAGAAGGAAATAAGGTAAAATATGGTGCCTAAATTAGCCCTGCAATACAGTACCTGTCAGTTTGCATTAGGCACCTCATGGCTAAGCTGAGGGTGTTTTGCCACAGGTGTGAAGAATCTAGTAAAAAGGAAAAAGTCATTTTGACTTGAAAAACTGCATCTGGGAATAGGATGAAGTCCTTGCCAGGCCAATTATGAACTAAATGGCAGCAATTGCTTGTGGAATGGCCTAACTGCAACTGTGATTGAGATCTAACTGCCTGGGAGCATCCACACCTGCATTTCATCTGGGATCAGTTTACTTGTGAGTAAACTACTTGCAAGTAAATGCTCCTGGGTAGGTGTCTACTCATGCAGGGAAGTGGGAGCGGATTTGCTGCTAATGGAAGGAAAGTGCTTCCTGGGGCACTAAAATTGGCCCCTGGCACCACCAGGGAGAGCTCTAAACTCTCCCTGGCTGCTACTCCCAGGGGCTGTCAAGGACACTTATCTCCTGGCCAGAGTTGGGACATTACACCCTGCCCCTAGGAGCTGCCTGCTGCCAGGGCAAGGACAATGTCCTCCTGCCTCAGCAGCAGGGAGTTCCTAGCCCTGGATCCCCAATCAGGAGCAGGGGACTTGGAAAGAGCTGCAGGGGAGGACCAGGTCCCAGCTCCCTGCCCCAATCTGCTGGTGGGCATCTAGCAGGGTGCTCACAGCAGATTGGGGCAGGGGGCTGACCAGGAAAGTTCCCAGCCCTCGCCCCACACACGAAATGGAGGCTGGGCAGCCTATTCCCTTCTCAGCTCCATGAGCACAAGGCTGGGTGGGGAAAAGTCTGGGAAGCGTGTTCCCTGCTCAGCTCTGCAAGCGTGGAGCTGGGTGGGGAACAAGCTGGGCAGTTTGTTTCATGCTCAGGTCCATGAGCATGGAGCTATGCGAGGAACAAGCTGGTAGCTTGTTCCCTGCTCAGCTCCACGCTCAGGGAGCTGGGTGGGGAACAGGATGGGGATCAAGCTGGGGAGCAGAGCTGGGTGGGGAACAGGCTGGGGAGGATCATGATCTTGGAGCAGGGAGGCTTGGAGCTCCCTGTTGCTGGGGCAGGGAGACATAGTCCTTGCCCAGGCTCTGGTGGCAGAGCCAGCACCAGTAGCAAGCAGCCCCTGGGAGTAGGGAACAATCTCCTGCCCCTGGTGAATGGCTGACTGGAGCAGATTTGCTCCCCGCCAGGCATCTGTATGAGCACTACTGCGCTGTTACTAATCAGACGTCAATTTGCTACTTGCATTTGCAGGTAGCAAATTTACTCGCGATTAGTGAGGTTTACTGCATAGTAATAGATGCAGTAGATACACGTGCTTACTTCACAGTAAACTATGCTGCTGCAAAGTTAAGCATTGCATAAAGACTCACCCCCTGTGTTTAAGGATTGAGGTGGCGTTTAGGTCACACCGTCTTTGGTCGTATGGGATGGTTAGCATACAGGAAGGGGAAAAATCATGTTAGATGATGCTTTCCTGAGACAACACCTAAATAGGGACAATAATGTTTCAGGGGGAAATGGACTTTATGTCACTGAATACATTATTTACATTGGGCCTTTCTTTTAATTCGGTACACATATACTGAAAAAGATTGTTTTTTCCTTACCTGAAGCTTTGACTTGAGATCCTAACTCTTGTCTATGAAAAATGACCTTTCTCCACATCCTAGAGTGAACCTCAGAACATGGACACTGGTGAAGTTGAAGGTAACCTTTTTTCTTAGCTGCAAAAAGTGGTGTTTAAAATTCAATAGTTACAAATTGATTTTCACAGACAAAAGGTATTTGCTCCAGGTGTTCAGACTGCACCAGGCCAGCCTGCACCAAAAAATAGCAACACGTTTCTTAGTGTGCCAAAAATCCTTAACCATTGCATGCTGGTTGGCAGGAAAGTAATGCATTTGTTTGCTGTCTATGCACAACCAAGGCAATAATTATTCTAGAGAACAGTATGAAAGAAGAATACATTGATCCCTTGGGACTGAGTAAAATATGCATTATGGGAATGTTCAGTTGAAAGCCATCTCCTGCTTTTGTTTACTAAAGAGATTAATAGACCTCTTTCCAAATACTGTTGTTAGTGGTACTATAGCGAGACACTGAGAATAGGGTTGGCCAGAAAACAAGAATTCCAGTTCCCAAAACAATCCTAGCCTCAGCATTTGTTTTTGTTGCTCCCTGGGGAGAGAGCCCCAGAATAGCGAATAGCCTGGTGAGTCCCCCAGGAGGTTCAGGAGACTCAGGTTGTAATGACTGCTCTAAACTGGGGACTTGAACCTAATTCTTTCACTTCCCAGGTGAATGTCCTAACTTCCTGGTTAACTCGGGGTGCTTTCTGTAGCCTGTGAAACCTGATCATAGTTTCTCCTTTCTCTTCTAAGCTTGTTTTCCATTAGGCAGGGTCTGATTTTTCAGTCCTCATTCTGCACAAGATTTTGCCTATCATTATTGCTCTTAAAACAACATATGTTCTCAGGGCTTGTTTTGTATACTTGTGCCGTATCTTCTTGGCTCTTACCCTCCTTCCTTTGCCCTCACGCTCTGGGCCTGAATGTTCTTTCCCGTATACTCTTTTCATGGCAGTTTCTATGAAACCAAAATGCTTCCATGCAAACCTTTAGATGAGACAAATTCGCATTACCCAAGACAAACATTTTTTTTTAATTGCCAGAAAAGTCCAAACCAGTTTGTTTTAAGGCAATACACCTATTTAATCCTGTGGATGACAGAAGCCTTTGTATAATATTAAAACCTATTCTTTGCCTACAGAGTAGAACACTTTATCAGTTAGCATTAACATTAACACAGTCTGGGAATCTGTAGGCCATGATAGATGTTACATTTTACATCCCAATAATGTGTTACAACCCATAACATGATACATATGCATGGGGTTATATCTTGTTTAGGGGGCCAATTATCGCATAATAACTAAAGCTCAATAGAAGTAGTTTAGTTGAACCAGATGTAGTTTAACCGGGTTCTGCAACTGGTTTTGTAATGTATGTCATACAAATGTGATTTAGGGTCTGTCTGCATTGGGAGTTATGTAGTTTGTCCACCAGGGAGCCTGTAATTTCTTATCTCTGGGCATGGGGTGGGCAGGGGCTGTGTGAAGGGGGGAGGGTACGGCAAGAAATGTGTGGGGCTGGGGCCTGCACACTTACTATAGCAGCTTCTGGGAAGCCAGGCAGGGAGTCCCAGTCTGGCATCATCCCCAGTTGGTCGCCTGTTCCTGGGCATAGGAGCCAGTGACTGTAGTTTCAAGGAAGTCAAACTGGCTTCTCAGTTTCTCAGACCTCCTGCTTTCTCTGCCAGGAATTATAATTTCTAGATATTAAATCTGGTACCAATCTACCCAAGCACTGAGGCTGTCCTGGGGTGAAAGGCATGGAAGGGACAGGGCTGTGGCTGGTGTAGGGATAGCAGGCTCCCGAGCTAGCCAGACCAGTCTGGCCAGTTCCTTTTATCTCTATGTGGGACAGAGGCGGGTGTTGCACAGTTGTTCTGGGAGCCCTTTTGTTCTGTCCCACTGTGTCCTCTGTCCCACTGTGTCCCTTCCTGCCCGGGTCTAGGAACCAGGTTTTCACACTGAGTGTCTGGGGGCAGACATGTCTCCAGGGTTACCACTTCATTTTCCACTTATGTCTCCCTCCCTCCCCTCCTTGCATGAGAATCATGTTGAGAACTTGGCTCCCCGCAGTCCTCCAGGCCCAAACCCTGCCCATGAGGGTCCCATAGCTGGCTCCTACCTCCCTCTTCATCTCACCTGCCTCTGTGTGTCCAATTATTCCAACATTTAGAAGTAAAGGAGGATCCTCCCACCTTTCTCAGCCCCTCCTGCCTTCCTGTTATTTGCCTCAATTTAAAATGCCTTAGCCCCTGCGGTCCAGGTACTCTCTTTCCCAGTACCATCAGGGTGCTGTCTGATAGTCAATCCCCCTAGCTGGGAAGAAGTGGGGCCTTATCACTAGCCAGAATCTGCTTCTTCCTGACTTCCAACTGTTGGGGGAGGTTTTTTTACGCTTTCCTTTTTCCTCCAGATGCAAGCTCCCCCTTTATCATACCCAGGACCCCCTTCCTAGGAAAGCCCTCAGATACTGTCATTTTTCCACCCCTCAGTTTTCCCACCTGAACAGATACAACTGTGGACGTTGGCCAAAGTGAGAGGTTCAGGTTCTGACAGGTTGCTACCAGTGTTTAGACACCTGTAGGGATGTGAATGGAGGGCCTTGCTCTTCTCCACAGGGTAAACCAATCACTAGGTTTGGGGCCAGGAATGAGTTGTTCACCCAGGTCACACTGGCCCAGCCTGGGCACATCTATACAAGACATTTACTGGAGCAATAAGCTCTGGAGTTTATTCATGCCCATTAATTGTATGTGTAGACATGCCCACTATGGGGGGTTTTGCCTGCTGGAGAACTGATGCCTGGTCCTTTCCCTAGGACCCTCTACACATTTGTTTTTCTAATAATTTTTTTTTTCCAGCATGTCACTCTGCCATCTGTGATATGTTGGAGGATGTTTGGGAAGTTGTGTGCTTTGTGACTGTCATGTAATAGGTTGTAGGGGATGGTATTTAGGGGTCTTCAGGCAAATGGCATAGGAGACAAGGCTTACTGTCTCAGGAGGCCTGTCCAAGGCTTAGGCTCTGCCCTTCTGTAGGCCATGAATGGCTCTTTCTCATTGCCCGCTGGGTTTTCAAGATGTGTGATGCCCAATACCATATCAATCCCACCTGCTCCTTTTTGTTATGCTGTCTCTCAGCCAGCTCTTCATCTCCTTCCAGATCCCTCTTGTGCTGCAACTCCTCATGGCTTCTGGGGACATCCCCTAAGTGTGTGTCCATCTGCTGCTCCTTAGATCATTAGCACTGTAGGACTGGTGTTTTCTCTGAATGTCTAATGCCTAGCACATTGGCAGGCTGATCCATAATTGGGGCTTCAGGGTGCTAATCATCAGCACTGTGGGGCAATGAGTTGAGCTACGTAAGCACATATTGAGTGCATCTTTAATTTATACACAGTCATGCAGCTGGCTAACACTGACTTTCTTCTTTCAAGTTAAGTGGAAGTCTGTTAGTAAAACAGGATAGTTGTGTAAGGAGCAACCTAGAAACCTCTACTCGAAGACGAAGCAGAAGAGAATGCTATGTGAAGAATGCCCATCTGCAATGATAAGGAGGAGACAGTCCTAGATAAAGGGGGCTTGAAAACAAAAGAAGAAATAGAGTACTGGGTTAAAGGGCTCATTAAAATACTAAAAGTCACACCCCTAGGTGGGGAAGAAGTATGCTAATGAAACACATATGTATGTAAATGAGATACATGGTTAAAACACAGGTATAGAGACATGCTCAGTAAAGAACTTCTTGTGTCACTCACTTATAACCAATCATTAAACAAGCACGCTTGCGAAGGCATTGCAAACTCCTGTATAAAAGATGCTTAGAAATAGTGATCTGGTGTGCTTGTTATGTGAATTATTCCGCTTGCACCTTTTATTGCTAGCAATAAACCTTATTTGTACTTTCACCCCTGGTATCTTTATTGGCCTTTGCATACCGGGCACGATCCCAGACTTGAGCTGGGGCACAACAGTTGGACGCAAGAGAAATCACTGCCCATGGTAATCAGCCATGTGGTGGAGGCTAAACAGAAATTATGGTGGGTGTGGAGGGCTTCCCTGGGACTGAGAGCAAAGAAGCAATTTGTGAGCCGTCAACTTGGTAGCTGCTACCATTGTGAAGTTAAGTGGCCCCTTGACCACAAACAATGGTGGGAAGGCCATCTCCCCCTTCCATCCCCCACCAGGAAGAAAAAAAGAAACCAGGCTCAGGATAGCAGGCAAATACATTTTATTCTTTACAGACAGGAAAGGTTTAATTTACTTTATATATACATTTATTTCCTGCCCACAGCAGGGGGTCGGACTTGATGATCTGCTCAGGTCCCTTCCGACCCTACCAACTATGAAAATATATACATATATATTTTTAATTACAGGTAAATTAAAGCTAAGCTATCAAAGCGAAATATTTAAATCTTAAATTTTTAAGCTTGTAATATTTAATTAATTTATTTAAAGTTAAATGTGTAAACTTTTGGAGTATTTAAATTAAAGCTACATTAAAATTAAATATATACATTTTCTGTCTAGAACAGCACCACCTGATGGATGAGAATTCAAAGTACATAAATCTACTCTGTAAAAAACATCATGGCATGTAAGCACCATCCAGTGGCACTATGAGGTACATAACTTAACACGCATGACAGAATGAATGTGTACCACCCTCATCTACATGGCCATGTATCTAAATTGGATGCAGTTAAATCCACATTTAGGTAAATCACTTGCATGTGTATCTAGGCTTTTTGTTCTGTTCCTGGCTCTGCCAAGGGCTGGTAAACAAGCCATTTAGCACACATAAATAAGATTTCCAAAAGCCCTCCATTCAGCACAGTTGCAGTTTAAGCCCTAGTTTGAATGGAAGTGAAGCTAGGTCCAGTCTATGATAGAAAATATTTTCAGCAGAACTACAGTTCTGCCAACATCTGTTGTGAGTCCTCTGTTCATTCTTAAATCTGGTATATGCAGACAAAGCTCAAGGTTTGTGTTACCTCATTCCAAAATGGTTTAAACCATAAGTTGCCATAAACCTGCCAACAGAAAGCCACTGTGAAAATAGTTTTGCTTAGCATGCACTGTGCTCCAACTGCAATTTCAGCTGGAATCAAGAAAAGCACACGCAACCTTTTTATTTGAAAAGCCTCTTTTCCTGGCATTTGTCTGAAAGGCAAGACATGGATTCTAATAAAGGGTAGGCTGACAATCCAGGTGGACCTAGACAGATTAGTTAGATAGGTGGATCAGAACCAGATGCTGTTCAACACTGAGAAGTGTAAGGTGCTCCATCTGGGGAGAAAAATCCACAACAAATTTACAGGCTCAGCGGTGCTGCGCTAGCTAGCACCACATCCAAAAGTGACCTGGGGGTCATAATTGACCATAAAATGAACATGAGCCACCAGTGTGACGCTAGTTGGCAGAGCAAACAATGTGCTGATATGCACCAAACGATGCATCTCAAGCAAAACTAAGGAAGTTATTCTCCCGCTCTGCTTGGCATTGGTGAGGCCACAGCTGGAGTACTGCGTCCAGTTCTGGGTACCACACTTGAAGAACGTGGAGAAGCTTGAGAGAGTCCAGACAAGAGCCACTCATATGATTAGAGGCCTGGAGAGTAAGCCATACGAGGAAAGGCTGATAGATATGGGACTGGTTAGCCTAGAGAAGAAAAGACTTCACGGGGATTTGGTGGCAGCTTACAAATAATATCAGGGGTGAGCATCAGGGGCTAGACAAACAACTATTCACCAGGGGAAAATGCTCATAAGCTCCTAGAAGAAGGCTTCAAACTGGTTATAAGGAAAAACTTATTCACGGTTCATGTGACCAGACTCTGGAATAGACTCCCAGCTGGGATACAGGCACCTACCCTGGAGATCTTCAAAAGGAGACTGGAGGCACACCTTGCTGGGGTTATTTAGCTCCAGCAGCCTTTGCTACCCAGAGAAGGGGGGCTGGACCAGATGATCTCAGGAGGTCCCTTCCAGCCCTAAACTTCTGTGAATAAAGAGACATATATCTTGAAACATTATGCTCCCATTTAGTGCAGGAAGGAGATGCAGAACTCTTTAGCTGTGAAGAGGTCAGGCTGTGCATGTACATTTCTGGTATGGAAAGAGATGGATATGAAGAGCTCACAGACGGTATGCAAGCCAGGCCTTAGAAGCAGGGTGATGAGGAGTGTCAGATAATTGCAAAGGATCTCTGGGAGATGTTCAACAGGGTGACGTTGTAACAGAAAAGGTCTGAATATGCCCTTTCAAATTGACCCTTCTATGAGAAGCTACTTGTCACCCTTGGCAGGGATTTCACCACCCTCATCATCACTGTGGACATGTTGCAAGGGTTTTCTTTTGGTGTCCACAACAAGGAACAGAAGAATAACACTAAATGTGAGGATGGAGATGCCAAGGCAGGCTTCAGTCTTTCTACTTCCCACAATTGCTCCTGTTCGAAATGCAGCAGAGACAGACTCATCCTGTATTGTTTAACCTTTAAAAAGGTCAGTTATATTGTTTGGGCTAGAAAACCTTGGGGACACTTCTCATAGGTAAGAACCTGAAATATGACAGAGGCAGCTAAAGATGATGAATGATGTGGTTTGTTGGCATTTTGAAAGTTAAGTATTTTATAGGGATGATGAAAGCAAAGAGGTAAAAAGGAGCTGGGTATTAGAGCTTGGTCTTACAGTATTGCCTGTGGTGGCAGGGGAACAACATGGGGGAATTTCTTAGCATCCATCACAATTAATATGAGGTTTAAAATGAAATTTTTTGGAATGTAGAAAATTGAATGCTTTGCTAACTCTTTTTTTTTGGGGGGGTGGGGGGTTACTCTCTTAATTTTGGAAGCCTTTATTTAATTATTAGAAAATTGAATTATTTGGAATTTGAATATTTTGGAATTTGAATATTTTGCAATATTTATGTGGTAAAATCCTGCATTGTGAATTTCATTTGTACAGAAAATAAGTAGTAATTTACAATCCATTGTATTTTATTGTGCATTTGTTGATTCAATTTAATAACAGATGGAAGCAGGAAGCAGCCACACCTAGCAGAGCTGTCTCTCTTTTTGAGGAACAGTAATTATTATCCTTGTTCTGGTTCAGTTGGCTGCTGCTGTACCGGATAACTATGCCAAAGCTGAAGTGTGTATTATCGAAGTTTTTCTAGTTGTCCAAATCTCCTATAGTTAATGATTTTGTTATACTACTATTGTTTGAGGAAATGAATATGCAGAGACTGTACTGATGAGCATGCGATAAGGACCTAAATAGAACAGAAAAGAATAATCAAAGCTGAAGTTAGCACAGATTCATTAAAGTACAAAATTATTTGACTAAAAATTCTAAAATCCTCGTGATTTAGACTCTGACTTAACAGAATGCCATTCACCTCTTGAATAGGAAAATGTACTAATTTCAACTATTATACCCAACGTTAGGAATCTTCCAAAACAGCTAACGGTTATAATTTCTGAATGACAAATAGCAGTTTGACTTCCAATAAAATATGTCAAAATTTTGCCTTCCAAAATGTTAGGAGACCATAAATTGAGACTTTTAGTTGTCCCTTCTGTGTATAGCATGAACACTAAGTAATAAGACATAAATCTACCTGTACTTTGTTGAAAGCATCTTGACAGAACGTTTTTTGCTTTAGACTATTTTGGTAAATTTCTGTGGGCAAAGCCCACTGGAAATTCGCTTGATGACAACAATGTATAACATAGCATGTAGCAGCTTGAGCAGTCATGTGTTCATGGGTCGATATTTTTACACAAAATGTCTACATTTGGAAAAGTGGCTAGTAGTCTCAGATGCCTCAGTTCAAGGCATGTAAAAAGAATCTGACTTTCAGAAGAAAGGTCAAGCTTCTTTAAGATGTCTCAAGTTAGATACTTAGTTACTTATGAAAATGATGGTTATTCAGCTTTCATAAAATATTGAGGACTGCCCCCCCTGAAAATCAGATTGCTTTAGCATCTCTCAAAATAAGCACAATAACTGATGTAGCCCAGCATGCTGCATGGTGAACATTATCAGAACACTGGTAAGAAGTTTAGAAGACTCAAGCTTTTCTTTCTTTTGGAACAGAAGAGCTTGAATCAAGAGTTTTCTTGGGATTGACTAGTTTCTGCTTATGACAACGTGAAGAAATCTGAGCATGAAAATAGATTCATTTTAGGAGGTACATTGCAGGGCATTTTGACATTAGATATGTCAAGATAAATTCTAAGTTCTGGATTGCTTTTTCAATTTTAGTATAAAGATGTGTGGATTGTCTACATAATAAAATTCAGGCTGCAGAGACCTAAACTAAAAAAAGCAGTAAAAACATGTTAACATAATGCTGAAGTTTTCTCTATGCAGCTCTGTTCTGCATTGTATTATACAGACATATCCTTTATCCTTATATTCAGGTTCCTGCTGCTTCTGTCATCCCATTTTTGCACATCCCATTCCTCCACAATGAAAGCTTAGTCCTTAAGCAGTGGACCAAGTAAGTTACAGCAGCTATATTGTAACTGTAAGGTCTTTCATGTTGACTTTTCTTACCGCTCTGAGATCTTCAGCATAAAATGACACTTGATGTCTTTGGGCACCATAAAAACCTAAAGGGGAATGGAATATGCAGCCCCCTGTTCAGTAATCTGGCTTTTGTGAATTTAGTTTTGGTGCCCAAATCTTTCTATTTATAGGGAGCCTAGGTGCCTAACCTGGACATTGTGGAGTTCATTGATTCATAGATTCATAGATGTTTGGGTTGGAAGGGACCTCAGTAGATCATGGAGTCTGACCCCCTGCCCTGGGCAGGAAAGAGCACTGCGGTCAGACAACCAGTAGACATGCAGTAGGTGCATGTCTACTTGTCTAGCAGACATCTAGTAGGTGCATGTCTACTTGTGTAGCCTCCTCTTAAAGACCCCCAAGGTGCCACCGCCCTTGGAAACCTATTGCAGATTCTGCCAACTCTCACCATAAAGAAGTTCTTCCTGATGTCTAACCTAAATCTCTGTCAATTTGTGGCTGTTGTTCCTAGTTACTTCAAGGGGTGCCTTGGTAAACAGAGCATCTCCTATTCCTTGCTGCCCCCTTCCTCTAACCCGATGAATTTGTAGGCAGCCACAAGATTGCTTCTCAGCCTTCTCTTGTGGAGGCTGAAGAGATCCAAAGTCCTCAATCTCTCCTTGTAGGGCTTTGCTTGCAGGCCTCTGACCATAAGAGTGGCCTCCTCTGAACCCTCTTGAGGTTGTCCACATCCCTCTTGAGGTGTGGTGCCCAAAACAACTCACTATGGCCTAACCAACGTTGCATAGATGGGAAGTATCACTTCCCTGGACCTGTTTGTCATGCACCTGCTAATACATGGTAAAGTGCGGTTAGCTTTACTGGTCGTTTCATCACATTGACGACTAAGGTTCATTTTTGTGTCAGCAATGATTCTGAGATCACTTTCTGCTGCTGTGCTGCTGAGAAGGTCATTGCCCAGCCTATAAGTGTGCTGGTGCTTCCTTCTCCCTAGGTGCAGCACCTTGCACTTGTCCTTGTTGAACTGCATTCTATTCTGTTCCACCCACGTTTCCAACCTGTCCAGATCTGCCTGGATGCATTCCCTACCCTCTAGCATGTTAGCTTTACCCCATAATTTGGTATCATCAGTGAATTTGGACAAAGTGCTTTCCACACCCTCATCCAAGTCACTGATGAAGACATTGAATAGCACTGGTCCAAGGACCGAGGCTTGCGGGACTCCACTGCCCACATCTTTCCAGGTTGATACTGACCCCTCCAACACCACTCTCTGGGTGCAACCCATAGGCCAATTTGCCACCCACCTGACTGTGTAATCATTTATGTCACAGCCGCTCAGTTTATCTGTGAGAATAGGATGAGATACCATATCAAAGTCTTTCTAAATCCAAGTAGATGACCTCTACCTTGATTCCTGTGTATAAACATTTTGTGACCTGGTCATAAAAAGAAACAAAGTTAGTCAGACAGGATCTACCTGCTATGAATCTATGCTGGTATTTTTTCATGCTGGACTCCTACAAATGTGATCCTTAATAATTTTTTCAAAGGTTTTTCCTGAGGATAGAGGTGAGACTAGCTGGTCTATAGTTACCTGGATCCTTCTTTCTCCCTTTCTTGAAAATAGGGACCACACTGGCCCTTTTCCAGTCCTCTCGGACCCTTTTCCAGTCCTCATTTTTGTGCAACAAGATTGACTGCGTGATTTTTAAGAATAGGTTAGATAAGGATTTTTATGGCATGGTTGGGATAGAGATGATACAGTCTTGTGCAGGGGATTAGACTATATAATCTCGGGAGATGCCTTCCAACTCTATTTTTCTATGGCACTAGGAGTTCACTGGGCTGCAGACATAATCCTTTAAATCACTTGTCTTTATTTTGAAACCACTTAAGGGAGACAGTGCTGTATATGCAGAGTTAAAAACAGGATATTTGTGAGGGATTTGCCTAATTTAGAGTCAGATTTTCTATATCTTACTTATATGACAGCTTCTATTAACTGTCGTCAGACCTCATGTAAAATGATCCTCCAAGCATGAATAAGGTATGCTAATTCTGGCCCTTAGTGAAGTTATTTTTGACCTGTAATTTTGAATCTTGTTATGGTCTGACATAATATTACAACTACAGCCTTAATCTCCTGAGTTTCACTCTAGATTTTTAACATTTTTCCCAGTGGTCCTAATGACATGCTAATTAACTGACAGCAAGTATAGCTATGTGAATGTGGAGTCCGCTGAACCTAGAAGTAGCCTGCCTCAAAGAGATAGGAAATTAACCTTTCCAGCTGAATAACTGCTTGCTTTGCTTATCTGTTCATAGACCTAGATATATGTTTCTCTCTCAAAAACTCTCTGTTTCATTTTACATATCAACACTTAGATTTATATGAAAATGTGTTATATTGTAAGATACTTTGGAAGTTATCCTAGGTTTCCCTCACCTTACACTGTACATGCATTTCTGGAAAATGGCACATAACTTGAATTCACATAAAGGGAACACACTTTACAATGTAACAAATAGGGATACATTCCAAGACTTCGACTGTCCTGACCCCCAGACCCATATCTGCCACTTTTACAAAACAATTTTGGTACTCACCGACAGCAGCCAGTACACACAAACACAGGGCACTATCATAATGGGGATGGCAACTACAGAAATGCATGTTGAAGACAACAAGCAAGGAGCACAGATCCACACAAGAGACAATATTTTGGTGCACATCACTCCCATGATGCGCCACACAAAGCCTGACTGTGGGCTTCCACCACATGGATCGTATAAGAGTGAATTTACCTCTCATATAACACATTTTTTGGTATAAAAAGGGTCATCACATAAGAGTGAATTCACACATACAGAACCTACATAAAGTGGGGAAGACCTGTATTATTATATGCACCATGGATTGGCTACTAATGGCAGATCAAGGACAGGTGATATAAGGAAGATTTTGAGATGTTCAACCGATGAGACGTATTTGCTGAAAGAAGACTCTACTGAAAGATGGGCTTCAGCTTGAGTACCTGGGAACAGCCTTTTAGGAACAAAGGCGGCATGATTGATAAGAGCTTTAAACTGATAAATGAGGGGAGAAGGTTGGGAATAACGTGTGTCATCTTCCACTCTTGGCTTTTATTACATAGGAAGAAGGCAACAAATAAACAAGAAACATCAGAGGGGAGAAGGATGTACAGTAAAGAGAAAGTACTAGGGGTGATGAGAACAATAGTTAGGTAGGCAATGTAATTAATTTAAGAGCTTCACCTAACCATTTAGAGAATTGGGGTGATCTGTGAGAAATGTTTTATATAAATGTCAGAAGTCTATGCAACAAAATAGGGAAAAGTGGATGATCAGTGCAGAATATGAAATGGGATATTATGTGGGAAACAGAATCAGTATTCAGTAGCTATCATATCTGGAGCACAAATATTGAATGATAAATTGTTTTAGGGAGCCGGAGGCTCCCATTACTTTAAGGGCAGAAGCAGCAGGAGAGAGATCCCCAGGTTGGGGGGAAAGCTGCCCATTAAGGGCTGGCTGCAGGGGAGTAGGCAGGCAGGAAGCTATAGACTAAGAGCACCTATTGCAGGGCTAGCAGCCCAGCAATAGGATAGTAGGTCAGAGTCCTGCTAATGAAGCAAGAGTAGCAGCTGTCAGCTGTCCTGGAAGCTAGGTGTCAGGCCCAAAATAGAAACACCTTTAAATGGCCGAGGAGCCACCTGACTGGAAGAGGCAGGGCTTAAGAAGCTGATAAGGCCAGTGCCTGAGGGAAGATGGTCAGCTTGGCCCTTCATGATGCAGGGAGAAAAACTCCTGAACAGGATGGCTTCAGGAGAGTGGCTGGCTGATACCTGAGTTTCCCTGGGAACTGAAAGCAAGTTACCTAGAGTTTGCAAGGAAGTATGACACAGTATGGGGACGAGAGGTTTGTTGTACAGCCAACAAGCTGGTGTTTATGTTTGGATCCAGTGTGGGAATAGATTAGTTGCAAGCTGTGGGCTTACATTTTGTTGTAGTGATTACATTGGTGGACTGGGTGTAGCTAGAAGGGGTGATGAGGAGACCACTGGTGCCCAAGGGGCATGTGCAGTTTTGAGCCTTATCAAGAGATGGGCTCAAGAAATAGACAAGTCAAATCCTGGAGGGTTAAAGCCTGCACGAGGGAAGTTTGTAGAGATGACCTGGGCCTAAGAGGGTCAAGACAAAAGCCTGAGAGAGGCAGGAACTGGGGTCAGGGGCCCAAAACCCAAGAGGGACAGAAACTGGAGCCAGGGGCACAAAGCCCAAGAGGGAGAGGAACCAGAGCTGGGGACCTGAAGCCTGAGGTAGGTAGAAACTGGGGCCATGGGCACAAGAGGGAGAGAGAGGGTGTAGAGCGCATAAGCCAAGGCCCAGTGTGGTGGGCTTAGGCTAACAGGTCCTGCTAGAGGAAAGGGGCGAAGGCCAGGAAGGCTGAGGCCCCAACAAGGGTGAATTAATGATCAACCAATTTGTTATTTGTGATAGAGTAACTGATTACAACTGATTAAACTGCCCTGGGTGAGGTAGGGGAGGCTGACCCCAGCAGCTTTATCTGAGATCCTGGGGGCCTCCTGGGGCTACAGTGGTGGCAATCCAGGCACACAGAGATTGGCTGGCAGCTGGAGCATGGCTCTGGCTGGCCAGGATCCAGTTTTGGGCAGTGCACACTGCAGGCTTGTGCACTACACTGCTTTTTTTTATACCCTTTTTTTAGATACTGGGATTTCCTGGTGTCCCAGCTGCCAGTGGGAGGGTTCGGGATTGAAAGAGTGGTCGGGGGTAAAAGTTAAGAAAGATTTATTGACTTAACAAGCACACAACTATGTGTAATATAACAAGACAACAATGACAGACAATAACAATTCACATCGGCAACTTATCAGCAGTCCCCTCTGATGCCTGATATACGATGAGCTCCTCTTCCACAAAGCTCAGCGAAGTTAGGCGTCCCTGATCTGCGCTGTCTGAGGGGTACTGGGAAGGGCTCTGGTATTCAGACCTTGGGCTCCTCAAGATCCACAGGTCCACCAAGTCCAGGTCAGCAGCTAATTTCTAAATTAGTAGCTCCTCTTTCAATGCTACATTTCCCTTCTAATGACTTCCAGATGTGCTAGCTAGCCAATCTATAACTTCTGAGCTATGCTGATAACTTACAGCCATTCAAATTCTCCCACTACAACTCTTCTTAGGACTGACCAATAGCAGTACAAACCTTTGCATTCTTCAGATAAGATTAATTTTAACTGCACCACAAGGCTTACTACTACTTCTACAAGTAGTAGTAAGCTACTAAATTTACTTGCTAAATTGCTAGGCCTCACTACATACAAGGCCTCACTAATCTTTGACTTTAATTAGGCTTTTAGTGGCAACATACAGCTTACAATACATAAACAAATGGCAAGAAACACCTGCAAATATGCAGCACAGAGAACCTATTCACATGCTTTGTGTGCACTCATCTGGACATACCCAATAGGCATGTGCAAAGCTTTGGTCCCTGATTTGATTCAGCAGAGATTCGGCCCTATTCGGTGGCCAAATCTTCAAATCCAAATTGAATCAGGAGACCCTTTACATTTAGAAAGATTTGATTATTTGGACAGACACAGCTTTAAATGTTTTTTCTACATACCTGAAGGTGCCAGGCGGCTCGTGAATGCTGAGATGCCAGGGTGGATGGAGCGTCGCACAGGGGTGTGGGGGCTCCCCAGTGCACTCAGCAGCAGACCCAGAAGTGGACCAGAAACACTTCCAGTACACTTCCAGGTCTGCCGGGGAGCGCGCTGGGGGGCAGTGCTACACACCCCCAGCTTGGCAACTGGTGCCTCATGGGCCTGGGGGTGCAGCTGGGGTCCCATGCCTGACTGCTGAGCTGGAAAGGCTCAGAGGAGCCCCCTGCATGCTCAGTGGTGGACCTGGAAGTCCTTCCGGTCCACTTCTGGGTTCGTCGCCAAGCATGCAGGAGCTCCCCTGCCCTCCTGTGGGATGCTCCATCTGCCCCAGCATCGCACAGTTCATGAGCCATGTCTGGTACCTGGAGGTATATAGAAAAAGCATTTAAAGCTGTGTCTATGGCCAAATCGCTGATTCTCCAAATCGGCATTGAATCTTCAGATTTGGATTTGACCGAATCAAATTGGGGGCAGTGATCCAAATCAATGAATCAAATCGCTGTCCCTGATTCAGGTTAAATCCAAATTAAATACAGCCTGTTTTTCACGCACCTAAATTGCTCAATGTGTTTATGAAGAATTATTTATATGACATACTACAAATGAAAGGGATCTGGGGGGTAACAATAGACCCCAGCATGAGTATAAGCCAGCAATGAGACACAGTAGCTGCTAGGGCCAATAAAACTCTGGCGTACATCAATCGATCCATCTCCAGTAAAACCAAAGAAGTGATTCTCCCATTTTACTCAACATTGGTGCAGCTGGAGTATTGCATTCAGTTCTGGGCGCTGCACTTCAACAAGGACATGCTAAAGCCCAAGAGGGTCTAGAGAAGAGCCACCCACATGATCAGGGACTTGCATGGCAAGCCATATGAGGAGAGGCTGAGGGATCTTGGACTCTTCAGCCTAAAGATAAAAGGCTGAGAGGGGACCTGATTGCGGCTGTACTGATGATCCAGTACTTCATTCCTCATGGTCTTTTGACCTATTCTAGTGCTTCAGTTTCCTCATTGGTAGAAAGTCTGAGGTATATCTAACTTCATACCAATTTTGTGATGTTAAACCTTATAAACTATGTTAGCATCTGTAATCCAGCTGTCCTATACTAGCAAAACATTACTGCAATCATAAATAGGCGCATCAGAGACAGTGTTTGTATTAAAATAAGCAAAGCTGCATGTTCCTGAATCTTTAATATAGGCAAGCTACTTCCCTGAAGGCAACTTACTTGGTTGTGAAGCGGGGACAGTTAGCGTTTTCAGACATCAAAGCATTTTGTCCCTAATCTCTGTTATTTCACAAGTTTGTTAGATTTTGACTCACAATAGAGAATTATTGATAGAAACGTAATAATGAAAAAAGCAAATTTGTACCGTGAAAGGCAGGTTTTCATGATAGAAAGGTATATATTTTTTCTTTTCATCTGTGTGCTGGAAATGAAATGACACAGAAAGAAGACAGAGTCGTCTTTGATTATTAACAGAGACGAGAGTGCCAATGACTGAACGAGCGTACCAATTTACTCTAACAAATTTAGGACTATTCATTATTTGTCATCTCAACTCTGTGAGAACGAATTCTTTCTTCTGTCACAGAGTTCATCTATGGAAAACGATGTTATAAGATCAAGTGAGCTGAACTCAAGGCTGCTTTTTTTTTTTTTTTTTTTTTTTTTTTTTTTTTTTTTTTTTTTTTTTATTGTACTGCTGCCTGGTAATTCCAGTTTGACCATATTTAACTTTATTCTATGTATTACCCCTTCCAAGTTATACCTTTTGCAAGTAAATGAGGACAATAACAATGAATAAGTGATAAGATGTTATTTATACAGAGATTTTATCATTCGTTTATCTTGGCTACAGGGGCACACAGTTTAATGGTTGTAGCAGCTCATCTCTAGACAATTTGACCTATTCATATTCAGTCAAAGGTATCTGTGATGTGAATGAGTTATTAATCATTTCACTCAACTGAAATCTGCTATGATTTGTTCTTTTTGATATATAATGAGCTCTACATTTATTATTCATGTTTTCATTCTTTTTTATCTTGATTTACACTTAGTCGAATATTTTTTCCTGTTTTTTTTCCTTTTTCATTATTTCTATCCACTCCTTCCCCCCCTTTATTTCCCCCTTTTTAATATGAAAAGCTATGATAGATACGTTATCATTTTGTGCTCTATACAAGCTGCATTAAAAATAGAATAAATCATGCTGCATGATTTCTGCTGATTTCTTTAATAGTGGCACAACCCCTTTTAAGGCTGGTTGTTTATTTCAATAATCTTAGTAGAACATTGTATTTGCTACATTTAAATGGCTGTGTACCATATTGCTGTTGGACTTACAGGTTCTCAAGCAAAGCCCATTGGATTCTTTTCATTGATTACAAAGATGGATCAGGCCCTTAAAAAACAAGTATGGGAATTCTGTAGGGATATATACACCAAATAATAACACTTCTTTATTAAGGAATGTGCATTGATGGACCTAATCCAAAGTTCACAAAATTGTTCCTTTCGAGTTATCTTCTGCTTCAGGCCTAGTCATGATCTCCCTTGGCTGCAATGTTGAGGACCATTTCCTTGCATGTGGAACACATGACAAGCATTAGGTATTTTCATGGGCAGACCCAGCATTGTAGCGAGGGGTGTGTGAAGAGAGCTCACTGCTCATGAACCAGGTGTCCAAAACAGGTGGTTCACACGCCTGTCACCATGATCTTGGATTCCACTGAGATCTCTAAGCTCACCAGCATATCAGAGGCCTTGCTGGAGTCCCACGTGTCATGAGCTCTGAACACACCACCTGGTTGTCACAGCACTAGCCACAATTCCTGCTTTCCACCTCCCTCCCCACCCGGGAACTCAGAAGGTGAGCACTGCAGCTATTTCCCTTTCTTTTCCTTCCCCTCCTGTGAATCTACCCCTCGGTATTTTGTATTCAAAAGGCCTTTGGAGCCAGCCAAGGATTAGATCTTCACTTGTGAATCTCTGTGCCTTTTGTTATAACTGGAGTTGGGATCTCCTAGGGTTTCTCAATTAAAAATGAAGATAGATACAGTAGAAAATAAATGAGTGCAGATGCATAAAAAGAAGCTGAATAAAAGATTGAAAAAATCCTGAAAAACCACATACAACCTAAAGATACCTCAAGGCGAGCAGGTTCTTGGGGATTCTAAAATTGCAAAGGGGATTCTATTTTTTGTACAGTTTAGAATTCTTTTGATATTTTTGAACATCGCCTTAAGAAATTGGCATTACAAGAACCTAAGTGGCACGCTGACTTTGTACGCAGCCTCGGCACAGGGTGAATTTCATCCCATAAAGAATTGGTCACATACCAATGAAGTAATTGGCAGCAATGGAGAGAGAAATCTAGGGCCTTGAGCTAGGAAGGTATTTAAGAATGTGCCTTGCTCTAGGCATGCAGGTCATCTCATTAACATAAAGTTAGGGATGTGCTTTAGTCCTTCGCTGAATCGGGGTCCTTGCTCATATCTACCTGAGGGGCCTTGTGGTCTTTAGAAAACATTCTGTTCCAAAGCTCAGTCAAAACAGGTTTATTGCTATCCTTATTTGTGTGTATGAATGCCTAAATATATAAATTTATTATATTATGGATAACTATGTATTCACTGTGCTGATCGAAGAGGATTGAACACTCCATAAAAAACAATAAGGTTGCAATTCTTGTCCCACTGAAGTCAATGGCACAGTCCCCCTTGACTTTAATTACCTCAAGGATTTTACCTTGCATGAAAATCCAGCCCAATCTGTAATTGCATATTTCCTAATTTACCTTCTCTGAGATTCACATGAAAAGGACAGAGGAAAGCTTTGCTGCCTTTCTGTTAAAAGAGATCAGTTTTTATACCCACAGCACATTTCCTACTTTATACCACAGGGCTCGTTTTTTATTACCACCTAATTTTGTGTTTCTTTTCCTTTTCTCCTCAAGCAATTGTCAGGTTTTTAATGATAAATGAGGATTATTTTATCATAGGAAAAATAGAGCTGCCTTAACAGGCAAGACTAGACCATGTCGTCAGGTATTGTGTTGCCAACAGCAGTGCTTAGGGGTGTTTCAAAAGAAGGTGAAGAAGTGTAGTTTTATAAGCTATGCCATGGTAAACTAGGGATCAAATGTCCTCCTTGCCTTGTCTAATGATAAATGTATACTAGGATACATTGGTGAGCCCTTCCCAGTAAGCACAGAGTATCTCAGTAAGTGGCATTTTTGCTGTGACGCCCTTAATTTTTTCCTTCTTTGGAAAGTTTCTAAACGGTACATCTTGATACCTTTTCACAGTCTTATGATAAGCTGTAAAGCCAGGTATTTTCTTCTGTCACTTTTGTCACCTTTTAATTAAGTCTTCTCTCATGCTTGTAACAGTGATTTACTATGTTATTCTGCATTATAGATATTTAGTATCCCCTTAGGTCTTTCCAAAATAATTCTAGGCCCTGATCCTAAAATCAGTTCACGTAATGTAGATCCCTGAGGCTGTTCTGAGTTCCACTGAATACTCTTTAAATGTTTCCTTTATCCAAAGGCATTTCTATCCCTCTATTAATCTTTCTGTCTTTCTCTAGATTTTTATTATTGCTTTCATTTCCTTTTTGGAATGAGCTTAACAGAGGTGCATATGATATTTTAACACAGTGACATTCCATGTACTTAAACAGCACAACAATATTAGCTGAATATTCTCTAGTCTTTTTGCAGCAGCAGTCTTCTGCCAGCCATTCTCCATTGAGCTTAATTGCCCCCAACAGTGCCAAGGTCTCTGCCATAATTGCATATGACAATGTTGTTTGTTTGGATTTTTTTATTGGGTTTTATCTAAAGTCCTTTAGAGTCAATAGAAAGAATCCCATTTAGAATAAATCGTATTAGAACCAAGCCCAGTGAAGTTTTGGAAAACACAGTATAAACAGCTAAGATGGTATTAGTTTGTTCACATCTCTAATAGGGTCAGGCAAATATCCTAACAAAATACTGATGCTTCTCCCTGTGTTTAATTAATGGTTATCTTTGTGAATTCAACAGCAGACTTTGCCTTCTGTTCACTCTCTTTTTTTGTCCAGGTTACCAAAAATTATATGCAGGAACAAAAGACTTTACAACTCATTGGGTGTGTCCACACGAGCGCACACGTGCCTCTTGTCCCACCTAAAATCCCTTTGAGGTGGGGCAACAGGCACGTGCAGGAACAAAAAAATGTTCCCAGTGCTGTAAACTTGCAGTGCGGGGAGAAAATTAGACCCCTGGTTATTCAGGGGTCTAAAAAAAGTGAAGTATAAAAAAGTGGTGCAGGCAACCGGAGTCCCTCGCCCTGGTGCTGAAACACGTGGCCAGCCAGGCCGCATGTTTTAGCATCAGGGCTCCAGTGCTGGTGAGTAAGGGGTTGGGGGGGCTGCCCACCAGCCCCCTGACCCCTGCCATGACTGACCCCTTGCCCAACCAGCCCCACAAGCCCTCCCATCCCTGCCCCCCCACCCCATACTTTAAAAAAACAAAACAAAAACCCCGGCACTTACCCGCAGTTGAAGCTGCCCTCTGGCTGCCTGAGGCTCTGCCCGCATAGTGCAGGGCAGGCTGACAGCCTCAACGGCCCCAGACTAAGCCCTTCAGCCCCTGCGCTGTCCTGTTCTGCCTGGGGGGCTCTGCCAGGAGGCCCTGGAGCACGCCCACCCCAGCTTCTAAGGTAAGCGAGGCTTTTTTTCCCCATTTTTTTCTGTTCTTTTTCTGTTGTTTTTTTTTTTTTAAGTGATGGTGCCTGGGGTTCTGGGGGTAGCCTTGGAGGCCTGGGGGAAGCAGCCATTGGGGGGGCTGCAGCAGCTGGTGAGGGCTGGGGGCTGGTGGGGCAGCAATCAGGGGGGCTGGGGTGGGGCATGTGGGCCTTGCAGGGGGGTGGTAGCCCTTGCAGGGGCTATTTGGCCCCCATTGGGGGGCTGAACCCTTTGTGTGAGGGATGAACCCCATATTGGGGGGCCTTACCCCTTGTGAGAATGCCAAACCCCCTGTTGGGGGTAGGACCCCTTTGTGTGGGGACTGAATCCCCTTGTGTGGGGAAGGGGGGCTGGGGTGGGGCATGTGGGCCTTGCAGGGGGGTGGTAGCCCTTGCAGGGGCTATTTGGCCCCCATTGGGGGGCTGAACCCTTTGTGTGAGGGATGAACCCCATATTGGGGGGCCTTACCCCTTGTGAGAATGCCAAACCCCCTGTTGGGGGTAGGACCCCTTTGTGTGGGGACTGAATCCCCTTGTGTGGGGAATGAATCCCCTGTTGGGGGGCCAAAGCCCTTGTGTGGGGGACCAATCCCTTGTGTGGGGGCCATCACCCTGTGGGAGGGCAGCAAAATATGTATTCATGAATTTGTGAAACCTGTATTTAGAGTTCACTTTATTATTATGATAAGAAACTTGCTTTACCACTGTAGATATATCAATAAAACACTGTCAAATTGATCGCTGTCTCTGTCTTGCTCTCTCTCTCGTTATAGTGGTCCTTTGTTTCACTTATGGAGGAACATGGATTTGGGGGTATTTTACAGAGTGACTTTGGGATTTTTTTTATCAGGGATTTTTCAGTTTTCCAATAGGGAACACCATAATTCCTGCTAGGGACGCCAGTGGCAGGACCCTGTTTGCTCAGAGCTGGCACCTTGGAACCATCTGGCTGTGGCTGACCTCCTGGCCAAATGGGGCCAGGGGGACATGCTTTGACAGTTCAAAGCAGGCCACCACACACAAAGGCCAACCCTGCAACCGCAGTCCACTGGCAGCGGG
>NW_005841887.1:1305597-1319390 GCF_000455745.1 Alligator sinensis | reverse complement strand
GCTGGGCAGTCCCCATCTAGGTCGGGCAGTTGCCCAGCCGGTCACAGCCAGGCAGCAGCCCCCACTGCCAGACCCCTGGCAGAGAGTGGTAGGTAGAGGGTGCAGGGAACTCTCAGGGCTGCTTCAGCAGTCTAGCTGGCACAAGGAGTAGTGTCCCCAGGTACCAATTGGATGGGCCCCAGAAGCTCCTGGGAGCTAGTAGCCCTGAGCTACTTGCCAGGGTGGCTTTTTATACTGCTGGGGCCAGGACAGGGCAGCTTTTTATACTGCTGGGGCCAGCACAGGTGCTGGCCCCAGGCTATAGCTCCCTCTGGCTGAAGATCTGGGAGGAGCCAGGCAGGGTTATTTTGCCCCAAGTGGCACAATTCACTCCACAACAAAGTGCATGTCTGAGCACGTGAGCTGAAGCAAAAAGCCCCAGATCAAATTTGCACTGCTTCTATTTGAGCTGCTGCAAACGCACGTGCTTGCATGTGTGGATGCGCCCATGGTGGGTAGGATTGCATGAGAGGCGAGTCTCAGGGTAAAAGGAACCTAGGACACCTAGTTGTACCTTTAAAGAGACCTTGTTTAAGGAAAAAGAGCAGGCTTATCCCTTTATGGAAGGAAGGATAGGAAGTGCAGCAAGAGACTGATCTGGCTAAACAGCAAATGTTTCAATAAAGGAATCTTAAAAAAAAAAATTGGAAACTTGGTCATATTACTAGAGATGAGTATGAGAGATCACACAGGCATGCAGAGAAAAATTGGGAAGGGCAAGAAGTGTCTCTCTCACTGTAAGCTGTCCCAAGCTGGCATAAATAATTAAATAATCATAGAATCATAGAAAATTAGGATTGGAAGGGACCTCAGGAGGTCTAGCTCAACCCCATTCTCAAAGCAGAACTATCCCAAATAGATTATTTTAGCCAAGGCTTTGTCTGGGCTTAAAAACCTCTAAGGATGGAGATTCCACCACCTCTCTAGGTAACCAGTTCCAGTGTTTTACCACCTTCCTAGTGAGAGGTTTTCCTAATATCCAACCTAAACATCCCTTGCTTCAACTTGAGACCATTGATCCTTCTTCTGTCAATAATAATAAATAATTGAGATGCAGATAACAAGATGTTAGAAGAAGTCGTCCAAGGAAAGGCTTGGACTGGGAGGGTAATCTAATAAAGGCTGATGTAGAGAAGGCAGTATTAGGTCAGTGGGCAGCAAGGATAGCAGAGGAGATGATCTGTTTAGATTAGGGAAAGGACAGATCAAAGACAGAGCCACTAGTTATTTTCTAGTCAGTAGGACAGGATGAGATTCATTCTAGAGTGCTCAAGGAATTGAATAAAATAATTGCAAAGCCATTGGCTAGTCCTTTTGTGAACTTCTGGAAGTGAGGTGAGGTCCTGCATAACTGGAAATGAGCAAATATTGTGCCTGTCTAAGAAAAGAGAGGAGAAGGATCTAGGAAACTGCAGACTAAGCAGTCTGACTTCAGTACTGGGAAAGACTATGATGCACAACATCCAGGAATCTATTCCTAAACACCTAGACCAGTGATAGACAAATTTCTGCCCTAGAGGGCTATACGAGTAGTGCACGGTTGGCCCAGAAGCTGGATCCCACAAGCTGTCAGTCTGTGGGCCCAATCCTCCGCTGCCTTGATCCATCTTTGCACCACCCGCTGCCCAGATGTGGTCCCATGCTGCCCCAATCCAGCCCCTCACTGCGCGCTGCCCAGATCTGGCCACATACTGCCCCAGTTCAGCTTTGCCCTTTCTGCTGCCCCAATGTGGCCCTGCTCCATCTGCCACACCAATCCAATCCATGAAACCCAATCTGGCTATGCACTGCCTCAATCTGGCCTTGCGTTGCCTTTCATTCTGATCTGTCCATATCGCAGCCTGATCCAGCCTTACACCACCCACTGGCTCCATCAGACTGTGCACCATCATGATTTGGCATGCAGGGCCACATTATTCAGCCTGTAGGGCTCCCTATGGGACCAATTAATGCTGCCATCACTATCCAGCTGACAAATTGCCAGATACTTGGGGAGCCCTATGAGCTAGATGATACTGTTCCTTGGGTTGAATCTGACCTGTGGGCTAGGGGTTGAGTACCCTTGATTTACAGGACACCAAGGTAATCGGGAACAGCCAACATGGATTTCTCAAGAGCAAGGCATGTTTGATCAACCTAATTTCCTTCTACATCAAAGTGACAGTCTTTGTAGATTGGAGAAGAGAAGTGGATGTGATAGACCTTGAATTTAGCAAGACTTGACACCATCACCCACAGCATTCTCAATAATAAGATAAGCAAATACAATATAGACGAAACCACTGAAAGGTGGTTCATTGTGGATCCATTGTGATGATTATTGTGCTCAAATGAGGAGTCATTAGTGACTCAATGTTTACATGGGAGGAAGTATCTAACGTATCCTTAGTGTGGTACAGTTCAATATCTTCGTTAAAGATATGGAGAATGGGATTGAATGTACAATTAGCAAATTTGCAGCTGGGTAGAGTTGGGGACACATTGAAAGAAGATTAGGGTTCAGAATAATCTTGCTGAACTAGAATAATAAACTAAAATGAGTCAATTTTATTTCGTCAGAACAATCATGAGAACAAATACAAATTGGGGAATGACCAGCTAGCTTCAGTACTGTAGAAAAGGAACTGGCAAGTATAATGGATTAGAAATTAAGCATGTGTCAACACTATATTTGTGTTGGCAAAAAACCCCAATAGCATACTGGGCTGTATTAATAGGAACATCATTTGCAAATCACAGGAAATGATTCTCCTGCTCTGTTCACCCCTGGTGAAGCTTCACTTTGAGCACTTTTTCCACTTTTAGACACTGCTTTTCAAGTGAGTCATAGATAAAATTGAAAGAGTTCAGTGGAAACCAGCAAAAATTATTTAGAAGCCTAGCAAACATGGTATACAAGATGAAGTTTGAAGAACTGGAATTACTTAGTCTGTGGAATAAAAGACAAGAATATTTAGTAAAGGTCTTCAAATAACTGAAGGGTGGCTATAAAGAGAATAGTGATAGACTATTCTTAATGGCGACAAGGGGCAGGACAAGAAGTAATGGTCTTTGGTTGCAACATTTGCAAATATCTAAATGTAGGTTGGATATTAAGAAGATATTTCTCACTAAATATTGAAAAAGATTACTTATAGAAGTTGTGGAACCTTCATCCTTGGAAAAAATTTAATAGCAGATTAGACACACTAGTCTAGACAGGGATGATTTTGCCTTGATCAGAGGGTTTGACTACAAGCCCTCGTGAGGTCATTTTCCCATGATTCTAGAACTACTCTCAAGCCTTGGGATACCCAGTGCTCAACTTTCCTTGCAATGTAATTGGCCATTTATTCCTAATCTTTGCTTCCCATCTTTTAACCAGTTTTCATAGTTTCTAGGGTTGGAAGGGAACTGAACATATCATTAAGTCTGACCCCATCAAGTTTTGATTCTGTGATGGGAAGCAACCTCTTTCTCACACTCTTTTTTCCCATATTAAGTGTCCTTTATAGGCTCTTGTGTCCCTTCTTTTGATTGTGTACTTTCCTTGTAGGAGTTGGCTCTTTAGTACAAAAGAAATCACAAAGTCTATATTAATTGAAGAGACCAATGTGTTTAGCTTGGTCTAACATCCTTTCTAGTTGCTTGCAATCATTATTTCCATGGTTGTGCATAGTGTAGAATAATACAAAGCAAACCTTTTTAGAGAGCCCTTTATACAAAGTGAAACAAAATGCTTTTTGGTAATAGTCATAAGGTTAAGTGTGAAAAGGAAGACTTTGAGGTGAGACTTAAAGAAGAGAACCAATTCAGTATCTCAAAGAGCAAAGGGAGTTCCAGGGGAGCAGTACAAGTGCAAATAAATGACCAAGTTCTAACTGTGGGATGGTGATAAAAAGAAGGCAACAAATTGAGGTGCAAATGGATGCATGCAGGGCAGAAAAGTAGTCTTCGGCTTTTGCAAGTGTGGATTGTGGGCTGGTTGGGGAGGCGAAATGTGCCCTGTAACTTTAGGAATGGGGCACTGTCCTCACTTGTGGACTGGAAAGCTGATTTATAGTTCTTCCTCATCAGTTGCACAGTTATTAGACCTATATATGAGCGTAGATCTATGACTCCTTCCTCTATTCCGAAGGCCTTTTGTGGCCTCCTGTATCTGTGCAGTTTGTCTGTGTGCACATCCTGTCCATCGTGCAAAGTGGTGAACAGAAACACTAGCGATGCTCATTCCTGTACTATAGGGTCATAAGAAAGTAGGGCTGGAAGGGACCTTGCAGGGTCATTTAGTCCAGCCCCCTGCTTAGAACAAGATCATCCTTGATTAAATCATCCCAGCCAAGTGTCTTTCTAACCTGCCCTTGAAAATTTCTAGGGATGGAGATTTCATAAATTCTCAAGGTAGCCTGTACTATGTCTATCCTCACAGTCAGAGAGTTCTTCCTCATCTCCAACCTAAATTTCCTCTGCTGCAGCTTGAGACCATTGTTCCTAGTCCTGTCCCCTACAGCCTCAAAGAAAAGTCTATCTATTCCCATCCTCTTTACATGTCTCTTGTATTTGAAAATTATCAAATCCCCTTTCAGTCTTCTCTTTTCCAGACTAAATAACCATAATTAATTCAGCTTTCCTCATAAGCTCTGCTTCCCAGACCTATAATTATTTTTGTCACTCTCCTCTGGACTCTTTCCAATCTGTCCACATCTTTCGTGAAGCATGGGGCCCAAAACCAGACACAGTACTCCAGGTGAGGCCTCACCATTGCCAAATGGAGTGTAAGAATCACATCCCTTGACATCCAAGTGACACTCCTGTTAATACAATTCAGTATGTTTTTGTTGCAAAAAAAAAAAATAGAGTGCACTGTTGGGTCATATTCAGCTTATGGTCCACTGTAACCCTGGGTCTTTCTCTGAAGCCTAGTCAGTTATTCCCCAGACCATATTTGTGGGTGAAATTATTCTATTCCAAGTGAAGAACTTTGTACATGTCCTTGTTAAATTTCATCTGATTGATTGCAGACCATTTCTTCAGCCTATCCAGGTCATTCTGGATCCTAGGCCTACCCTCCAGAGTGTCTGCAGCTGCACCTACCTTAGAGTTATCTGCAAATTTGCTGAGCATGCACTCAGTCCCATTGTCCAGTTCATTCCCTCTGCCAGACTTGAATGCTGTGGATCACCGTATACTGGCATTCTGTACCGCAGGGTACTTTACATAAAGATAAACAGTGTGTTTCCACGAAGAAGACTTCAGCTGTAATGAATTTGAACACAAGTTCTGTATTGCCTTTCTGTTCACACTGTCACAAATATACTGCTGTAATTTAGGCAGATCACATTTTATGAAGACTTCAGAGTAGGTCCTACTTCATATTCTTAGAAATTTTGAAAATTAAATTTTAGACTTTTCACCTTGAAGTGAGCTTAAGGACTTCTAATTCTGTTGGTTGTTTTGTGCGCCAGCTTACTAAGGTGCTTCCCCTTACTATTCAAGGATGAATTAAGATTGATATACAGTGCTGACTTTCTGTTCTGAGAACTGACCATATCATCTGTGTGTCAATATGTCCAGTATTTCTGCATGATCCTGTGAAATGTATATGAGATTTGGCAGGTGTACTGGACTCTATCCCTGTTCTTGCTTATTTCTATCATGAAGATAGATTTGACAGTTTTCTATTCTTATATTGGCATTTTTAGATAGAAAATATTAAGAATCAGTTGAAAAATATAATGATGCATATTTTGTATGTGTAAGTGTGTATGAGAAAGACCTGGTGTCATGGGGTGGGGTCCCTAGGGACGGCAGTGATGCCCCTAGGGCCCTGTGACCATGCCAGCTTTGTCCTGTGGGTACCTTCTATTCTTTCCTGCCACGTCTTGATGGTTAAGATCATAGATGGTAGATGGGGAGGCTGCCCTCAAGTTGCTATGCAGTCACAGTCCTGGTGGACCCCACTAAACCGTGTGGTACTTAGACTCCTTGCTGGGTCCTGCTTTAAGTAAGTGTCTTGCAGGACACCCCAAGCCTTATGGGCTAGATGTATGGCTCCAAAACTGCCCCTTTACCATGTCCCATGCCTCGCAGGTGGTATTCAAATGTTGTCCCTCTGAGGCGTTGATCTAGCTTGGCCTCCTGTTGTCACTGCACCCTTGGCCCCTGTCTGCACACCCTCACTGGCACTGGGCTCTCTGTAGCCGTGCCTGCGCGCCCTCACTGGTGCTGGGGCTCTGCATGGTAGAGTGCCCCAATGAGGCCTCCTCCTCCTCAATAGCCTCAGTCCAGCCCACCAGATTAAAAGCAGCAACATAAATATGAGCCCCTGGGCTATAACCTAACAGCAACCACACTCTGTCTCTTTAAGAGGGCCAGTTTCTCACTCAACAATGTATGCCTCCTAGCCCTGGATAATTTAGGAGCTCCTAAACTTCATTAGTCTCACCAGCAGTTGTGCAGGCACTCTGGTATCTCTGTGAAGCTTTTCTCCATGACCTCCACTCCCGCTAGCAGCTGTCAGGGTCCTAACTTCTTTCAGACCCAGTCCTGGGGCTTATATGGGCCTAGGGCCCTGCCTTCTTCCAGTCAGCTGACTGGGGACAGGTGCAGGCTAATCCCTTGTTAGCCTGCTGCCATAGTAACCTGTACCTGTGGGGTTTCTGCCTGGCTTCTAAGGCCCCCTTTCTAGGTCAATTCTGGCCTTAAAAGAGCAGGCACCTTAGTACCCTGTGCCACCTGGTTTTATGTGGGTTTTCTTACCTGAATAGGCACTTCAAAGGTTTCAAATTACAGCCTTTAATTTGTGTTTTGATTGAGTCTACAGAAGCTGATTATTTTAGCTTACCTAACTACTCACCGCTGAGTATGAAAATATGAAGCTAAAAACCAAAGTATTAAAATCCCCAATGTAAACCAATGATCCAATGAGTGTGTGCGTGTGTATCTCCCTTGTTAAAAGAATGTTAAGGTTAAAAAGTCAAACACTAACAATTTAGGAAATGCCAAATTTGTGGTTATCTATGAACTTTAATTTGGCTTCCTTGTGTACATGTATCATGGTACAGTCTTTAGTTACAGGGTCACATGCTGTTTGCTCTGTTGGATGCCTCCCTCAGCATGCTGGATAAATGTAAGCACCAAATGAATAGCTATTCAATATTTATTTTTATTCTCCTTATGTAATGCATGGCCCAAAGCTGTATTTACTTAATGGCCAAACCCTACACAAGATATAGATTTTTCTTCTCCTCCATCTCATCCTTGATTTCCTTACGGTCCCTTGTGTGCTGTTGTCCGCTGTAGTACTTAAATGCCTTGATAAACAAGAAACACTCCTCTTCAGATCCATATGAGGTGACAGTTGCCTCTATATGAAATGGAAATAATAAGGCCCAGAAATCCCCTGGGCATGGTTAGCTCAATGGTTTTTGCTACCCTTGGCAAACAAAATTTTGCTGCTCTCCCTTTTTGTTCCAGGAGGAGCTGCTGTGGTGACATCATGCTGAGCCCAGGCTCAGCCTAATGTGCAAGCTGCTGGCCTGACCCAAGTATGATTTTTGTCACCCCCTACAATATACCACTTTAAGTGGCCATCTGTGTTGCCTATATGGTTACGCCGGTCCTGCCCATTGGCATATCTTCAGAGGGACTGAGAACTGCCATATCTGGGAGAGAAACCATATTGAGTCTGATCTATCCAGACTCCCAAGTCCTTTTCCATAGCGCTACCATCCAGCAAGGTGTCACCCAATATATATATATATATATATATATATATTAATATTCCTCCAGAGGTATAGCAGCTTGCATTTGTCCACATTGAACTTCATCCTGGTAGCTCTAGCCTAACTTTCCAATCTGTCAAGAACCTTCTGAATTGTGCTCACATACTCCAATGTGTTCACAATCCTTTCCAGTTTCATGTCATCTGCAAAACTGCTCAGGAAGATTTCTATGCCAGCATCCAAATCATTAATAAACAAGTTGAACAGAGCCAGGCCCAGGACAGACCCCTGTGGGACTACTCACAACCTCCTGCCATTCTGATATGGACCTGTTAATAATTACCCTTTGCTTGTGGCTATTGAGCCAGGTATCTCTCCACCTTGTAGCAGTTTTATCTAGCCCACATTTCTCCAATTTATTTATGAGAAGGTTGTGTGGGACCTTGTCAAAAGCCTTGCTGAAGTCCAGATACACTATATGCGCAGCATTATCTTCATCCACTCAAGTAGTTACTTTGTCAAGGAAGGGGATCAGTTTTGTCTGACACTATTTGTTTTTCATAAATCCATGCTGGCTGTTTGTGATCAGCCTTTCCTCTTCCAGATGTCTATCTTAGGATATACTCCAGTAGCTTCCTGGGTATTGAGTTGAGGCTAACTGGTCTGTAGTACCCCAAGTCCTTGTTTTTTCCCCTTCTTAAAGAGGGGCACTACATTGGCCCTTCTCCAGTCCTTTGGTATCTGGCCTGTCTCCCACAACTTCATGAAGATCATTGCCAAGGCCTCTGAGATCTTCTCTGCCAGTTCCTTCAATACCCTGGGGTGGAGTTCATCCCCCTGCTGACTTGAATTCATTCAGATGTAACAAAAGCTCTCTGACCATTTTGTTATCTCCTCCCTTGGCTTTCCCCCTCCTTTATCCAGATAATCTTTATTTAGGCATGGGGCTGCAGCTTACTTTCTTGTGAAGACTGAAGCAAAGAAGCGGTTGAGTAGCTCAGCCTTCTTTGCATCTTCAGTTAGGAGTTCTTCCTGGCTTGTTATCAGAGGACCACAGGTTCTTTTGTCCTTTTCTGGCCAGCATACTTATAGGACCTCTTCTTGTTGTTCTTAACCTCCTTTGCCAGATGCAGGTAATTCTTTATCTTTGTCTTCCTGATTTTTGTCCCTGCAGGTTCTTGTTATTTCCTGGTACATGTCCTTGGTGACTTGCCCATTCTTACATTGCCAGTATGCTTTCGTTTTGTATTTGAGGTATTTGAGTAGCTCCTTGCAGAGCCACATTGGTCTCTTGACAGTCTTTGTCTGCTCTTATTGTGTTGGGACAGTTTCTTGTTGGACTTTTAATACCGTGCCCCTTAGAAGCTCCTATCCCTACTGAATGTCTTTATCATTCAGTCTGTCCTTCCACAACACCATGCCTATTAACCCCTTGGTTTAGATGAAATCCAGCTTTTTAAAATATAGCATCCTAATTTTGCTGACCTCATTCTTTCCCCTAGTTGTATCCTCCACTTTCTGGAAGAGAAAGTTGTCCTTCACACAAGTTAGGAATTGGCTTGACATTTTGTTTGGCTGCACTGTTCTTCCAACAGATGTCTTCCATCAGTTACAACCCATAGCTTTTGGATAGGTTTCTCACCTGCTTGAAGAGTACCTCATCCACCTCCTCTTCCTGATTAGGTGGTATATAATACATTCCCACCATTATATCGGTGCTGCATCTTTCACCTTTCATGTTCAGCCAAATGCATTCTCCTTTGCAGACTTCTTCCTCCTGAACTAGGGACCAGTTGTAGGCATTTTTGACATACACCACCACATTTTCTCCTAACGTTGTCCTTCTAAAACAGAGTACAATCCTCAATGTTGACATTCCAGTCATAAGAGCTGTCCCACCAGGTCTCAGTGATGCCAATCAGATTATAGTTCTTTTCACAGGCTGCAGCTTCCAACTCATCTGGCTCATCTCCCATATTTCTTGCATTTGTATACATGCATCAGGCATATTTTGCATTTTGACCTACTCGCTTCCCTTTTGCACCATTTGATGCAGTCCTGTAGCACCCTGGCCCTTTCCCAGAGTTGAGTTGGATCTCCGAGCCCTTTTCCTTCTGAGCTGTGTGCTCTGTTGCTGGAGGGTTTTGATCACCATTCCCTGGGAACCTAGTTTAAAGGTCCTTACTAGGTTGGCCAAATGATGGCTAAAGATGCTCTTCCTCATTCTCATCAGATGGATCCTATCTCTTGATAGCAATCCTTCTCCCAAGAACATCTACCCATTGTTGAAGAAGCCAAAGCCTTCATCTTAACACCACTATCTCAGTCATGTGCTCACTCCCAGGATACAATGGTCTCTGCCTGAGTCCTTGCCTCCCATGGGAAGAATTGATGAGAACATCACTTGTGCTTCAAAATCCTTAATCCTGCTGCCAAGAGCCTCATAGTCACCTCTGATCCATTCAGTGTCGTTCCTAGCAGTATCATTGGTGCACAGATGGACAATCAGGAAGGGGTAGTGGTTCAAAGAATGGAAAAGCTTTGGCAGTCTCTATATGCAATGTTGAATTTGGGCTTCAGGCATGTAGTACACCTCCTGGGCCCCCAAATCTGGATGACAGATTGGTACCTCTGTCCCCTGGAAAAGGGAGTCACCAACCACCACTGATCTTCTTTTGCTTTTTGGTGCAGTGGTCCTGGAGCCCCTGTTCTTGAGGCCTTGCACTTCCTGCTCTCTAGGCTGCTGCTTCCTCTCCTTCATGCCTGCAGATGTCCTCTCCTCTGAATCTTCCTCAGCAGTTCCACCATGGAGTGCTTGTCTATTTTGCATTTAACAGTTATTGAACAGAAAGCAAAAGAAGTATTGGGAGTACTGACTCCTAACTGAGTTCTGTTACTGACTTCAAACCCAATTTTGGATGCTCAATACTTTTTCACATCAGCCCTGAGGGGTCTCCAGATCAGCACCGATACAATGGGAACAGTTGGTACTGTGAAAACTCTGACTTGAGTTATGAGAGACAGCATTAGACTGGAGCTTTGTGGGAGAAGCAGTAACAGAATACAGTCCTCTCTGGTGCCAATTGACTCCTTTAAATGCTGAAAGGCTGCCAAGTGCCATGTGTCTCTTGTGGCATTCATGCACATGCCAGCCAAGATCTTCCAGCTCAGATGAAGCATCATGCATTCGCTGAGTTGTGGGCAGAAATGGAAGTTCTGCCTATAACCTCTAGGGACCACTATGAATACAGGCTTTATGTAGCTAGATAACACGCCTGCCCCTTTGATTTGCTTTCCCTTGCTGGATCCAACCAGGAAAGCAACCAGCAGGAGAGGTAGAGATGGAGGTGTCAGCTGAAACAGGTGACAGGCACAGAAAGTGAGGGAGTGCCATATCCCAGGTTTTCCCAACCAGATTCTTCCCCTTTAACTCTCTGTTCCCCAGAATGATACTTTGCCCCTTGTCCAGGACTTAAATTGAGCAGCCCCGAAAGAACACTCCTCCCCAAACTAAGACTTGCCTCCTCCAGCAAATTTCCACAGATATGCTGGCCCCCAGAAGACCTGCATCCTCCAGATGCTTAGCTAGCATTCATCCATACCCCTCAGCACTCCCAGAACCTCTTCAGCTCCCCTAGCATCAATCCACCATTGGTTTGTACCCATTTACCTGGTCAGTCTCTGACAATATATCTCCTCCCACCTATGCTTTAGCATCCCTGGACCCAGCTTCATCAGCATCCACGCACTTCTGTAGCAACCACTAGTGCTTCCATCTGCCCTATTTCTGCTCCAATCTACCCTACTTGCCCCATCTTTATAACTGCCATCTTTTGTGCTACATCCATTTTTGCTGCCACTTAGAGTTGGATATTGTGAACATATGCTGAAAGGCATGGTATTTAACTAATTATGCATATATAGTTAATGAAATTACATAAGTTGTAAAAAATGTCACACATGGAGCTGTAGAAAACTTGGCGGCATGCCTACAGAAAAAAAAAAATTGTTCAATTTGTAACTGTAATTCATTCTCAGAACACTGTCTCTTCGGCCCACCAGCCCATGTGGGCTGGAGAGTCAAAAGAACCATTGACTTTTGCATGCTGCTACCTGCAGAAACTGGCATGGTTAACCATGCTAGTCTGATAGGGTGCTATGTGCGGGATGTCCCTTGACTATTCAGGTAAAAAGATAATGACTACCACATACAGAAAGTAAAAAGATAATCAACAAAATGATAGGTGCTGCAGCCCCTTTAAGGGCTTTCTCTTTTGAAGCGCCTCCCTGTTTCAAGTTATGGCCTTTTAAAGGAATTCTAGAAGTTGCACTTCTCTTGCAAGGACAGGATGAAAGCAAGACCTTTTAGGAAATGGGGCAGCATTGGTTAAGGTAGTTTTGCTTTGTGCGTTATGAAAGGAAACTGGAAGAAGCAGTAGCTTGATGGGGAGGGGCTCCTCACTGCCAATGAGTCTGTTTCTTATAGGGTAAAAGGAACCAGCAGTGGAGATGACGACTAAGAGAGGGACTATGGTCTGCAGCTTGCAATGAAGCCCTGAAGGGGACCTACATCCAAAAAGGCAGAAAAGCATAACTGGGCATGAGGTCAGAGAGTACTTGCTCTTTTGGGTCTCAAGAAGGAGAGCTGGTCAACATATGCATGAGAGTTTTCCAACCTAACATACACAACAGGCATTCTCAGAAAACTTCCAAATGCAGGATCCAAATTCATAGTACATGGTTGGACTCAGTGTTGTGGAATGTCACCAGGTTCCCTCCATACAGCCTTCATCTTGTGACAGAGCTGCAGCCCTGCAGCTGTTGAACAAGTGATTTTCTCTGGCTCTGCACTTGGTGTTAGACACTTTGGAGATGCAGCCTTTAGCCTGAAGAGCTTTAGGTAAAGACTGCTTCACCAAAGGGACAGTGGTTGCCAGACACTAGCTGAGCTCAATCTTGAACAGGTGATATCAGTATTTGGAGGAACAGAGCCATCCCCCAGATTCCCATTAGGTACACCAGGGTTTTAGGAATAATGTGAATAGACTCATGGATTATACAGTGCTTACAGTTATTTACCGCACAATTGGGGTCTTGTTACACATTACACTTTGAGGTGCTCACCTGTTATTGCTAGCTCGAGTTTGGAGCAGTCACACCTTAAGGTTAAAAACCGTCTCTGACTGTCCACTGACTGCACAGCTGTGCCTTGCCACTAGAGAGCTGGGGAGCTGGGACCTGATTAAGATCTACAGCTGTGAGTCGCCACTACAGGGCTGGTGAGCCAGGACAGACTTCTTCTATCCCTGCTCTAGATGAGGGTGAGAGATGCATTGTGGGAAAGGGGGGAAGGGAACAGAAAACTGGGAGGCAGATAGTTAATGGGACGGGGTGAGTACTGAAATGGGCAGTGGAAAGGAAATGGGGGTAGAGGAAGGGCAGTGAAATGAAGGAAGTCAGCCACTAATGGATAAAATAAAAGAAGTAAAAAAAGAAATAATTTGAAAAGGAATAAAAAGGAAGTAAATTTAAAGAAGGTTTCATGCTTTAATAAATTGGGATTTAGGATTGGGTGGGGGTTGCTTGTTTTGCTTCGTGGGGTGATTGGGGGGGGTTGGAGGGGTGAGGGAATGTGCTTTTGGGGGATTACTGCCTGTGCCCTATGAAGGAAGCCCTAGCTCATGGGAATCTGATCTGGCCCCCTACCTTGTCCCCCCCTGCCCCACACACACCCTACTTCTGGACCTGCCCATGACCTGTGACATGGCTAGCTTCCATGTGCTCTGCAGGCTATTTCCATGGGATTGCACCCATGGGGGTGGGAAGGTCACAACCCCAGTTGTAGAAGGAGGAAGGTGTTGGCTTGCTCTCACTGAGGTTGTAGAGAGGCAGCAGCAAGGCACCAGACTTCCATGCGTAGACCCTGAGATGGTGCAGAGTCACTTGGAAGAACTGGATGCCTTTAAGTCGGCAGGCCCGGATGAGCTCCACCCGAGGGTGCTGAAGGCACTGGCCGACATCATTGCAGAGCCACTGGCGGGGATATTTGAA
>NW_005841887.1:1285874-1304390 GCF_000455745.1 Alligator sinensis | reverse complement strand
TTTCCTGCCTATGCAGGGGGTCAGACTTGATGATCTATTGAGGTCCCTTCCGACCCTAACATCTATGAATCTATGCTGTCAGAACCACCCCCTGGGCAATAGAGTTCAGGGGGTGTCAAGTTTGTTCACATAGAACAAGAGGGTGGGGGAGGGAACACTGCATCCTGGGATGCTGGAGAACTGCAACTTGGGTGGCTCACCCATGGGGAGTAGCCACACATTAATGGAACATGAGCTGGATAACATGAGCCATAGAGAAACCTGCCCTGGAGTGGTGTAGCTTTAAGATGCCTAAAGTGTGCGTAAAACTACTTTCAGGTGTTAATGTGGGGACAATCCAGGGGTTAAGAGCTCCAGGAGCAGCCTAAAAATTCATGTGTAACAAGGCCCTAACTCTAAAGTTGTGCCATATTGTTAGGGAAAACAGAAAGCAAGGGACAATATCTCCTCTTAGATGCAAGTTGGACTTGCCCAAAGGCCATAATTTGGGTTGAATGTAGTGTTCCCATCTCAGTTTCTCCATGAGATGCTCATGTAAATGTTCTTTTTTGGCCTGGTAAATCAGGTCTTTTGCCGTGTTTGTAGCACACTTGTTTAACTTTAAAGTATACAAGTTTGTCCTGCTTTTACTGGCATTCTAAGCCTCTAGCTCAACATTATCCTTCTGACAGGAGCATCCAGTTGATTACTTTTATATTGCAAATAATGTATTGTATATGAATAATGTCACTGTTATAATTCATCTCAATTCTAACTGGCACACGTTGCCTTTTCACTTATACATGCCTATTGGAAATATGACTCCGGTGGGTAGTTATAGGAAAGGAATTTACAGCATACTAAAGCAAAACACATAAAACCTCTTTTGCTTTAAGAGAGTTTGGACAGTGACCATTGAGCACATTATGCCTTTTATTTCATATATTTAGTACTTTTAATGTGCTGTGTAACTCAATACCGTAGTGAATTGTGAATGATTAAAAATGGCATATTGTACAAAAATACAGGAGACTGAATCATAAGAGAGGTATGAAAAGCTGGGGATGGGCAGCCTTTGACCAGGCACTTTCTTAATTGTGTGCCTGTAAGATACTATTTACTGCAATGCTTCTCATTGAGCAACGTGCTCTAATGCTCCACTTCATTTAAACTGCATTTATCAATGTCCCCATTTTTCTATAACTGTGAAATTGACTTATTTTGGTATATCCCATAATACCTGATTAACCTACCTAAAGCAATTGTGAATACAGATATTCAAGAGCAGTCTCCTGTGTGATTTCCCAAGCTGCTATGCACTTGCTGTTCTGCAGCAATGATTTGTGTGCTGCATGCATTTTAAGTAAGAGAAACTGCCATGCATGCAATACTATTTACTTTCAACTTACTTTTTACATAAATAGCAGGATACAGGACATTGGTGGCAGATTGTTTTCTTAAAGAGGACTGCCATAAACCTAAACTTTCAGGCTTTCATTTTGCTAAGGAGAATTGTGATCCAGGCAATCCTGAGTTGTTTCAGTCTAGGCTCTTAGGCAACTCAGTCTAAAATGGACATCTAGATTTAAGTTCTTAAATTCACAACTCAAATGATCATTCTGCCACTTACTCCATGGGCTACTTTGGGAAGTCATTTAATCCATGTCCATTCTTTGGTTCATCTTTAAAATAAAACATATAGATCTGAATAGGAAATGGCTTCCCCATCTCAATGGTTTTTTTTTTTGAAATTTCAAAAAAGAAAAGAAAAAAAAAGAAAGAAAGAAAAAAAGCTTATCAGTCTACTCAGGATGAAAGGTCAAAATCTTTAACATTTTCACAAATGTGTTATTTGAAGTGAAGTAACTTAGTCATCGATCATGATGATTTTGTCACCAATTTCTTGTATTTGGTCAATTTAAACCCAAATGAGATTCGTGCAAATAAAATTTGCCATGCCTAGTAACCCTGCCCTAATCCCAAAATGGTCTCAAAGTCAAAATAGAGCCCAACAACTTTGATTTAGAAGACTTAATTTTTCTTCAGGTGGCTGGATCTCAAGATGTAGGATACTATAGCAATAGCTACCATTAGGCGCATCTACATAAGATCTTTACTGCAGAGTAGACGAATTCATTTTGCAGTAAACACCATGGTGCGTCTGCACATGCACCCCATTAGGCTGGACTAAACAGATTGTTTTACTCCACAGCAGTGCACCTGTAGCTGCTGCCCTGGCCGGCTGGGGCACGAGGGTGCTTCAGTGTGGGGGCTGCCAGCTGGCTAGCCCCATATTGGAGCAGCCTCGTGATGCAGTCAGCCCCTCTGCAGCACATTGAGCTGTAGGGGGCAGCCCCAGGCTGGCAGGCTGACCCTCAGGGTCCCCTGCCAGCCAGGGCTGCTCCAACCTGGCTCAGTGTCCTGCAGTCCTGAGTGCACATTCAAACAGTGCCCCCAGGAGCAATAAACTCTGGCACAATAAGCTCCAGAGTTTATTGTTTTGCATTAATTACATGTGTAGATGTGCCCATTATACACACAGTTCGCTCTACTTTCCATAGTTGGAATTTGCAAACACTTCTTTTTCAGTAATAATCGGAAGCAAAAAGGCATATTACTCTTAAATGGCTTAAAACATTGTTCAGAAGAAATGGTGCATTTTATAATAAACTTATTCAGCTAGAATTCAATGAGAAATAAGCTCAGCAGATTGATATCAGTAGCACAAGATTAATGAACAGTAAAGATTTATATCCAGTTTGAATGACCTGGCAACAGCTGGCAGGTTGCTGAATTTTACCATGTATTTGTAAACAGCTTAAAATGTGGTTAAAATGTCTGATCATACACCTGACTTGTCTAGCTAATCCTCCATATTGAGGAGCACTGTGTGATCCTACATGGTGCCAAGTGTCTCCTGGAGAATTCTGCCCAGCCCCAAATGGCAGTTTCAGGAGGCATTCAGCACTCCGAGGATTTCACAGATTTCATAGACATTTGGGCTGGAAGGGACCCTGGAGGATCATTGAGTCCAGAGCCCCCGCCCCAGGGGCAGAAAGTCAGCAGGGATCATAGGATCCCAGCAAGATAAACATCCAAAAGTGTCTTGAAGGCGTTCAAAGTGGGTGCTTGAACCACCTCCAGCGGCAGTCTATTTCACACCTTGGGGGCTCAGACAGTAAAGAAGTTCTTCCTTATGTCCAGCCTGAATCGGTTGCGGCAGAGTTTGTGACCATTCAATCTTGCCATCCCTTGGGGCTCTCTGGTGAACAGACATTCCCCCAGATCCTGGTGAACACCCCTGATAAATTTATAGGTGGCCACCAGATCGCCCCTGAGCCTGCGCTTTTCCAGGCTGAAGAGCCCTATGGCTCTCAGCCTCTCAGCATAAGGTCTGTTTTCCTGACCTCTGATCATGTGCGTGGCTCTTCTCTGGACTCTCTCAAGCTTCTCCACATCCTTTTTGAATTGTGGAGCCCCAAACTGGATGCAGTACTTTAGCTGTGGCCTCACCAAGGCCGAGTACAACAGGAGAATGACATCCCGGGATTTGCTGGAGAAGCATCTATGGATGCAAGCCAGCGTTTTGCTCGCTTTACTAGCTGCAGCATTACATTGAAGACTTACGTTCATCTTGTGGTCAATCCTGACCCCCAAGTCCCTTTCATCTGTAGTGCTAGCCAACATAGCACTGCTGAGCCTATAAAGATGCTGCAGGTTTTTCCTCCCAAGGTGGAGAACCTTGCATTTATCGGTGTTAAACACCATCAGGTTCTCATCCGCCCATTTCATAAGCCTGTCCAGATCAGCCTGGATCACCCTCCTGTCCTCAGGTGTGGATGCTTTACCCCAGAGTTTAGTGTTGTCGTCAAGCTTGGCCACCCCACTGCTGACACCAATGTCTGCATCGTTGATGAAGATGTTAAACAGTATAGGCCCTAGGACAGAGCCATGAGGGACCCCACTGTTCACCGTGCACCAAGACAATTGGCTTCTGTCAACCACTGCCCTCTGGGTCCTATCATGGAGCCAATTCCCCAGCCAGCGGATCGTGGTGAGGTTGAGGCCACAGTTAGCCAGTTTTGCCAAGAGGTGATCATGGGATACCAGATCGAAGGCTTTTTTAAAGTCAAGATATATGACATCAATCTCTTCCCCCTTGTCCTGGTGATAGGTCACCTGGTCATAAAAGGAAATGAGATTGGTCAAGCAAGATCTACCTGCAACAAACCCATGCTGGGTATCCCCCAAGATATTGCTGTCAGCTAGTCTGTTAAGGATGGCCTCTTTGATAATCTTTTCCAAGACCATCCCCAGGATAGGGGTCAGGTTGATGGGCCTGTAGTTTGCCGGATCTACTTTCCTCCCTTTCTTGAAGATTGGTATGACATTGGCCTTCTTCCAATCTTCAGGCACTTCACCAGAGTGCCAGGAGTTCTCAGCGTTGCATGTTCTCAGAGATCCATGCCAGGGGCTGAGCTATGATGCTTGCCAGCTCCTTAAGTACCCTTGGGTGTAAACCGTCTGGGCCAACTGACTTGAAGGTATCCAGCCTGTCAAGGATCAAACAAGATAGCTGTTCAAGGAAGAGACTGTTTCAGTCTCTACATAATTCTTTGCTGGAGGGTAGGGCTCAGAGAGACCTCAACAAATTGGAGGACTGGACCAAAAGAAATCTCATGAGGTTTAACAAGGACAAGTGCAAAGTCCTGCAGTTAAGACAGAACAGTCCTATGCACTGGTACAGGCTGGGGCTAACCGGCTAAACAGCAGGTCTGCAAAAAAGGACCTGGGGATTATAGTAGATAGTAAATAGTGTATTATCTAACAATGTTCTCTTGTTGCAAAGAAGGCTAAAGGCATATCAGGTTGCATTAGTAGGAGTGTTGCCAGCAAATTGAGGGAAGTGATTCTTCCCCGCTATTTGTCACTGGTGAGGCTACATTTGGAGTACTGTATCCAGTTTTGGGACCCCCGCTATAGAAAGGATGTGGACAAATTAGAGAGAGTCCAGCAGAGGGCAGTGAAAATGGTAGAGGGCTGGGGCACATGACTTATGATATGAAGAAAGGTGGAAGGAACTGGGTTTATCTAGTCTGGAGAACAGAAGACAGTGGCAGGATTTAATTGCAGACTTCAACTAGGTGAAGAGGGGTTCCAAAGAGGATGGAGCTGGACTGTTCTCAGTGGCGGCAAATGATAGAACCAATGGTCCTAAGTTGCAGCAAGGTTAGAGATTAGGAAAAACTTTCTCACTAGGAGGGTAGTGAAGCACTGGAACAGATTTCCCAGATAGGTTGTGGTATTCCCATCCTTGGAGGTTTTTAAGACCCAGCTACACAAAGCCTTGTCTGGGATGGGATAGTTGCGGCTGCTCCTGCTTTGAGCAGGGGGTTGGACTAAATGACCACCTGAGGTCCCTTCCAACCCTAATTTCCCATGATTTTATGATTCTTTCATTTTAATTTGAACTGGATCATGGAGGCTCCAACTTAGTAAAACTGCCTTATTAAGGATAACACTTATGCATATATTTTATTTTAAATATGTGGTGAAATCCCATTGAATTTAGGCTTTGAGAATGAGAGAGGGGGACTTGGGTGAAAGAAGGGGGGGCTGGAGCAGGAACCCTGGCACAAGGAGCATGAAAGGAGCTGAAAACAGAGAGCCGTTGGCCAAAATGAAGGTGCTGACACCATCTGTACATGTCCAGCTCCCCAGCTTATGGGGTCAGATGATAGCATTTGAATATAAGCCTTGATTTTTTTCTTAAATAAAAGAATCCTTTATAATTGCTCCTGATGGGCAAAGGGAGCACCATGCTTCTTCTCTGGCTTGTCTGAGATGAGATGAGGAGCCCTGTCAATAGTGGTTGGAGCTCTAGAAAGGAAACTAATTCATGATTGGCATGATGGACTCCTGGTTGCCTTAACACAGCCTTCAGTCCTTCAGGAGGGGAGAGAGGAACCATAAGGGAGGAAAGAAAGGGGAAGAGAAACTCCCAGAAAGATAAAAATCAGAAGGCCAAGATCTTTGATGCAAGTGTAGTGATGGTAGGTCACCCTTGAGCTTGGGGGAGTGCAGGTTCTTCTCCCTTCCTACTCTCTCAAGCACTTTGGTCTCCAGTGGTATCAGCATAACTTGGGGTGGGCAAGGAGGGCACCAATTTTGTAGGGGCACCAGAATGACACTCTTCCCCCTTCCCACCCCCCCGGAGTCCATGTCGCAGCAGCAGGCCATCATTACTTTTAAAGTATCACATGGGTGCATGTATACCATGCTGCTCCTTCAGCAGCAACAACCAAAGTGGGCAGACCTTGCTGTGGCAGCAGCAGCAAAGACTCCTTCTCTCTCACCTTCTATTCTTGGCACCCCATCTTTCCAGTGCTCACAGTGGCCCCTTCCCTCCTCTCCTCCAGCAGCGATTGCCTAGGGTGAAATTCTGCTCATTACATCTCTTAGCGGTATGCAACAGGGAGCACGTGCTAGGGGATTCATCAAGGACATTTTACAGCTGGGCTCATAGAGGGAATTAGTGGATTGGCCATGATTGCTAAGGCAAGTCCTGTCTTCTGAATGTACACATCGAATATAACATCCTCATGGATGATTGCAATACCTCTGAAATCAGGCTGGTGTTTGCTTCGATGGCAATTAATGTTTCTTAATGCAGTTGAAGTCCAGGGACACTGCAGATGAACCTCTGAAAAGCCTCCCTCCTGCTTGTGGCTTTGCCCAGTGTAGCAAATATTCTAAAAGTTCACTTTAGTTTACAGGGATGGGAGAGACTCTTAAACTTTTTTTATTTCATGGCATAAACAGAAACAAAGATGACAGACAGGTTTCTTTTTTAGCCTGAAACCACCTTCTCAATTTTCTTTTATAGGCGTTAGATGTAAAAATGACCAGTGACCTCATTTTTTACAGTTCTAAAATGGTGCAGCTCCTGACTTGATGTGTCACTCAGGCATTTTTATAGTGAAATGGTTGGTTTAAAAAAAGTATATTGTCCAGATCCTCAGCTGGTTTAAAGTTGCATACCTCTATGGGCTTCACTGAAGCAACAGTGATTTGCCCTGTGCAAGATCTGACTTCAAGTTTTTAGTTGTGCTGCTTTTCCAGTTCTTTCCCTGTCTGCTGTGATCTCTCCTTCATCTCTGTGCACTTTAAATGCGACTTTTGCTCCTCTGCATGGAGAGGATCTGTTTTTATTCGGTATTTCTTGTTCTCTCTTTTTTACAGGTGTAGGGGGTTCAGCTGAAGTATCCGTGCTCGCTATGTTTTAGTTGTGATTCGCTTTGTTTAATATTCTGTATTTAGCAACAACAAGAAAAAACGAAAATCTTAAATTACGTTTCAAGGCAGACGTGTTGAGAGAATCTCTTTGTTTGGCAACACGCTATGATTTGAGCTCTTCATTTTCCTTGCAATTCTTAAATGATACCGTGTTGCATATGTCGATGAATTTCTTTATCTTTATAAAGATTCTCTTGCTTTTTTCCTCACTCAGGATTGAACCCAAAGTCCATTAATTTCAGTGGGCTTTGTATGAACCCCTAAAAGATTGTATGAAACCCTAAAAGATTTAAACACTGCTTTGATTTTGGTAAGATCTACAGGCCTTGCACACAATGATTTCCGCTGTTTTGTCAGCCTACTTTAGGGAATGAGTTGTTATTCTTGCATCAAGGAATGATATTAAAATCCTCCATGCTCCCCACCATTTGAAGTCTAACCAGATCCATTGGCTAGCCAACTCTGCTCTTAGAAAATGAAATAGTACTTGTTACAATGCATGGAAGGCTGGGAGTTGGGAAGTATTTGATTTAAGAGGAATTGAGGGTATTTATTTAGCACTTCAGAAAAGACACTTCAAAAAGAGCTGGAAATAACCCAGATCTTGGGAAATCAAGTGAACTGCAAAACTGGCTGTATGTGGCCCCATAGCTTAGTTGCTGGTTCAGGTTATAGCAACAAGAATGGCTGGTTTAACTGGCATCCCAGCTGTAAATTTCCAGTTAAGAAAACTGGAAACAAGGTAGCTCCTGCAAAACCTTCTCCTACCTTCCATGCTTCCCTGAAGTTCAACCATTTACAGCAGCTTGATCTGGGACAAGATGCAGCCTCAGATAGAAGGGTCTATTTCCTATGGTTATTATAATATTTCACACCTCAGCACGATTACTCTGTGTTGGGACCGGCACAAAACTCCACAAACAAGCCAAAGTGTGTTTCACCCAACTCAAAAGATAGTGAACTTGCACTGCTCCTTGTTCATGACTGTCTCTACCTCTTTTCCTACCACCCCCAAAAATTACGTGGCTGTCAAGTCCTTCAATAATTAGTCACAAGCATGGCATAACATCTGGCGGCTGCTGGGTTTTTTGTTGGTTAAATGAGCTGGATCTAATGCTGAAACAGAAAACTGCGCCTCAATAAATAAAATAGTACAAGCACCTTGCAGGCACCATTAACTGCTCGATGCTGCTGAACTTCCCAGATAGATCCACGTAGAATGTACTTGGGGAAAATGGATGACAACAGCACAGCAGCTGCAGTGGAGGACCAGAGGCAATCAGGGTAAGGAAAGAAGGAGGAAATGTATTTGTGTGTCTAGATTGTATTTCAGAGTGTGCTAACAGTGCATTTGGTAATGGCCGTGGTACACAGGGAATGAAGGTTGTCACTGTAACCAGGGAGATGGTGTGCTTATTAGCATAAGATTAGGATCTCTTGATCTAACTGCCAGACTCTTATTACCCCGTTGTTTGCATTTTGAGATTATTTTTTATTTTTTTGAGATGGGTAAATGTCTCTGTCTTTAGGAAAATAACTTCCAATCTTCAATAAGTGAATCCATTTTGGAAGCTGAGCACATCTAAGAAAAATCTGCCTATGGGCAAATGTTCTGAACCCAATTCATAGGTACAATGCTGCGATTCATATGATGGTATAGGTAAGTAGGAGCTGGTATCACTTATACATTTATGGAACAGAAGTGTGAGGTAACAACCAAAGCATTCTATTGAATAACATAAAATAGTTAAACTGCATTATTTATATTTACCTTGTTTTTTCCCCCAAATAACTGTACTCTTCCACACTGTAGTATACAGATTGTACCATTTAACATTTTTACCATTTTATTATTTTGCTTTGGAAAAGCCTAATATTTACGTCATATGCCTGTATTGACTATTACAAGTCTCAGTGGACATGTCTGCACATGCATTAATGCACAGTAGTTACTGTGCATTAAGTTTAGTATGTGTGGGCGTCTATACGTGAGTGCCGAGGCTGCTCTGACATGCTGACTGCTCTGACGTGTTAGAGCAGACTCGATTAATTGAACCTGCCAGGGCACGGCAATTGCTGTGCTCCACCAGCCTCCTGCATCTCATGTATCAGTGTCCCCATGCTTAAAAATGGCTGTGGGGGGCACTTGAAATAAAGTTTGTCAGACAAGTATTAGTTCAAGAGCCCCTGCCACCATTTTCAAGCACTGGGATTCTGATACAGGAGATGTGCAAAGACTTTAATTAGAGCAGCTGTCAATGAGCAGTAACTAGCACAGTAGCACCAGCACACACCCTTTTGGTGACTCTAATATGCAGTAGAGTAATTCTCCTGTGCATTAGTGCACTAGCACAGTTTTTGCTGCGATGTGTTAATATGCATCCAAATTAGACTACTGTGCAGTTAGCGTCTTGTATAGACACACCCAGTGTGTTACAAAGAGAACTATTACTTAAAATAGAGGATCAATAGCAAACATCTTTTCAGAACACACGATAAGTAAACTGAGATCATTTTAATGCTCCTCGTCCCTTCTGCAAGAGATGCTAACCACCACTGAGACTAACATAGTTGTGTGACCATTTGGCCTGAATGTTTAATATAATTATTCAAGTATGATACACTTCATTGGCAATGTATCTTCATAGAGTTTAAATCCATAGATTTCATTCCTTTCTGTTTACCAATGTGCTAATAATATTCATTTTTTTTTTTGTTTAAGTGTAGTTTAGATTTGCAATTAAAAATAAAGATCTAGAAATCTGTTCTTAGGGTGACCTTGTTTACATGCAAATGTCTTTAAAATGCATACATCTACCTGTTTATTAACTAAATTGCTCATAAATTAAACAGAATCTCTCCCATCAATTTGGGTATATTCCTCATTTTACATGGCCCATTAAACATTATTCCCTGAAGGTTTACTCTTTCAGAATGCCTGCTTTATTGGATACAATTTTCTCATGAGTGACTGTTATGCTGCAGAAAGCTTCATGTATATAAACTAGATGTTTATATACTACAGTAAGCCTTGAGCAAGGTAATACAGTTTACATGATAATTACGTATGTGGGAAATAGATCAATTAAAGCTGTAAGTGTAGTTACTTTCTTCGGCTGTTTGTCTTTGGAAAGGATGGACTGCCTTGAATGACTTTGAGAGGCACAGGTCTTGGTACTAACTAGTTAAAGCATTCAGGACTAATCCAGTGGGAAAAGAGGTTGTCAGGGTTGAGAACCCTTGTTAGCCATCTAAGCTCAATTCTAACTCTTTATTTTAATAGGACCAAAGAACTTTCCTTGGTTTGGGTGTTATCAACAATGCAAAAGAATCTATTTCTTTTTATGCCTATACCATTCATTTCCCTGTTAATCAGACTGAAACAACACAAGTGTAATGTGTGCCAAATGTCTCTCATTAATCTACATTATTAACAACTGATTAACTCCAAGAGTTTCAGAAGTAACTACTGATTTCAGTACTCAACTTTAGACACTTTGAATAGGTCCAATTTTTTGAGTCTGACCTCTGAGCTTAGGAAAATCAGGCCCTTTTAAGATTTCTGAGCCTGGCAGCTAGATCTGAGTAATACATTTCTGGAAATTTTGACTTAAATCAGTATTTGAAAAGCAAGGGACACACTGGTTTGCTGAGGTGGATGAAAGGAGTAGGAACAAACAGATTCCTTAATTGTTCCTCAGAGTCTTGGATTCTTGAATAAAAATATGTTTCTAGCTATTATAGCTGCAAAGTGTACCTTCCCAATGTGACATAAGTATAATAGACAGATTTCAGGCTTTCTGCAAAATCTGACATGCTGTAATTCTGAAAGTTGAACTGACTCATTAATTTCAATGAAATTAACTCATTTCTGATGCTGATACTTTCAATGTTAACAGTCTTGTTGTTAATGATTCTGCTGCCCATTAAATGTATAAGAAAGGAGAGGAGTTGTATCATGCAGATTGTTGAAGAAATCCAATTGTGTGATTGGTTGTATTAATAGGAGTGCCACTTGGAAGTCCAGGGAAGTTATTCTTCTACCCCTGTGGTGCTCAACCTTTTTGCCTCGTGGGCATGTTCCATGAAAAGTATATATGTAGCAGGGTAGTGGTGTGGACATAGTGCCATAATAGTGCATAGTGGGTTTGCAGGAGTGAGAGAGAGGTGGCAGGAGGCAATTAATTTCGTTTTCCTGAAAAATATTTTGCAAGAGTTTGGGAAACATCAGCCTGCATTTACCTGAAAATAGCATCCACTATAAATCACAGAGGAAGATTTGTCTTAGTCCAAAAAAAGGATCAGTTCCTTCATGTGGGACCAGATGAACTCAAAAGATACTTGTTGGATTGTCATTGGGCAGTCTGGCATGTTAAGAGTGTGCAGGCACTGCTGAAGGTAAGTATTATGGGGATATCCTACCAGGGCTAGGGACAGAAGTTACACACAAACTGGTTTAAGTGATCAGAAACTGGTTTAAACCTGTAACAACAGAAGCTCAGTGCACATAAACCAGTTTCAAAGTGTCTGAAAGTGGTTTAAGATAAACCTGGTTCAATGTAGTATCAGACCTAACTGATTTGGGTTAAACCAGTTTATGAAACTTCTGTCCCAGACCCCTTCCTTGTTCAAGTTAAATCAGAATCCCTCAGCATCCCAGCATGCTTTTCAGCCCTGGCTGGGCTGTGCTGTCTGCTTCAGAGAGCAAGTCTGGCCCTGCTCCTCTGCTCCCTAGCTGGAACAGTGAGAGCACACTGACAAGTGAGGAGAGGGGCAAACCCAGCTGGGGATGCAGCCCAGTCTGGGGGTGGGGACTGGAACAGAGACAGGGACACTGCCCACCAGGCAAACCCTGGCTTGGGTCTGAGGCCGGGGAGGGGGGCTAAAAACTCCTTCCCACACTCAAACTTACTGCTGGCTGCAACTGTGGACTACAAATCCCAGAGGCACCTGACAGCAGGAAGAGAAAGAGATGAGCAACTCTGCAGAATCCTGCTGCTGTAATTCTGGACTGCAAATCCCAGAGACCTTGGGGGCAGCAGGAAGAGGAAGTGAACACACAGCCAGAGATGACTGCTCTATGGGCACCTAGCTTCTGGCCTGAGCCCCTGCAGCCATGTGGCTGCATTTCCTGAAGAAAAGGTAAAAAAAATGTCAATTCACTTCTGTTTCAATTTAATCTGTGCATCTTAGACTAACCTGCAAAGACTGACTCAATTCAGCCTTGAGCTTTTTGACTATCTGTACCCAGCCTAGGAGTTTAAAACCCCAGAAGAGAGTGCAGAGGAAGATGGATTGTGTGAAGGGGCAGTTTACTGGCAGGAGTTGAACTGGAATCTGAATAAATTTCATGCCATGAAGGGGTCATGCTGTTGTATTGGGCTAGAGTCAAAAGGTGCCTTTCTACTGTCTGGAGAAGGGCTAAAGACTTTTGTTTGTTGGTTTGTTTGTTTGATTGCTACAAAGACTGTGTTTTTGTATGTAAGGCTAGGAACAGACATTACACACAAACTGGTTGAAGTGATCAGAAATTGGTTTAAACCTGTAACAGAACAGATGTTCAGTGCTCATAAACTAGTTTGAAAATGGCTGAAACTGGTTTGAGATAAACCTGGTTGAATGTAGTATCAGCCTTAACTGATTTGGGTCAAACTGGTTTATGCAATGTCTGTCCCAGACCTCTTCCTGGTTTAACTTAAACCAGAGTCCCTGAGCATCCCAGATGCTTTGCTGCCCTGGGTGGGGCTCTCTGCTTCAGCACTGGGCTAGCCCCACCCCTTTGCTCCCTAGCTGGAGCTCTGGTAGAAACTTATAGGCACAGAAGCATCTGCCTGACTTCCCTTATCCCACAGCATGGACCATAGCCAGCATGTGGTCTGATAGCTAATAGTGAGAGGTGTCTGTGTAAGGCAGGCAGGACAAAAGCAGACGGGACAGTATCTGCTTAGGGCTTTGTGGAGCTAATCAACAGGTCAGTTGGTAATGCCCCGTCCCCCATTCCTTCGTTGGAAAACGTTTAAGAAGAGCTTGAACTAATGAGAGGGGCTTTTGTTTTCTTGATCGGCTGATAAATGCTGTGTTTTCAACTCCCTGCTGGCTTCCTCCCTAGTCAGGAGCAGTGAGGGGTGGGAACCACTCCGTAATCCGTGTCCTTCTGGGGCCTGGCTACCCCCCAGCTCAGCACTGTGGAAGGGAAGGGATGGCTGCTTTAGCGCCCCCCAGCTTCTAGCCTGAGCTACTTTAGGCATCTGCCTGTATTTCCTCAGTCCAGAGGGAATGTCTATTTGGTTGCAAACTGGCTCAGTCTAGCCAAGTTAGACTAACCTGCAAAGATTGTATCAATTCAGGCTCAGGCTTTTTGAATGTTTTTTCTCCAGCCTAAAGGGCCAGCTGAGGAGCCCCTAAGGGAGCAAAGCCAGCCTGCAAGGCAGGAAGCTTGACAACCTGCTTTATACTTGTGCAAATTCTGTGCTACACTTCTGCAGAGGAGATGAATTTCAATGCAGTTAAGGAACTCAGAGAATTTAAGAGGCAATGAACAGGCCATGAGTGAAAAATTGCTCATCATGTGTGGGATGGTTTAGAATAACTGCACAATTTTGCATAAGTGACTCCCTGGAGTTCATGTGTCCAGTATTGTTCCATTTGAAGCAATGGTAAAACTCACCTTGGCTTCAGGGAAAGCAGGATCTAGAACCTAGTCACCTCCTTGTGATTTTGTGCCAACTCTTGTTCTTATTGGAAGAAACTACAGGATGGGGACAACTAGCTCACCAAGGTGGCTTAGTGCTGTATTCATGTTCTGAAGGTGATTTGTATTGCAGTACTGCCTAGAGCATCCCAGACATTGATCCCCATAGTGCTAGACACTTCAGATGCTGCATATCCACTTAAGTATCTTATCTACACATTTGCTTGCATCTTGCAAAGTTAACCTTGATTCTTGGAGAGACATTACAAAATACATTAATGTAGCTTTTTGTTAGGGATTATCATACTTGTGATTTTTTTTTTTTAACCAGGTAAATACTCTAGATGAAAGACACAAAATACATCTGGGAATATGATTATACTTTTTAAGGGAAAAAGCTTTGCTAACGCTATCATTTTCAGCAGCTACAGGATATAGATTTCATTAATACCCATGTCTAATTTTTCAACTCTTCTATTCTATGGCACAGGGGAAACCACAATAACATTATTACCAGTAAGTACCCTGGTTAGGTCTAAAATATATCTTCATAGTTTGAAAATCATATTCACAGAGATTTGTTAGTAATTTTAATGACTCTATACTAACTACTACCTGCAGGGAAGCTGAAAGAATGCATTTTAGGAAATATTTATGGCGCACATTCCCAGGTTGTAGGCCTCTAACAATCCCACCCCACATCTTGATTCTTGCTGAGCACTTTACTTGGTAAAACAAAATTCTCATCTTTTATTTTATTTTATTTTTTGTAATTCTTAAAAAAGGTCATGTTTGGTGGGAATGAGATCGAAAGCACATCATGCAGAAAAAGCTACTTTGGAAACTCAATGAGTTTCTATTGATTTGCTTCTTTTTTTTCAGAACTAAGTTTGCATGCTTTAAATGATTTATGGTTCATTAGTTCAGGTTAGATAAAACTTTTACTCTGTTATTGTGAGCTGCAGAATTCAATAAAAGAAAGGAAAACTCTTCAGTCATTGAGATCTTGAAAAGAGAAGAGAAAAATAGGGTGCTTTAAGGCTTGATTTGTGATATGGTAGGTAGCTGCTTTTGCTTTTAAAAATCCCATTCTTTTAATACTAAGTGATTCAGAAGAGCACAGTTTTTTTAAACAGAATGGGTTTTAATTTCAAAAGTAGCTAGGATAATTTTCATCAGGTCAGGTTGTCCTAGCCCTGGCTTAACCATACAGAGGCATAACAGGGGGTAAGGTTGCCTGTTACTCCTCCACTTAGTTAAGTACTGCTTGGATTGCGGCTTTTAAGCTGCTTACCTGATACTCCCCCTTGTGAATGAGTCAAGGGGAAAGTGCAATAATGGGTGAGGAGTAAGAGCCTCATACCCTCCTTCCTTTGTTGCAATTCAAGAAGTGAACAGCATAATAAAGGATTTGAAGCAGGTATAAACTCTGTTCAACATTGAAATATGTGACATTTCTATCCTTCCCCCACCTCGAGCAATGCCACAGGCAGGGACTTGTGTCCCTTTGAGCAGGGACTAGCTATTCTGACTCCTCCTAAAGCAATTTATTGTGCCCTAATGGAAAGTAGGACAACTAAAATAATGTGCAGAGTAACAATGCCATTAGGAACAGAAGGGACACACCTGTTAAGATTTTTTTAAATGGGGACAACTAACATGCATCACTCCATCTGTTGTTGTTTATTAAACATTCAACTGAAAATGAAGTTGTCAAACACTAATAATTAAGTATAGGAGAACTAATTGCTGTTGCCTTTGAAATGATTTGATAGTTTAATAATTACCAGCAGTTTCAATCATGCCTTTTTCCTCTTATAGAAGTCTTCAGCTTAAGTTGTGTTTAGCTGTTGTAAAACTACTGTATTTAGTGAACAGAAACAGTTTGGAGGCCAGATTTCCAAATATAATAAATCAGAGTTTATTGATGTCAATCAAGCAATGATTTATGAGCTGTTCTCACACATTTACACTTTCCTTTTTTAGCAGGTATGACATGTAAGTCACGGGATCACACTCCCTGGGCAAGAACAACCTCCTTTATGAAATAAATGGAGTACAAGAGTCATATTTACCGTTCAATGAATGGTAATAGGAACTGAACACAGATAACAGGCCTTTATTCCAAGGTATAATCAGTCCCTGGAGCACCTGACAAATGCAAGAGAAGTGCATGAACCATCTAATCACTCTGAAAAACTCCTCAGTTATAAAGATATAACTCATAATCAAAGAATCATTGAAAACATAGGGCTGGAAAGAGTCTCAGGAGGTCATCACTCCAACCCCCTGCTCAAAGCAGAATCCCTTCTCTCCAAGCCATTTGAGACAAGTGTTTGTATAACCTGTTTTTAACACTTTCAGGGATAGAGATTCCACAACCTCTCTGTAGTCTATTCCAATGCTTTACCATTTTCAGAGTTAGAAAATTCTTCTGGATATACATCCTAAATTTCCCTTGCTGCAACTTAAGGCCATTTCTTCTTTGCCTGTCCCATGAAGCGACAGAGACCAGTCCATCACCATCCTCTTTGTAACCACCCTCCAAACATTTGAAAGCTGTTATTGATCCTCGCCTCAGTCTTTTCTTCTCTAGGCTAAATAATCAAAATTCTTTCAACCTTTCCTCATAAATCATGTTTCCCAGAACTTTAATTATTTTTGTTGTTCTCCAATGGACTCTGGACATTTATGTATGCCTTTCTGACATGTAGTGCCCCAAACTGGACATGGTTCTCCATGTGAGGCCTCATGGCATGGAAGAATTACTTCCCTTGAATTAATCCATGATCTTTGTAAAATTTCTAATTTGTCCATCTCTTTCTTGAAGTGTGCTGCACAAATTGATTGCAGTTCTCTAGTTTTGGGTCTAATACAGTAGAAGAGTGAACTTGACTTCCAAGTGGTACTCCTATACAACCAATAATGTTATTGAATTTCTTTCAAGAAGGCTGATGACTCATTCAGATTATGGTCCTTTGTTACTCTCTCCCACCCCAACCTCATCTTTTTTCTCATGTAATACATATTATCCAATCGTTCCTCAGTCTGTATCCATGCAAGCGTTTGTTCCATCTAGGGTTCAGAACTTTGTATTTATTATTATTACATTTCATATGATTAATTTTAGATCAATACTCTTATCAGATACCAGCTACCTGTGTCTCAAAATAAAATAGTTGCTACTAGGGGTGTGCGAAACAGGCCATACTTAATTCAGACTCAAATTTAGCCCGAACTGGGGGACAGTGATTCAATTTGTTGATTTGGATCACTGTCCTGATTTGATTCGGCCAAATCTGAATCTGAAGATTAGATGCTGATTTGGACAATCAGCGATTTGGCCATAGACACAGCTTTAAATGGTTTTTGTTTTTTTTTACATACCTCAAGGTACCAGGCACAGTTTATGAACACTGAGATGGTGGAGCAGATGGAGCGTCCCACAGGAGCACACGGGGGACCCCAACCCTGTGGCCCCATGGCTGTTGATACATAGTGGGTATGTGACTGCATTTAGGATTGTAGGAAGTTGGGCTGGAAGGAACATCACAAGACCATCTTGTCCCTCTGCTCAAGGCAGGATCATCCCTCACTAAATCGTCCAAGGCAAGTGGACCAAATCAAGTTGGCCAAATCGTCCAACGTGTTCTTGAAGTTTCCAAGGATGAAAATGCCACAGTTTCTCTAGGTAGTCTGTTCCAATGCCTCCCCACCCTCATTGTTGGAACGTTCCTCCTAATCTCCAACCTAAATTTCTTTTCCTGCAGCTTGAGACCATTGCTCCTAGTTTTGTGCCATATGGTAATAGGGATAAGCCCATCCCCATCTACTCTGTATTTGCCTTTCAGGTATTTAAATATTGTTGTAATATCTTCCCCCCCACCCCTTCCCCACATACAATCTCCTCTTTTCCAGATTAAATAACCCTAGTTCTTTCAGCCTTTCCTCATTTTGGTCACGTATTTGGGAACAGGAAGGAATTTTACTCCGCAGTCAGATTGGTACAGACTGAGAGGGTGGGTTCCTTCCTTTGTAGCGGGTGGCATGATCCTCTACTGGGGATCTCTTGAGCATTTATTAATAATTTTCTATAGAAACAGGACATTGGCTGACATGGTTTCCCTGCTTTACCTATGGCAGGTTAAGGTGCTATGACTTGTGTTGTGTCAGAGTTAGGGTAGGTCTTGCCGGGTTTGTTGCGGGTAGGTCTCGCTTGACCAATCTCATTTCCTTCTACGACCAGGTGACCTATCACCTGGACAGGGGGGAAGAGATTGATGTCATATATCTTGACTTCAAAAAAGCCTTTGATCTGGTGTCCCATGATCACCTCTTGGAGAAACTGGCCAATTGTCGCCTTGGGTCCTCCACAATCCACTGGCTGGAAAATTGGCTCTGGGGTTGGACCCAGAGGGTAGTAATTGATGGAAGTCACTCATCGTGGTGTCCTGTGACCAGTGGGGTCCCCCAAGGCTCTGTCCTTGGACCCATACTGTTCAACTTCTTCATTAATGATGTGGACACTGGAGTCAGAAGCGGACTGGCCA
>NW_005841887.1:1281835-1285452 GCF_000455745.1 Alligator sinensis | reverse complement strand
CTGAAAAAGCGCAGGCTCAGGGGTGATCTGATGGCCACCTACAAGTTTATCAGGGGTGACCACCAGTATCTGGGGGAACGTTTGTTCACCAGAGCGCCCCAAGGGATGACGAGGTCGAATGGTCACACACTACTTCAAGATCATTTCAGGCTGGACATAAGGAAGAATTTCTTTACTGTCCAAGTCCCCAAGGTCTGGAACAGCCTGCCACCGGAGGTGGCTCAAGTGCCTTCATTGAACACCTTCAAGATGAAACTGAATGCTTATCTTGCTGGGATCCTATGACCCCAGCTGACTTCCTGCCCTTTGGGCGGGGGGCTGGACTCGATGATCTTCCGAGGTCCCTTCCAGCCCTAATGTCTATGAAATCTATGAAATCTATGAGAGTTGACAGTAGTCTTACAATGAGTTTAGATTATGGATTGTATAGGATGAGTTGGATAGGGATGATCCTGCCTAATGCAGGGGTTGGACTAGATGACCTCCAGAGGTCCCTTCCAGCCCTTTTCTCTATGATTTTTATGATAACACTTGATGGTATGGAGAAATGAACACTCTCAAGAATGGTGGTGGTTTCACCTGTAGAAGAGGGCTACCTGAATTTCTGCAAGGAGCAGTCTTATCACCTACTTGGTACACATATGAGATGAGGAAACGGCCTCAATCTCCAACATGTCTTGGGGGGGGAAAAAAAAGTGTGTGTTGTCGAAAGGACATGTTCATCTTGGGGAGAGAAGAGACAGACAACCATGTGATCAAGGCTGTTTGTGAAAGCAGGATGTTCAGTCCACCAGGATGGTAAAAAAAAAGAAAAAAAAGATAGGTTAGATATTGGGCTATAACTGATCAGACTGATGGAACATGCAGCGTCTTGACTATCAGCCTTTACCATTTTGCCAACAGCAGTACAAGCCCTTTTCAAGGTAGTTCCTGTTTGGAGACAAAAAAGGGGTTAGTGGCACAGGGATATAACAATTGAAGCAGGAAAGTTAATGACTGGGGCATGTGATATATTGTCAGACAGTTTAATGTATGATGGGAGGGATGACGTTGAAGATTGGAGACAGGATGAGAGAATGGAAGGGAAATGAAGTGTGAGGACAACAGGTAAGTAAATATAGGAGGGGAAGTATATTTGGGTACAGTTAACTGTACTGAAGCTATAGTCTCCTACCCCTGGCTCAGTGCTGTTTTATATGTGGCTCCATCAGGGGAGAACTGGAGTCTTTTTGGTTCTGTTGATTCAGCCCTGTAATTCCAATTTCTGTCTCATCAGGCTCAGAAAAAGACTCTGCTTTGGGTGTCTAGAGGAAGGGCTTAGGCAGACAAGGTTCTTTGGGTAAATCTGATATCTTTTATTAGACCACCTCAAATAGTTGGAAAAATTCTTTTTTGCAAGCTTTCAGGTATAAATACCCCTCATCAGGCTAACGAAGCATCTGCAGTTGGTGTGTGCTCGTCCTGGAAGGAAGGAATAGTAAAGAAGCCAGAGGAAGGGCTCTGTTTCTGCACTTTACCTTCACAAAAATAAAAAATAAATTAAACAAATCTTCATTAATATGCACCCAGAGCTGCCTCAGCAGTCTGAACCAGCTGTACAGGTGGCTGGACCCAACTTCTCAAACATTTGCTGAGTAAAACCAAGTGAAACTTGGCTGGAGGAAATGCTGAGTCTGCAACCTAGTGCCCTAATCCCTTCCCCATAGAGCTGGCCAAATACGCTTGGATCAATTGCTTCAGCAAAATCAGGCAACACATAATTTTAGAAAAATACAAAGAATTCTGGTTTCTGTCCAAGAACAGATTCAAGTCAGGTTGCTCCTCTCTGCTGGAAGCCAGTAGAAAAGGGGCATTTTCTGAAGAACATAGTTCAGGGGTTTTCAGGCCAAAAAGCAAAACTTTGCCTGTGTAGCTGATTAGAAAGGGCCTCCTGCACTCTCTTCAGTACTCTACTGCTCTCCCAGATATTGGATAATGGCTATGACAAGATAGAAGAATTAGTTGTTCTTTTGATAATAGCCCTCAGTGCTCATACAAGAGAAATATGGATGTATGCTTTGGTCATTAGTTACACTGTTTTCTCTATAGTGTTTGAGTGCCGTGGTCATGGAAAATGCCACACAACATGGCTTTCTTTTTTGTGTGACAGATCCTTTTTTCTATTATGTGAGGTTTTCTTTTCTATACATGGCATACAGGAGCATTTGACAACTTGTAATGTCTTCACTCTACCTTTTTTGCAGCAAGTAAATCTAGTTTGGTCTTCTTTTTTTTGGCGGAAACTTCTAATATTGTTTATCTTGCAAGTTGCCTTGGTGACTCTTGCTTTAGACATCAGCAGAGCAGAACTGTCACACTGAATGATCGCACAAACTTTGCAAGCCGATTAATGTGCCTGAAATGCTGAAAATATTAAACTCAGGTCTTTAGTTAATCATAGTGCCAGAGGGATAAAAACAAGAACACGACTAATGTTGTGGTTCAAATGGCCTCCTCCACAGACAAAGTCCCATTTACCCATAGCGAACTCTCACCAAGGTTGAAATTCCAGCCATTTGGCTATTGGTGCTTTCTGTCCCTTAGCTAATAAGAATTCACACATTCATGTTTAATGTTGAGAGCATTTGAATTGTAATATTAATGTTAAAATAAAATAGCTCTTTAAGATAGATTTTCCTTTGCTGCTTGCATAAGTGGAAATAATTTATTGAAAATTAAATGTTTCAAGGCAAAAACAAGGGATCCCCTGCTGATTTATTATTTACATGATAAATATTACCCAAAGGGGCCTAATGCTGAAATCATCCATTACATAAAACCCTTGCTGAAATCAATGGGAACTTTGACTGTGAAATGACTACAAAAGCAGGTTCATGTAGTTGGTCTAAACTACAGACTCTGCCAAGTTCACACTTCAGTTGTACAAGAGACTTTAACAGAGTCACTTGGTCTTGCCATGTCCCAAAATATTTACTAGTAGAAACAACTCCTTTAGCTACATATTTGACATTGTGATTTTATGCAAACAGTCATTGTCCCTCTCTGCCTGTGAAGGTTGATGCATAATCGCTGTTATCCAAGGAATCCAACTGATGCCTCACTGAAATCAATACGAAAACCCACATGAGAAAGTATTTATCTCTGCAAGTAAGGCTTGTAAGTGATCAGTGGCAAATAGAGCTGAAATATCAGCCTTGTCATGAAGACTCTCCAATTTAACTGTCCGTGCACATGGCTGTGCTTAAGCAACTCTTTGGTTTGATTGTCCTTTTGCTATAATACCAAACCCAAACACAAGATTAGTTCCATTTATTTAAGTTTTCAATAATAGCACAATGTGTCTAGCCTGCTAGTGCATGACCTTCTGTCCATTTGACTTACTGCTGTACTGCTGATATCTTAATTGGACTGTATTATTTTTATAAGCTTAAAGCTGATTATTCCTTTTGAAGATTATTTAAAGTAAATTACGGGTATAAGTTAATGCATGCATTTAAATATTCAAAATGCCTAGTGTATTATAAAAAAAGGACAAATCTTTAACTATATACCAACATATGGTATGCAGATGCCATCTAAGCATGGAGCCTAGCAAAAGCTGTATGTAGTAGCCTACA
>NW_005841887.1:1267547-1281804 GCF_000455745.1 Alligator sinensis | reverse complement strand
CGACAGTAACTCAGCAAGAAATGAAGAACCATAACAGCACCATTTTGCAGACATGCATTTATGAATATATAGTAGCAGGGATCCCTTAGCCCTGCTACTTGACAGAGAGGAAGCCAGGGTTGGAGGCTTGTAATTAAGAGGGAAGCTGGGCAGGGGCCAGCTGCAGAGGAAAAACCACAAGGGATTAAAGTGCTGCATAGATTCATAGATGTTAGGGTCGGAAGGGACCTCAATAGATCATCGCGTCCGACCCCCAAAAGACGGGAGGAAGCAGGAAGGAGAAAGCATGGGAGGAAGCAGTGGCTGTAGCTCGGGGTTTAAATTGGAACAGCTGAGGGCAGGCTGAATATGGGGCTAATTAGAAACCTTGGGACAGAGAGAAGGCCAGGTGACTCAAAAGGGGTGGAGTCCAGTGTATTAAATAAAACCCTGGCTCCTCAACTAGAGAGCTCAGTCTGGTCCTGACTCTTACTGGCCTGGATGGTAACAGAGGAGAGCCCGAGCAACACAGGTGCTCAGGGAAGCTGCAAGAGCCAACAGCTATAGGGTAGGAGTTGCTGGGATGCTGGAAGACCCCAAAAGAGGTTATGAGTGCATTGTAGCTGGCATAGAGAACCAGAGGAGTGTGGCTGATAGGGGTAGTAAGAGGTACCCAGTATTCAGTACTATACGGGTCAGGGACCCAGGGGCTGTAGCAGAGAAAAATCAGCCTTGCTCTGGGTCAAGAGCACTGTGGGTGCTGGGCTGAACTGTGAGCAAGCTTGTCATGGTTAGGGACCTAACGGAGCTGGGACAACATGTGAGACAAGGCCAGGGGTCCTGAGGAAAAGACATAAAAAGGCTGAGGACAAGAAAGCCAGGCCAGAAAAAGTGGAGCAGGGCTGGAAGCCTGAAGCTAGAATAATAGTGGGCTGAAGCCAAGAGGGTTGAGGCCCTTATAAGATGGCAAAGATGTCAGTGGAGTAACACCTGTGAGGCATGGGCTTGGCTGTAGGGGGAAGATGGAGGCCATGGTTTTAGCCCTTAGGGCCAGAGGGGTCTGATCCCCATGTAGGTCAGCATTAAGTTGGGGCCACACAGGGAGAGCTGGCATTTAGGAGGTCAGAGCCCCAGAGAGACCATGTGCAGTGGAGTCAGAGCCTCAAGACCAAGATACTGTGGACAGTGGGGTCAGAGCCCTGAACAAACTAAGCTAAGGTGAGCCCAAGGAGGGACAGAATAGAGAGATCACCCAGAGACCACCAGCCATTGGGGGCAGCCTGTCCTCTGATATAATATCATCAAAACATGGTAGATATTAAATTAAAGATGTATAAGACTCATTTGGAACATGAAACTCAAACTTCTTACACATTTATTATGTACTGGATTATATTTCATTTTCTTTTGAAGAATATGTTCTCTGATATTTAAAGAGGCCAATCCAGGGGTTAAGACTATACTCTAGGACTTATGACAACTGAGTAAAGTTTCATGATCCACTACAGTCTTCCTGGGTGACCTTGGGTAAATGACTTATGAAGAATTATTGCATGAAAAGCCTATATGAAGTGAGGGAGGCAGGGAAACAAGAAGGGGTAATTTGGTGGACGCACAAGAGCACAAATATATATTAGAGTTGGCTGGAATGCAAAAATCTAGAACTCTTGGTTCTAAAATGATACCTTTTATGAGACCAACTGAGAAATTGCAAAACTATCTTTTTTTCTGCAAGCTTTCAGGCTCATGTGCCCTTCATCAGACTCAGGGAAAGTTCAAGATGGTAAAAAGTCCCCATATGTAGGAAATAAACTTAATTTTTGCACAGAGGAAGCAGAAGATGGAAAACTGTCCCTCTTGGTCTATGAGAGTGTCTTTGTGAGCTTGCTCTTTGCTGTATAGATCAAGCAAGATTTCTTCCCTGGTGGTGTTAGATGGCAGGCAGGGAGGTGTGGAAATCTTTCTTGTTGTTCAGCAATGAAGTTTAAAATCCAAAATCAGCTAAAATTTGGCCTCTTCTATGGTTCAGGGATGTATGTGGTAGCCGTGTTGGAAACTTTCTAACAATTCTGAAATCAATTCTTTCTTTGGAAATGGTTGTGTGTTGATCACGTTCTGTCAGAACCAGGTTTTCTGCCAACTTGACCACTGCCACTTCCATGATTGTTGAATAAAACTTATCTAAGGAGACAACATATCCCTCTCGAAAATAGATCAAAGAGTGATGTTTTGAGTTGCAATGCAACACTGATTCACTTTTGGCCTTCAGCTGATCCTTGGTGGACCTGGTCTTGTCCCAGCTGGTGAACAGGAAAGAACAGTTGATTTTTTTTTCTACTTAAGTTAGAAGTTATTCCCCCCGAATAAAATCAGTCCCTATAACTGAGAAAGAAGCTTTGTCAGTAAAGTGGACTACAGTAGTACTTCAACACCATCTGCTTGAAGGATATTTAACATAGATTATTGAGTGTGCATCTGCACCCCACGTCCAGTGCTGATTACAAGCGTTGACGCGTACAACCCTCCAGCACTATGAGCTGGTAGTTGACTTTGCGTTCCTTCTCATTGCAGATTTAGCACAGGGTTTTGGAAGGCTTATGCTGATCCTTTTTCTCGGAAGAGAGGGTGCTTGTAAAGTGGGGGACATGCTCCCTCAAGTCATGGAGCCCTTTCATATCACATCTTCTGCCGCGGAAACTTTAACCCTGCTTTTGTTGGCGGACAGAGTAGTGATAGGGAAGGAATGGTACTCTTAAAAAGAGCTGTATACAAAAGAAAGACTTTGGGGAGCCTGAGTCTCGGAAGAACGAGAAGGCAGTCCAAAAAAAGAAGTGTAGGGTAGCCATCTAAGTGGTGCCCCAACCTCGTTATTGTAATGCTAGTTAATACTAGTCTGTCTTCCAAAAACAAATAGGTTTTCCAGCTTGTGTGTGATCAATATTGTATAAATATATGTGTAACTGTCAGCTACAATTTATGCTTAAAAATAACTCATTCCAGTTCAGTTAATGGGACCATATATTAGCTCTAAAATATTGTTTTAATCTAAACATTTCATTGCCATAAAAAGAAGCATGATTTTTTTTCTCTGTTGATGAAAAATACATGTGGAGCCAGATACTCAGGTTTGGATCGTGTGTCAATGGGGAACAAAGGCATAACAAGTAGAGTTGAGTGTCCTGGGCAAACCCTGTGGGAGAGTGAGAAGGGGGCATGCACAGGTCCGAGAGCTAGGGGCTGGGAGGAATGGCTTTAAAAATGGGGTTGGGGTGATTCGGGGAGGGGGCACCTCTCCTGACTTTGCCCCTTTTGCCCACCCCTAGTTATGCTACAGATGAGGAATCTGGCTCTTGATTCACATTAGTCATTCTTGAACTCCATAGACTCGTGCCAAGTTCAGGAGAAAGCATGCAGTTTTCAATCATGTAATTTGGAGCTGAGAGTGCATTTTAACAGTCTTAAAACAATCCTGCATGCGGTCACTGAGTAAACTGTCCCTGAAGGTATGTTTGGCCTTCTGTTTCAAGTTTACTCAGGACTACCGCAGTTTAAACCTGCTTCATCTTTTCCTAATATAGACAAAGTCAATTGGTGCATTTAATTTTGCCCGATACATGGAGATTACCCCGTTATTCAGTAGCTCTAAGTTGCACAGTGCCCCGGGTGCGGTATATAATACCAGTCTCCCAATTAATAGCTTCCACGTTGTTTCCTGAACCACTTCAGAATTAACTCTGTCAAATAAGTAGTCATGGTGCAGTAAATAAAACTTCATAAATACACGAGTGCGCACACGATATTTATGGCATATGATGCATGTGTCTATTTCCATGTCTCTCCAACGTGTTGTAATATTGGACCAATAAAGCCAGTTCAAACTGCAGTTTCTAAGTACCCAATGAAAATGTGGTCCCTCCATACAAACACAGATCAGCCTATAAAATAAATTTCAGCATAGTCACTGTTCCTCAGTGGATTCCTCCCCTGGTCAGAAACTGCCGATTGTATCAGATTATGCTTTTGGTTAGACAGAGTAGAAAACTCTGCATTCAAGAATAAGAAAAATGCAGAATAAAAAAAGATATATGGAAATGAAAACCTGGACGACTTTATTGTATTATATTCTTTTGGATTTAAGTAAATAGCTTTTCCTATAAAGAGATGGGAGCAGTTCTGCCCTCAGTTTTGCTTTGACTTCAAAGAAGATATGACAGATTTACTTCAGTGTAACACAAGATTGTTAAATAGCAGCTATTTAAAATTGAAAGTCTTCCCCAATTAATCCCCCTTGCTAAATGATGTGACCAATCAGCAAAGTACAATCACCCAGAATACAATTATGGAGACCACATTATTAAATTATCAACAGATTAAAGTCATTATCAGTTCAATCTAAAGGAATGTGCAGAAAGACACGCAGTTACCTTGGAGGAATGAAAAGGGTATTAAAACTGGCAAGGAAAGCCATCAGCAAAATAGGTGATAATCAGTTTTGAAGGGATTTAAGCAATGGCTACATGAAGAAATAGATGCTGTCATGTACAGTTCTCCTTTGCGGGATAGCCGCAGACTGAGGGGAAAATGAAAGTTGTAATACAGCAGACATTGCATAAAATTCTAGGGAGAAAGTCGGACAAACAAGAAATAGTGCTGAACAGCTCAGCTGTGTATTAGCTGGTGCTTTGGAGGAAGGAACCAAGTAATCATCACACAGATGGACAAAATCTGCAGAGCCAACATCTAACAAGTTCCTGGAATCAAAGCGGCTTGTGCCCGAAGCACTTACCAAAAAGCTCGTCCAGTAGAGCCGAGTGAAATTCAGAACATTGATCCCACAGGAAGCCTGGATGTTTGAACATTTGTTTTCCCTTCAGATCAGGACCAAAGGTTGAAGTCTACATATTTAGAAAATAACAGGAAAATATCAAAGGTAGTCCTTTTGATGTTTTGATTGAAATGACTTTTCTTTTCCCTTTTTTTTTCATTCCCCAAATACAGTATTTGATTCTGGCTTGTTGAACCAAAACACTTCATACTTTTTTCAGTCATTTGACACTGAACAGTGTTTCCGTATTGGAGCTCATTGCACCATCGGCATTGCAGTTTGCGAGCTGGCTGGTCCGTCTCCAGACCAGGCTTGTAGGCAGGAATAGATGAGGTGATCCCAGCAGTGTGCTTCCCACGAGGTGGCAAGCAGCTTGGCTTGGAGCATTAATGATTAAATGCGGTGCTGTTTTCAACGGGTACCACTCCACTGACCTAAATGAAGCCATGGTGAGTTACGAGAAATGAGGATGTGCCCCCCAAATTGTATTTTTTTAAGGAGATATATATATATATATTTATAATATAACATTTTATGGCTACATGTTTCCAGGTGGGATTAGGGGAAGCATAAGGAATGCTTGATCTGTAATGACTTCTCCATCCCTTCCTCCTAGCATAACTCCTGCTCTGTAATTAAAATGACAACATAGGCTTGCTGTGATGATGGTGATAAGGTGCCTCTTCGGTGCCTCTCTGATGGGGCCACACATGATGTATCTGCATACTACAGGGGTGGCTCATCCTCCGGGATTTTCCTACCGTGTGGGATGTACTGACAGCAATTCCTGCATGGGCTGAGCTTGCAGCATGGGCACACAGCCCCTGACTTCATGCTATGCAGGCCATGTATGGACCCCTGGGTGTTTCCCCAGTGTACAGTGATGGGAGAGGCAGTCACCAGGGCCCATGGCTTGCATGTTAAGTGCAGCCACTAGTCAGAAATCCCTGGCCTTTACAATATTAAAAAAGTAAACCCTTATAGGAAAGAATGGGGATCCATGCTATAACCTAAGGAGATGGTATCCCAAATAGGGCAAGGCAGATTAATACTAAATTGACTACAGGCAAAGCGTTTTGAGTCAGTTTCTTAAAGAGAAATATTTCCATTCTGGCATAAACAACCCAAAATGAAATATTTAATTTAATTTAATTTTTTTTCTGATGGAAAACTGAAAAAAATCAGGATGTTTCTTTCCCTGAAAGAAAAAAAAAAATCAATTTTGTGAAAACAGGATTTCTTTTGTCCGTAGAAAATTGTGATGAAATATCTCCTCACCAGATAGAAGAGAATAGAAGAATGTTCTCCAACAGTTGAACATCTCAAAACAGCATGAGAGTGTTAAACTTCAAACAAAGTGGATAGTAACATGGCAGAATAACAGCTACAGAAACTGGCAGCCAGAAGAAGGTACAGGACAAATCAAAATCCAATTAAGTCAGACACTAGGACCGCTTCTTGAACATATCCACTCTTTTAATGTTCTTGATCTGATGGGTTGATGTCATTACAAATAATTGGTTTTTGGCATTATCATTTTATAATATTTATTTCTTTCCTTCCCATGTGTTGAAGACTTTCATTGTTCTAATTAATTTCAGCTTCAAAAGCCATTAGCAAAAGAGATTAGGTATGTTCTAGCAATTTGTTTCTTGAGTCTGGTTACAGATTTATAAATGTGTTGGTATCACGTAATGCCTTTGTTGTTCTACCGCCATCATCACATCATACCTATGTTGTAATTTTAATTACAGAGCAGGAGTTACGCTAGGAGGAAGGGATGAAGAGGCCATTATAGATCAAGCATTGCCAGACCCTCTTAGAGGTCGAGAGAGGCCCAGGCCACTTCCATTTTTTGAGGCTCCTGGTATATTAAAAAAATATTAATTCACAGTGCACTACAGGCGGTATGGCCTGGTAATGGGACACAAGTTTAAAGTCGTTTGATGAACGTCATCTTCTTTCAATCCTGTCTGTGTATCTCTATGTCTGTATGTTTAACCTCATTTGGAGATAATGTCAAAAATCTAAATTTGAGGCCCTCCATGAATGAGTGGCCCAGGCCAAATGGTCCTCCTGGCCCCATCCTGTGATAGGCCCTGAGCATTGCTTATACTTCCCCTAATCCCACTTGGAAACATGTAGCCATAAAATGTTATATTATAAAAAAAGAGAATATCCTTAAAAATATACTTTGGGGGCCACATCCTCATCTCTCATAACTCATCATGGCTTCATTTAGGTCAATGGAGTGGCACCTGTTGAAAACAGCTCAGCATTTAATCATTAATGTATACTGGCTTAAACTGTGTGTTTAAAGTAATTGTATATATATTTACTATATGGTTTCTGGGTTTTTTTTCTTACAAAAACAAAACGGCACTGGGGATTTTTCAGAATATCCTGGAATGGGCAGTGGCCCCATTATGAGCAGAGCTTGTTAAAATAATGAAATTGAAACTTATATGTAAAAAATGTAGATTTGGTGATGGCAAAATATTTAGCAAATTCTACTTTGCTTTATAGAAATAGTTTCTGTAAATCAATAAAAATGCAACATTTTGATTTTTTTTTAACCAAAATTACTTGGTTTCTAAATTCCATTTGATTTTATTAAAAAAAAAAAAAATTAAAACTTAGAGTCCAAAAATTGAGAGATTTAATTTTAAGGTTGAACAAAGCATATAGGGATAGGAGAAGTAATTTGTGTTAAAAGGACAAAACCAAAACAAAAACTGCATTTTTGCCAGACTTCATTTGGCATTTTTGGCAAAAATCTTTTTGTTGGAAATCCCAGTTTATCAAAACTCTTTACAGAATCAGATGGGTCTTGACAAACCTTTTGCGAGGAAGGCTTCTCAGATCCAGAATAGAATTTCTTCTTAGACAGCATGAGTAAGAATAAAACACTCATTGGCTTGGACATTAGGCAACTCAATGAGAGAAGCATCTGGACCTTGTCTCTCCCATGTAGCAGGGAAGACATCAGGCTATTGGTTCAGCCTCTTTACTAATGTCCCCCTGCTGTAGCTGTTCCACGTTGTATCAATTTATAATTCAGTTACACCGACTGACTCCAGCCTAGTGGTTAGGTTGCTTATTTGGGATGCAGGAGACCCAGATTCATATCACTTCACCAAATGCAGCAGAAAAGGAACCTAAATGAGATTTTCAGATATTCTAGTTCAAAGCCCAAGCTGTTTGGCTTCATATTTCTCTTCCTTTTTAATCAGGTTCTTACACTGTATCCATAAGCATATGCCTTAAGCTATCCATGAATGAACAATGAAGCAAATCACAAATAAATATTAAAGCTTAATATCTTTTTTGTTGAAATAGAAATTTTGCTTGCTTGTTAGTCATGGTTTCCCCATGTAACATACTGGAGAAGAACAACAAAATATTTTTTCTATGATTTCATTAAGCATGTGTGTCCAGGATTTTTTTACTAAATAAGTTTGAGTGTCTCTAATATGAAACGAGACATTTTCTTCTTTAAAGAACTTTTCATTTTCAGGTCTCTCTCTCTCTAAATCCTCATTGAGACGGGAAATTATTTTTGGTAGTTATGGCAGTGGGAGGAAACAGATTTTATTGTTGTATTTAATGGTGTTACTGTACTGCCTCGGACACTTCATAATGGGCAAGGGTTTCATTGAGCTAGTTCTGTAAAAGCAAAGAAAAAAGATTGTATCTTTCCCAAAGAGCTTTCCTTGTTCATAAGAAGAATGACAATAGATGGATACAGACAAAACAGAGCATGAGAAAATTGATATGGTATTTCTGTTAGGGTACCAGTAGTCTGCCAATGAGGGTTTTGGTGGGTTGGTTTGGTTTCCTATCTGGAGGAATCATGGTGAAGTAGAATTTTAACGGGAAATTTGGCAGAGAACACTGAAATGCCTTTATGAATGTTGACAGGGAACTCTTCCCAAGTATAAGGTACATCATGGGAAAAACAAAGGCTTGTTTGACAAATTAGCAGGTGGTTGATGGGAGTTTGGCATCTGTAACAGGGCACCATCTCTGGGGTAGCCATGAAGCCCTTGAAGGTTGAACAAATTCCTGTTGTCAGAATAGTCTACCCTTCTTTTTCCTACCATGCCTTGATGAAATGGTTATTAAAGCACGGGAGGCTGCCTTGATCCCTGGGTGTCCAAAGTCCATACCTTAAGGGCTCATTGCATGGATCCATTCCTCCACGCCCATGCCTCACAGGTGATTTGAGTCACCAATCAGGTAGGACACTTGCCCCTAAATCTCCAGGATGCTTCAGGACTTCTTTCCTTTGTGGGGTTTTAGCTTTCCTGGCTTCCACCCCTTTACTCTGTCTGGTCCCACAGCCAAGGCCCATTGTTCTTGGCCTGGCCTCTGGGCCCCAGCCCTCATCTTGCCCCTCTCGGGCATTGGCCCCATGTCTCCAGGCTTAGCACCTTCCCTGTCCTGAACCTGCCCCCAGCAGGGCTCGAAGTAATCACATGCCCCTTAGGACACTAATGGAACCTCCAAACTACCCCTTTAGTCCCAAACCCAAGCCACTGGTACAGCTTAAATTAAAAACACTTCAGCCCCCTGTTAGACACCCAAAACTTCAGCAGGCTGAACATAAAATAAAGGCCACTTGCCTGCATAACAAATCTCTCTCCATGTCTGTTCCCCCCCCCCATAGGTCTTTCTGGTTCCCAGGTCTGCAAAGCTGCTTTCTTCCAGCCCCAATGGATTCAGCAGCCCTGCCATGCTGCTGACAGGATCTTCACAACTCTCAGGCCTAACCTCCTTGACTAGCTCAATTCCAGGGCTTATATAGCTCTGGCTTGGGCCTCCTTCTGGTCATGTGATGCTCCCAGTCAGCTGACCAGACTATAGGGATGTCCTTTAACCCCTGCTCTACTGGCTACCTGGGCTATAAATACATCTCCCTTCAAGGGCCTGCACCACTCTCCAGTAATGGGGACAGGCTTCCCTGTTATGGTGTCATGAACTGATAGGAGGTGGGAGCCAGCCACTCAAAACTGAATGAGAGCTGTGATGGGAATGTACTGTGAAGGGCTTTGAAAAGGAAGCAGGTAGATTGTTTGAGATAAAGAGGGCAGGTGTAGTGGAGAGATTCATGGAAAGGGGTAACAGAGACAGAGGGATGGTGTGGGGGGAAAGATTATCTTTGCATGTGAATGGGGCAATGTTTCATTTTTGAGAGTGCAAAGGAAAAAGGATGCTCTGCCATTCAGGTTTGAGATGAGAGTCTGGATAAGAGTCCTAATGGTTTGGTTGGCTAAGAAAGGTCAATATTACAGATATTATGCAAAGGACATAGCAAGAAGTACAAATAAAAAATGGGCCAGATGATAGGCCCAGGAAAGGTGGTGGTGCTCACAGTGATCATGGAAAAGGGTTGGGGGAGGAGAGAAGGACTTTCAGGAGGTGATGGAGGAAGAAACACCTGAATCTGTCTTTTAGCCCTATCAATCTCGTGTTGATGGTACAACATCCACAAGGAAAATCAAAGGGATATGCAACATGTAGTTAGGACAAGAGATGGCTTTGGAAGAAAAGGGATGATCTAGAGACTTGCACACCAAAATAGTGTAGTGAAAATGTGGATGAGCCTATCTATAAATAATGTGGTGGTGGAGAAAATGAGATCAAGGATACGTCAAGGAGCTGGCAAGTGATGAGTAAGCTCCTCTGCAGGAGTCACTGGAAAGGCAATCAGAGAAATCAAGCAGATGAGGGCCATTTCAAGAAAAGGTAGGAAGATGACCAAGTTTGATTGGGGTAATGATCAAGAGAATGAGGATAGAGAAATGGTTCTGAGATGTACCTGGGGAAAGATCCTGAGAAAGTATGCCCTGAGCAGATTAACTAGAGTTCATAGACCAGAGGCTGGATTGGAGGGATTTAGGCGGAGGAGGAGGAGAGAGACTCCAGACTCCAGGGGGAGAGAGACTCCAGACACTGGCTGTAAATGGCATGCATAGTTAGCTCAAAAATGAAAGGGAGCTGGGGAAAAGTAAGTGGGGCCTGAGGCAAGCTTTAAGATAGGAGGACTGTAGTATGTGATGGGAAATCTGGAGTAAGAGGAAGAGAAAATGGAGGAAGAAGAAAGCAGATAAGACTCTTCCGTGTCTGTGACTAGGGAGAAAAAAATAGGTGGAAGATGGGAAGAAAAGGGCTACATATTTTTTCAACTGTCTCATAAGAAATCAGCAAATTCTCATGGAGAGAGAGAATTGTGGTAGCAGGACAATGGTATGGTTTGAGGAGTGACTTGGGTGATGTAAAAGAAGCTGGATTTGCACGGGATTCAAGATGGAGAAGGAGAGTCTCTTACCTAGAAATGAACAAGAGAACTAATTTATAATGGAGGGAAGTCTGATTATGCGATTTCCATCAGAGATGTTCTTCAGGATTAGAGCAGGAGTGCTAGAAGCAGACATTGACATTAGTGGGTGACCCAGGGTAAGGTGTTGGCATTGTGAGCCTTGTGATGGGAGACAGGACCAAAGAATTAAGGGTGAAGGGGAATGAATCATAGAGAGACTCAAGAACTGCAGCAATGCAAAGAGACAGAAGGGAGTAGAGGACTGACAGCAGGTAATTAGTGTTTGTAATCTCTCACGGGTGGATCTAGGATTTTGAGAAAAGGTGTGCAGATGGAGTGATGCATCATGATACATAACATAACAGATTTTTTCTAGGTAAAGAGCAGACATGGACAAAGTTTATGAAAAATGTAATTAGTTGAAGTTAAAAGGTAGCAACCATTAAAATGAACTGGAGTTAAAAGTTAAATTTATCTAGCTGAAAGTAGAAATAAGGTAAGTTAAAAAGAGAGTAACTAGGTAAAAGTTAAGTTGATTCATGAGAAATGCATGAAACACTGTGAATTGCCTCTTAGCATCATTTTTCATTTTCAAATGCAATGAGTGGGTTTCTTTTCCATAAGCCCACAGAAGCACACTAATTTACTTGGAATTCACACTGCCTTTACCAGAAAACAATGTTATACTTGTCATACAGTTTTCAGAATAACAATTTAACAATACCTATGTAATGGTAGATCCTTCTCACCCTCTCCATGTGAAGTACTTTGTTAAAGTCAATGCATCATGGAAGTATACCAGAATAACAGAAAGGAGATATTCATAGCTAGGTGAGAAATGAAAGCTGTTTCCACAGAAAACCTCTGTTGTTACAGTTTTTATTGCTCAAAAGGTAACAAAAGGGTGTGAAATGCATCTGAATTAGAAATAATGAAAGTGTCTGAAAATCAGAATTAGACTGAAATGAGAAAATTGGTTTCAGTGACAAAAAGAATCCTCCGTTGCATAGCAGGAACTGTTTAAACGTGCTTATTGAACTTCAGCAAAAGCTGCATTTCAAAATTTGCATCTGACAATTTTCCTCTTCTGTCTTGCAAAACTAAACCCCCACTACTGAACAATCGCTCTACATGGGCAGATGAGGGAATGCTTGTGTTATAACGGATGAATAGTTTTTTTCATAGTAGGTGACATCTCAGATAAGTTTCTCACAGATGAGAAGTAATGCTCAACTTCTTGGGCTGCTAGTTCTGATCTTCATTAAAATTTAAAAAGTCATCATCCGCTTCACCCTCACTACTTGTTCCCACTCTTACTGGCATCAATCTCTCTGCTTGCTTGTGCTTATTCCCTCTCCTGGCTCCCTGTTGACTTCTGCAAATGCACAGAAAATGCCTGCATGGTCTAAGGAACTCTGGGACTTGTAGTTCTTAAGAGACCATATCTCATAGGAAGGCACATTCTTCACTCTCTCTCAAACAAGAAGTCCTAGAGTTTCAATAAAGAAATATCATTCCATGAATTCCAAAATCTATGAAATCCATGCAAGTCCTGGAGAGTGGCTGTGTCAGGAAAAATGCTGGAAAAGCCGGATTTCAATTTTTAAAAAACGTTTAACTTATAAAAGAAGTTAAAGTTAACATTTTTTTTTTAAACTCGTTAAACTTAAAAGTTGACAGCTGAAAAATTTAGCTACTTAAAGTTAAAAGTTAGCTATTTCTTTAACTTTCTAACTTTTTAACTAGTTAATTAACTAGTTAATTCCCATGACTGGAAAGAGAAACTAGAATCTTTACTAATATCTTATGGGCCTAGCGCCATAATATTTTGTTTCAGATTAAAGCAAAAAACCCCAACTATTTATTGGAATGTGCATTCATTTGCTACATCATGTTTTATGTATAAAAACACAACCAACTGGGCAAAAATAATCAGAAGATCTTTTTTTTAATTTAGTCCTGTAGCCATTAGAGTTACATGTTCACCTTTCAGAGTCATAAAGCAAAATCTAGCCTTCTTAAGCATCTTGACAGGGTATCCAGTGCTTCACTGAAAGCTATTTATAAAAATTAGCTTATGGTCAGCTGAGTTAATATTTCCACAATTAGTCAATGTTTTTAGCTAGACTCAAAAAACTGTGCAGGACTGTGAAACAGGATCTACATTGGCAGGAGCAGCTAACAGGCAGCACAATTGCAGAAGAAAGGATGGCTTGATTAGTGGAACTATTAAAGACAATTAAAATGGAGAGAGGGTTGTTAACATTTGTGCAATGAAGAGTTTAGAACGAATAAGATTGATTATAGTGAGCTATAAACTCACATGACTCTCTCTGTGCTAACTGAATAGAAATGGCTGCTACCACTGCTAAGCAGTTGATTTGAAATTTTGGGTGGACCAGGAATTAAAGGGGTGGGGCCAAGGAGTGCTGATTTACCACTGGTGCAGATGCACACCCCTGGATCCACCAATGCAATCTCCTTAGCCAAGGCACTGGATTTCCAACCCATTTTTCCAGGATAGTTCATTCTATTTTTTAACATGGACACTTATATCAAGCAACCTTAAACCTCCAGAGTAAGGAAGGTAGAGGGTGCCTCAGCCCTAGCCCCTACTGACTTGGTCTGCCCTTTGGATTCTCACTTAATGGTCTAAAAGAGGGATGGTAGGTCTTGAGCAGCCTGCACTCTTCCATACTCTTGCCTAGGTGTACACATTGAAGGTCTGGGTGTGATGGTCACAGGACTTCATACAAGCAGATGCATTAGGCACCTGACTAGTCCTCATAGGCATACACCATGATCCAGAGGATTGATGGCTGCCTACTGAACTGCGAAGTGTTGAAATCTTTTCCATCACTAATTTTCACCTATTTCATGATAGATTCTCCTACTTCTCATAACCTGAGAAACTAAAAGTTTACATCTGAAAAAAAGTACTTAAGGAATCTTATTAAGTAAGGAGACACATCTGCAATATTTCCTGAGATAGAAAATGTCCCCACTTCTGTCTCTGTTCTTTCTCCCTATCTCTGTCTCCCCACAATGCATTTTTACAAACATGACTGTTTTTCTATTCATGCTGCTGGCATTTCCTCCCTTGCTTTTCCTCTTGTCCGTCTTTTAGTATT
>NW_005841887.1:1232552-1267516 GCF_000455745.1 Alligator sinensis | reverse complement strand
CGTCGTGCCCTTCTGTGGTGAATTACCAATGTTAATGAATATTGATTTCGTCTAAATTACATGCAGAGAGCAATGCTGCCCTAGATTAGCCTTTTGCGTTGCTTAGTCATTTAAGAAAGGGACTTGTCGTGTACAATAATAAACACTGTAGAAGAAAAAGAAGGGTTGAGACTCCTTAAAAGCAGCAGCAACAACGAAAGAACAAACCGCTGAACACTTGTTACAAACAGCCAGTTTAAGTACAAAATAAATAATGTCACACTTAAACACACAGAATACTTGATTCAGGGTAAGCAAAACCAACCTGTTCTCCAAAGAAAAGAAGGACAATTGGTTAAACATTATTTTACAGCAATACTCCGCCTTTTCAACAAAGTCCTCCAAGATTTTATAAAGCGGGAGTCACCCACAGTGTACAATTATACTAGTGTGCATCATTGAACTGTATCCGTATATTATTACAAACCCCATGTACTGATTTTTTTTTTTTACTTGCCTTCTAGTTATAATCAAGTGACAAAGCCACATACTGTATAACTCTAGCCTACTAAGTGAGTCATTCAGCTCTAAAAAAAATAAAAAATGCTTGCATTATTATTTTGGTATTTCAACAGGAACTTTCTGACTTAAAACATTAGCAACTTACTCAGCCAATATGTCAAAAAGGGATTCATGGTTTTCAGTATCACAGTTTGTGCATTCTTGCTATGAGACTTTCTTAGTTAGAAGGTTAATAATGAGCGCTTTCTGAAATTCACAGCCTTGTGGTGTCTCGGGTGAGAAACTCCCAATTGCTAGTCACTACTGAAACGTCTAGCCCTCGCTCTTTCCATGCAACATATAAACTGTGTGTGTGCCCAGCAGCTGAAATTATACTACTGCTGCAGGTTATGTTTTATTTATAGTGTAGGACTCTAGCGGGGACCGTGCAGAAGAAGTCTGCTAGCCCTGATTATGTTTCTGTCATTTTTGCATTATTTCATTTGATCAGGGTAATTGGAAAGGCTGTTCGGTTTTTTTGTGTGTATTATTTTTCAAAAAGGATTGTCTAAGGCAGGGATGGGCAAAGTCTGGCCTGTGGGCCAGATCCGGTCGGCAGTGGACTCCATTTCCCAGCCGCCCCTGCTCATGGCTGGGACTGGGCTCCATGGAGACCCCAGCCGCACCTAGGCTGCGAAAGCTCAAGGCTGGGGTTGCCATGGAGACCAGCCTCAGCCATGTGGGCAGGGCAGGGGGCTGCTCCAGAGTCCTGGGGTCTTGCCATGCGGGCAGCTTTGTAGCAGGAACTGAACTAATGTAGCTGATGTTAACATAGAGTGAATAGTAGTAAAATGTAACCGTGTTAGTTTTGTCCTATAAGTAACTTGAAAATACCATTTTTGTACTCTTTTGCTTGACATAAGTGAATGAACTCTGTATGCCCTTTTTGAATGAGTGAACGTGAAAGGGTGAATGGGGAGAGGATGACATAGAGACGGGAGAAGAAAATTTAACTGTTTATGTAAGCAGCAAGGCACCAAATGTAAGTTACCAGTCAGTAAACTAATTACTGGATGGCTGACGAATCCCTTTGAGGCCTAAGACTCACCAGGAGATAACGAGGAGGAGAGAGGCACACATCCTGCCAGATGGGCAGCAAGAACAGTCCAAAGCTGAAATACCAACTTTAACGACAGAACTGACCTCGAACTGATATAAGCTGAAGACGAATGAAGAACAACCGTAAAACCAGAAGCTGGGTATGGAAAATCCCCAAAGTGCTGAAACAAAGGATGCCAATCCCTATAAAAGAAGACTTCAAAAATGCCAAGTTGGGTGAGTGTGTCTCTCTCTCTCAACTGCTGTTTTGTCAGAGCACAGACATGCCTGTTTCACCCCGCTCCAAGCTGTTATCTTACAGGATCTTTCTCTCATAATAACCACCCTACCTGCTATCTGCATCATCTCTCAATAAGATCTGGGCCGGCCACCCAGTGCTATTATTGAACAACTGCTGCTGGTAACTATAATGTCTAAATTGAATGGTTGTTTTGTGTTTGTGTGTGTGCCTGTGTGTAAGTTTTGTGCATGATGGTGTGTGTGTCTATATGAGTGGTGTGTCCGAACCTCTATGTCTAATTTATGCAATCAATAAATGTGGCATATTACCTTATCCCCCTTTATAAGGTCTTGCTTATGATTTGAGCAATTGGTAATTTGTGTAACAGTTTGCTCCAGAGCCAAAGCAGAGCCTTGATATGCAGCCTGCATGCCCCAGGCAGGGGTGCACAGGCAGGGGATTGCAGCTCTGCCCTGGCTCCTTGCAGTGGTGACAGCCTTGTCTGGAGCAGGGGCAGAGCTGCGATCCCCTGCTTGTGCACCCCTGCCCAGAGCGTGCAGGCTACAGATTGTAGCTCTGCCCTGGCTTCGCAGCAAGCTGCCCCCATCTCAAGATCCCAGCAGCTCAGGAGCAGCCCCCTGCCCTGCTCTGCTGCGCACCGTGCCAGCCCGGCGGAGGCTGGTCTTCATGGCAACCCCAGATTTGAGCTTTCACAGTGTAAATGCAGCTAGGATCACCATGGAGACCAACCCCAGCCATACAGGCAGAGGCTGCTGGGAAATGGAGTCTGGCTGCCATCCGGATTGGTCATTTTGCCCACCACTGGTCTAAGGGGATCGAAACATTGAGTGGGTGCACTTTGACTGAAAGTATAGAGTGGGAAAATAGAGTTACAGCATGTTGTATCCATATCCCAAATAGAATATGTGGTACAAATACCATATTTACTCAACTAGAAGAGGAGGTTTTCTCCTCTATTTAACATGGTGGGGGGGAACACTCGCCTTACAATCGAGCATGAGGGGGAGGGGGGTATGGGGGGGGAGGGCAGGGAACAGCTGCAGTTGCAGTCTCAACCTTGGGCTGGGGCTGAAGCTGCAGCTGCTGCCTGCCCTGCCTCACTGCCTCTGCACTCCTTGTCACTCCTCCCCTACAGCCCTCGTTACCTTTTGCTCCATGCTGGCAGGCTCCATCCCTGCTCCAGCCTTGGGCATGCAGCATGGTTCCAGCTCGCCCTGTAGCAGTGGCGTGGAGCTGGCACTGCTGTTCCAGCCCTGCCCCATAGCAGCAGCACCAGCTCAGCTGCTGCTGTGGAGCTGGGCTGAAATAGCAGTGCTAGCTCTGCACCACTGCTATGGGGCAGGCTGGAACCATGCTTTTTGTCCTGAGCTGCAGCAGGGATGGAGTCTGCAGCATGAAGCAAAGGTGTGGGGTGGGGAGTGAGAGGAAGTCAGTGGAGGAGAGACTTTGGGGAAAGGGAGAAGGGAAGTAAAGGGGGCAGGGACCTGAAGATGCAGAGGAAAAAGTGGTGTAGAGGGGGAGGAGAAAGGAGAACCAAGGGAAGGGAGAATTGGGGCAACCTGAGGCTGTGGAGGGGGCAGCCACAAGGAGAGTGAAGTGAGGGGGAGGGAACAGACAGCTGGGGGCAAACTGCCTGCCTCCCCACCTCCACACTGTCTGTTCCCTGTCTGCCCCATTATGCCCCCCTCATCACCCCCCCCCCCCACCTGCAATAATTGGAAGGGGGCTGAATTTAAGATGATCCTTCAATAATTAGATTCCATACGTGGAAACATATAATACATTTATAAATTTTCTGTATGTAGAATCGAATTACTGGGGGGTCATCTTACATTCAGAGTCATCTTGTATTAAAGTAAATACAGTACATAGATAATCAAACTTGGATTCAGATTTAATAGGCAGCTCCTTTGTCCCTATTCTTTTTTAAAGTCCAAAACTCAGGTGGTTTAAAGAGGTGTAATGCTCATCATCATCTTAAATGACCTACCATACCAGCTAAAAAACCTACCATTCATACCAGCTAAATGACCTACCATTCATACCAGCTAAAAAACTTTAATACCATTGGTATAATTTAAGCTTTGATATATTTTAACAAATAAATTAGAACTAGAATAGTCCCTGGGAATTCCAGATAGTTGGTGACTACTTTAAATTTGTTGTGCTTTTTTCATAAAAGCATCATAAATATTATCAATACAGATTGAGAAAAGCTAGCAGAGCTGCTATTGACTGGGAAACTAGACTTCCAGTAGCCTTTCTTTGCAAGTTTTCAGTACTTAATAATGCAGTCACTACATTTGAAAAAAGGCTTCTAAAGTCAATGAGTCAACAGGTACTTGTTTCCCTTCCACAAGAACATGGGGAAAAATGTAGGAGCCTAAGTTCTACTACATGGGGAAAAAAGACAGCATATGACTATTGTTACTTGAAACAACCTAAGATTTTGTAAACTTGAAACTAGATTTGCCAATTATGAGTCTTATTCCAGAAATCTCTGAACTTGAAGTCACAGCACACACTGACAGAAGGCACTAAGGGAACTAAGAAGGCCCTAATGTAGTTTTTAAATCTACACTGGGAGGCAGCGGGAGGGGGGAGGGGGGGCGGGGATTTAATTAGAGCGGCTCTGAGAGCCCAGAGTGCCACGTGTATCAGCATCTTGGCTTTGAAAAATGGCGGCGGGGCAATTTAACTAAAGCCCCTGCCACTGTTTATCATTGTGGGGACACTGGTACACAGGTGCTGGAGTGCTGTAATTACCATGCTCCAGAAGTATAAGGAGATGTACATCCCTCATATTGTTAATTTCCATTTCTACAAGTATCAACCACTTGAACATGTTACTGAATTTCAGAAAGTACCATTTTTGTAACAGGCATGCTGATTCACTGTTAGTGAAGTACCACGTGATATTTCAGCAGTGTGTTATAAAGAGAAGTGTCAATGGGTAAGATTTTGGCATTTTATTACTTGTGTGTGTATGTCTGTGTGTGTGTGTATATATACATATATGGTCTCTAGTGTCAACAAGAACTTATAGCTACAGCTAGAAAGAATCCATATTATCGCTGAATTTTACAGTATTGAGTTCTGAAAAACCTGCTGGCTTTTCTTATTTTCTACATGAAGTTATTAACACTTAGGAACTTGGACATGTTAAAACATGGTCTGTAGAAGGCAAAACCCTTCAACAACTAAGCCAAACCAAATCTTATCATAAAGCCAACTTTTCATAAGGAAATCAGCTATTGTTCCAAATTTTCCTTCTTAAAAATATGCCAAAATGTTCATGGTCATTCTCTTTTGTGATTAGTTTGGTAAGTTCTAGTATGAAAAATACTAACAATGATCTCAATTGGTTACTTGTCAAATTACAAAAATAAATGAAGTAATGGTGAAGTTGTTCTTCCAAAGCCAAGTAAATGGAAAGCAAAAAGGCAACTGGAAGGGAAAGTTCCCTCTTTGCTGATGGAAAGGCTGTGGGTTTTTGATAGCCTCTGGGATGACTGTATTGCCAGTGGATACAGGCAATCAAATCAGTTTCCTCTTAACTTAGATACAGTCTTTCTTCTGAAGTAGAAAATCCTTCGCAATTCCTTTAGGTAATATTGAATCTATTGGGTAAAGGGTTCTACCTAGTCTAGGTTAATTTTTAGCCTATATTCACACTTCAAGTTTTAGTGAAGAGGTATAAGGGCTGGGTTGGTGTGGGTCCTAAGGCATATGGTTGATATCCCAAAGGTAGCAAGTTTGAGGCCCTAGTGGAAATGACCCTGGCACAGCCCTGTCAGATTCTAATGAATCTGCCAATTCTGCTAGATACCTTGTTGCAAGGATGCAAAAAAGGGAAGGAAGTAAAAACTGCACCATCATGCAGAGCTAAATTTTGATGGCCTTCTAGTGACATGATATCGCATTGTTAATCCCAGATGAGTTCCTCCTTGTGGATAATTGCCAATTGAGTAAAATTTTAAATGGTTTTCTCACTTTATGAAAGTTATCTAAATTTCAGACATTTTCCTGTTCCACATAGGGAAGAACTTGTTATTTTTCAAGTGAGAACCTATCGCAGAATAGCCAGTAGCTCAGTGGTTAGGCCACTTTTCTAGGGATGTGAGAATCTCAAGTGTGACTCAAGGTGGAAAAGAACTTGGACCTTGGTCTTGCATTTCCCAGCCTTGACCACTGAGTTATCCTGTATAGCAATGCCATTCTTATTCAAAATTTCATATACATCCCTGCAAAATGTTTGGGTTTTAATGGGTTGTGGGCTGAGGAGGGATTTGAGTTCTATTTATGACAAGTCCAAATTTTATAAAGTTAAAACTCTGCAGAAAGGTCTTGACAACACAATCTCCTGTATTGGACCTGAACTCTGGAGACACACTCTGCCATGTGTGCCAACTTCAAACCCTTGTGGTTTTCCACCCACAGTCTGACTTCTGAGATTGAGTTCTTCTTGACACGTTGACTGCCAACAATCGCTTTTCCAAGAGGTGAGGCATGTTGTCTACCTGTCCTAAGACCAGGGATGACCCCTTCTCCAAGTCTTTGTCATAGCTTGTGTGTACCATTGCCAGATCTCCACTCTTGGGGCATTCCAGTTTCCTATTTAATCTTTCCAGAAATTATGACAGTTAGAATAAGGCGCACACAAGATTTTGCAAGAAATTTCCTAAACGTACACCATGTGCTAATAAATAGTACAAAAGAGTTATGGTCTTCTGGGGGAAACAGCAAACAGCTGTATGCAGTTCCTTCCCTCATTTTCATCACCACTCTTGAGAGCTTTTGAGGTTTGGTCAAGGTCCTCCTCTGCCTCTTCTGTAGCTCAGTCTTCTCATTTTGACAGTAGTATCCAATGTTTAGCTTATTCTAATATCTTTCTCTTCATGTCACCTTATGCTTGGATTTTCCATGCTCCGTTGGCCCATTGAGGCTGCTGCACTCAAGTGGTATTGCTGGCAGGGAGCTGTTAAAATTCAATGGTACTCAATGGTGTTCTATCAGGGTAAAGCCATTCACTTGTTGATGGGCTTTTTATTCCATATCAGACACTTTATCAAAACCCCACCCCACCAAAACAAGAGGGACATTGAAATCCAGCAAAACAATTGCAGCATCTGGGGAAGCACATAAACAGTGACACTCAAAATGGAGGCTGAAATTCAACATTGTTCACAAAATCAGATTTGGGACAGAGGGGTAAGTTGCTGTACATGTGTTCCCCATGGCCAGCCATATCTAAATACTAGTCATGAAGTGTGACAGGTCAAGCACTTTGAAAGAGTAAAAGATAGGAAGAGAAAGTACCAGATACCACTTCATTTTCTGACACTCCTCTAAAGAATGGGCATAGTGAAGGCCTAGACACCCTACCCAAATGGATAATTAAAGCTATCAAATTGAAGACATGCCTCTTCCAAGCAGGGATCTAGTCACCATCTGAGTAGGTGCCTAACCATGAGGATGATGGCAAATCAGCTTTCCTACAGGGAAGCACAAAATACCACAACTGAAAGTCCCAGTTTCAAAGGGTGCCCGTAGACATGCGGGGATGCTACTCTGATGTGCTGTAATTACAGTCCATCATAACAGACTCAGTTAGAGTCCCCATGCTTCAAAATGGTGGCAAGGGCACTTTAACTAAAGCTTGTTGGATGAGCTTTAGTTAAAGTGCCCCCACCACCATTTTGAAGCATGGGACACTGAATACACCAGACTCTGTGGGCACTTTAATTAGAGTAGCTCTCAGAGCTGCTCTAATTAAAGTGACTCTCCCCTCACCCTTGAAGCGCATGTAAAGATACCTAAAGGGTCTGACTTGTAGCTGCCTGAATGAAGGTTATTCAATGCATCCTCATTCTCCATCTTGCTTCTGAAGAAGTTGCATCTCTGTTAAAAGTCGATCCTGCCATACTTAGATAGGCAATTTTGAATTTTATAATTGAACCTGAACCTCAGTGTAGTAGGCTGCATACCTCAGGGCTGCAGCTCAGCTGGAGGCAGTAAGAAGTGATTGCAGACCTGCCTTGGAGGACTGAGACAGCTGATAAGGATAATTAGTTGGCTCTGTGGGGGTTAAAATCTCATAGAAACAGAGCGGAAGAAGAAGAACTATGTGGACATTGAGGGAGCCAATAAGGAGAAGGCCAGTGGGTTGGCTACTGAACGAGCCCCATGGATCCCACCAGGATCGCCTCTCTCCCAGATCTTGGCAAGAGATTGTGAGTTGACAAAGATACTGTCAATGGCTGGAGGGAACTGACACAGAAGGAAGAGGGCAGGTGAGTGGTGATGAAGCCTGAAGACTCTTTTTGGGTCTGGGAAAAGATCCTCTGCTATTTAGGTATTTTGTTTTACTGTTTGCTTACGCTGAGTCCTGCCCTGAAAGAGTTTGCCCCAGAGAAACAGAGACAGTAAACAGAGTGTGAACAAACACCAAGAGACTGTTTGAGCTAAGCAGATCCTCAACCCGCTACACTCAATAATTTCTGTGTATGTACGAAGAGTCTGATTCCTATTTAAGCTTTATTCTTCCAGAATGGTGAAAAGGGGTTTGAAAACGAATAGAAATATAGTGAAGCCAACTTACACAACTGGAGTGATGTGAAGTGGTTTTATCACAAAGGAGATTTGGACTGAAGGTGTATTCCACAATCTTTAGGAGTGATAAAGAAACTTTTTGAGCTTCTGTCTAAAAGTTATGTTTCCCCTTTCTTGCCCTGTATTAAAAGTAAAAATGTTCTGTAAGGATGGTGGGCTTTAGTTTGGGTGAGACCAGTCAAAACCCTTCCTAGGTACATTGAACGTGTGTGGTTTTGAGCTGCCAATAACTGGTTATGTTTTTCTAACAGGTAGAAGCTTCCTGAAAAAATAAATCTATGTGACCTGCTGCTATAACTTCCTTAGCTGCTCGTAGAGGTTCTTTTTACTCATTACACAGCGCTTATAATCTGCATTTTCTAGATTAAAATTCTATTTTACATAAATTGATATTTTTAATTCAGTTCCTAGGAAGATTTCAGGCAAAGAGAGAAATGGAGCCAGGTAGATTAGTACTCAGGAAATCATCAGAGGAAAAATATGAGAGCGTGCCAGCAATGGCTACAAACCTAAGGCTATAATCAATTCTTCATGCATGCATAACTACTACTGGTGCCAGGGGGGGAGCTACACATATGTATCACATTGAGACTATACCTTTTTGAGCTTCTGTCTAAAAGTCAAGGTTTATTAATATGACATAATTAAATTAATACAGATGGGAAATCTTCAGTTAGCAATATGAAACCATCACAGCACAGCTCACACAGGGGTTCAGAGGTTGGAGAATAACTCCCATTTAAGTCAATGGGAGCTTAATATGGTTAATGTGATTTAGCTGTGTGGGAGTGGAAGACTCTAGATCCTGTTTTTGTATCCAAGTAAATTACACTGTAGGGATATTAGCCTTGAGAAAAGGGTTTCTAATAAATTTCCTTGTTTTACTATAAATAAAAAGCAGTGCTTACTAAATTTTCAGTGCAAGAAGCATCTTATATATAACCCATCAGTTGATGCAAGTAGTAGGAACAAGTTAAAATTAGAAGAAAAAAAATGTTTGAGGTTTTGTTGAGATTTTAATAACAAGATGTTGTCGAAACGTTAGCAATTTGCTTTTTAAAACTGTCTTCTAATGGTGCTTTTTTAAAAACCATTGAATGTAAAACAAGCTATAAAAAGCTTGCCAGCTTACATAGTAGGACTGTCTGTTAGATAAAAAGGCTTGCTACATAAAAAAAAATCACAGTATTTGAAAGTAGAGTTGAGGGGTTTGTCTCTTTAGCCACATGCTTACATTTACTGCTCATGAACTTGTAACATCTTCCGGGAGTATGGTGGGTGGCTTAATCTCCATTTGGTGACATGCAAGAAGATCATATGTTACTCAGGTGAGGTAGCTTTTGGTTTTAGCTATATGGATGACTCTCATTATTTGGTGTGGCATGTCGAATCACAATTTACTGCAACAAAATAGAAAAAGACTGGCAGTCAACTCTGTAGCGTCTAAGCTCTGTTTCACATGAATGCTCTGCATGTGTCCTATCCTTATAAAAGTTGAATTGCAACCGATTGCACAAATGGATGTTTTGTAAGTGCTTGGGATTTTCATATGTATGACTAAATTCGTAGGCTGCCTATACATATGCTCATTCATATGCTAATTAGAGTGCTCCAGCATTGCCTCACCATCACGTGTATTAAGCCCCTGTATGTATTAATGCACAGGGACTTAATATACATAACGGTAAGCCATTGTAATTAGAGCAGCTATCCGGAAACTGCTCTAATTAAAATATCCCCCACCCCTAAGCACTTGTATACTCAGCCTTAGATCTTGAACTTTCAATGACATTACTAGAACATGAATGGGTAGAATTACCTATTAAGGCCATACATAAGCCCTGGAACAACTGGTTGTTAAATCTGCAAGCAGACTGGGCAGAGATTATTTGAATTGTCATCATCCCCATTAGCTGCTGATACCAGTACCTCACTGGCAATATGTCAACTCCACTCGTCTCTTCCTATATACCCGCCATTCTTTTTCTCATTCCCTCTAGGAAAGGGCAGGTATTCTATGGGGAGTTGCTGCTTGATTTCTTTTGACATTGATTGTATTGGTTTATTGTATGTGTGTATTTTTCTATTAATCATCTGTTGCAATTAGGAACCTTTTCTACTCTGTAAATCCAAATAAATATGGTCTGTGTCTGTCACACACCCATGCCCACATACTTACTCTACTTAGACAGAGTAAACTTTTGTGACAAACTACTTTTATGGGAGAGTCAGCGGTTACTACCATAATAATAAATACAATACAAAGTTTTTGGAGAATAAATTAAAAAGGAAAAAAAAAAACAAGGACCAAATTATCTATTGATATAAGTGGGACAAACTCAGTTGTAGTCTATAAGTGGACACCATTTATACCAGGAGAGAATTTGCCTTGTTTTGGAAGCCCTAGAAGGGGATATGATATTCTGCTGTGATCCCATCCTGTAGTGACAGAAGCTTTCACAATAAAGATCTCATTTAATTTATGACTTGCCATAAAACCTATTGTATGACATGGTTCTCTGGTACTACGGTGTCTTGCCAGCAACAGAGGCACTATTCATTATGTCTTGTATACTTATCCCGTTCTTGCCACACCAGTCTATCTCATTATTCTCTGCGAAGGCCATTTTTGGAACTGCCAGCCACTTACTTAAATTATAAATGGGCTTATGCCACTTTTGGTTTTGAACAAAGAGACAGCCTTTTGTGCATTAGGGACGTCAGGTTTCTAGACTTGATAATATAATGTGACACTGACTTGTCTAAACAACGAAACGTCCCTTCTGAATAAAAATGTAAAGTGGCATTATTTTATATACTTGCTCCCTGAGATGAATGAATGCAGTCAGATGGACATGAACCAAATGATCTGGACATGCAAACTTTTTCTTAGAATTTTGTTTTCCTTTTTATACAGATATATTAGAAAGCAATGTGCAATTTGGCATTCGACATAAATAAAGGCTAGGAAAGAAATTTCTGTTGTAGATATTTAAAGTTTAGATATACTGTTACTGATGACATTTTAGGACAGAATGGATGATCATTTTCTACTAGTCGGGTAAATCTGGATTATAACATGGAAGTCAGTGGCCTTATTCTTGTTATCCACAAATGTAAATAAGACCTGAATCCAGCACCAGACAAGAAAAGCATAGGTGTATTCTTGTAAATGTTTGTGACCTGTCTTTGTACCAGTATAGAGAGTGGCCACATTAGTTCAATAACCTATTGTGAATATTTAAACTGACTGACACTCCTGGGGAAACAAGAAACATTTGTGTGTGAAGTAATTTAATTTAGTTCAGTTCACTCTACTAACATGGAAGTAACAATATGAAACCAAAACCAGAATGCATACGTCTTAGTACTAAAGGGGGGGAAAAAAAACAAAGCAGCAAAGCAAAAGATGAATATGGTGTGTGAAGATTATTTTTTATTCCAGCAGCTAGCCATTGTGATGCATCCTCGCTTTACTGGAGTGCTAATTTGCTGGGCTGTGGTGAAATAGTCAGCAAATAAACATTTCTCCCATGGTCTCTTTTATAAGAATAACACTCAGTTTAAAGATCCCTCCTGGGTAGCTTGACTGACTAATATGGTTCTTTCCTGTGTTAAGTTCAAGATAAAATGGATATTCAGACTCACTTCTAGACATGTGTGAATAATTGACTTATAGTTTGCTGCCAGTTCTACAATCATTAGGGAAAAAGCAGTTTGCTCCTTAACTAAGTGTCTCTCTTCAGTTTTGAGCTTTTTAAAGCCACATTTAATACGTTTTAAAAATTTAAATTGAAGTATGACTCCAACTGGAAACAAATGTATTTATTAAATTCTTCAGTCAAATCTAATCTGCCCTTCTGATAGAAAAACCTTAGTCCAGCTCTACTTACTTTTCATTCAGATTCATTCTGTAGTTACAAGTGAGTCAGGTTCACAATTCCCATAGGAACCAGGTGACACAGAACAAAATTCCAAACTGTGAAAATTTTGCTTTTAGATTAATGAAAAGGACACTGGCAAGTAAACTTCAATTAATTTAACAAGTACTTTAGACAAATGGTCTTCAGTTCAAATGTCCTCCTTTTGGCTCCCTTGATATGCATCTTATTATAGTAACGAGGAGCCCATCATCTCTTCAGTGTAAAGATATTTAAACTCTTAGGACATTTGTAGATGACACTTTAAAGCGGCTTAAATGCCTTTTGCACCGCTTTAATGGCATTGCTGTTTGCACATTCGGCAGTATATTGCATGTTAATTCCAGCCGCTGGAGCACTTCGATGGCGTAATGCACCTTAAATGTCTTTGGGACACAGCAAATGACTTTGGGGTGCTGCTAAGTAAAGCACCTCTGAGGAGTTTGTTTCCTACCCTACAGCTGTGGAGGGAAGCACCAGGCTCCGTGCAGCTTGGGGGCTGTGCAGGCAGACCGTGCGGGCAGCCTGGCAGCGGCCTGGGAAGGCAGGCTCCACAGAAGGATAAAAGTCTAATCTCCCCCCTTTCCCACCCCGCTAGAGCCTGCCTGCCTGAGCTGCACGGGGGCCCAGTGCTCCCCTCGACGGCTGCAGTGCCCCCCGGGACTGCCCAAACTCGATGCTGCAGGCGGGTGCTGCCTGGGGTCGGGGGGACACTGCTGCTGCGGAGGGAAGCACCAGCCTCCCCCCCTAAAATGCAGCTCAGGGACTGCTCTGCCCGCCAACAGCTCGCTCTCTCCTCCCTACCACTGTAGAGGCAGATAAGGATTGGGCAGATGTGGGCATACATGACACAAGGGTTTACTTCGCCCTAAAGTGAAGCGCTGTTTTTAAAAAAAACACTGCTTCAATTTAGGGAGAATTAAACCCCTGTGTCATGTACAAATGTCCTAAAAGACTTGTTCCATCTTGAGATGAGTTCAGACAAATGAGTTTCAATTTCGTTACTCTGTTGAAGGTTGAGCTATTCTCCAGTCATTTCTCCTGGTTTTCTTTACAAAAAAACAACAGAGCCAATTGGATTATCATTTTGAAAAGCTCCTACTGGCATGTGTGTTTCTTTGAGAAGTCTCATTTCAGTACTTGATTTTTTTGACCTCACGCAGACACCTTAGTATAATCTAGGAGTAACTCCAGCAATATCCGCGTGACTACATTCATGTAAAATGGTGAAAACAGATCCAAACTGGGGCTCATATTTGCTCACGGACAAGGCAGAGACTTATCAGGATGTTTCTCCACAGAGGTTGAACTGTTATTTGAGTCACTGTATGTGGATTTAATTTTTGTATGGAACTTACATCCTTTGTATGAACATGATAGATAGCGTGGAAAGCAGTCAAACTGCTATACAATAGGAACTGCCAAGGTGCCACTTTTTTTCCTTACGTGTCTTCGATGCTGACCCATTGGTAATGCACTTCTTTTCATTCTTCAGGCAGAAGGTCTGCCTACATAAAAAGGCTCGAGTGACTTGTTTACCTAGTTCTACAGCTTCGGCTACCCTGCTATGTTTTAGCGTTGATGCCTTTCTCAAGATAGGAAGGGTAATAGAGTAAAGAATGGATCATCAAGAAAGAGCTATCCTTTTTTTCCGTAATCAGCACTTTCAAAAGGAAGTAGTTCTTACTGAAAAAGAAGGAAAAAAACCATTATTCAATACGTCTCATCTGGACAATGGGCAAAGTGTGTGAATCCATTTCAGCTGTATTATGAAGGAAAAGCCAAGTGCGTGCGTGTTTTTCTTAGCTTTCTATATTTTGGTCTCTGTTTATAATGCCCTGAAAGCTTGAAATTGAAGAATGATTCATTTACTCAGTTTTTCACTCTACGTGCAATCTGGTTTGCCAGTTCAGATTTGCTTTATGAATCCTTTGCTGCTAGCATTGATTGCAATCTACATGCAATCTGGTTTGCCAGTGCAGATTTGTTTTATGAATTCTTTGCTGCTAGCATTGATTGCAATAGGCATGCCCTTTTACATTATCACAATAAAACAAACATATATATTTTAAAACAATAGATTAAATGTTGCGGCTCTTTACTTGCCAGTATCCCTTTCCAATAGAGAGGAATAAAAAAACCCAAAAACTTTGAACTCATTTTAACCCCTTTCATCTGTGGTTCAAAAGTACTTACAATTATGAACTCATTAAGTTTCACAGCTCCTGTGTGAGTTAAGGGATTTATGGGATCACTATATCCACTTGCACATTCTAGTTATGCAAGAGTTGGAGAAGGGTTTATACCAACTCTTTAATAATGTACAACAGCATTACAGAATAGTTGCAGCTCAGAAATGAAGAATGCAATGTTTAGGCTTGACTATATGGGGACAATCTGAAAAGTTCATCTGAATTAAATTTTAAAGTGAATTAGTTACAATGCATTAAACCAGAGTGGACATGCTTATTAAAGCAGCTTTCATTCATTTAGGTTAATTCACTTTGGAATCTACATTCTTGTTGTTCATGAAGTTCAATAACTTTTTTAAATCTAGCTGTGCTCTTAACTCAAGGTTTTCATGTGTGGCTTCTCATTTTTCAGTCAATCAACCTGAAACAGGCTGGGGCCTTTACCAATACAGCTGGGGGCCAGTTGGTTAAGCAGCAGCTCTGCAGGAAAAGACCTGGGGGTTACAGTGGACAATAAGCTGAATATGAGCCAACAGTGTGCCCTTGTTGTGAAGGCAGCTAACGGCATACTGGTCTGGATTAGTGGGAGCATTGCCAGGAGATCAAGGGAAGTGATTTTCCCCCTGTATTTGGCACTGGTGAGGCCACATGTGGAGTACTGTGTCTAGTTTTGGTCCTCCTGCTACAGAAAGGACGTAGATAAATTGGAGAGAGTCTATCAGAGAGCAACAAAAATGATTAAGGGTTTGGGGCACATGACTTCTGAGAAGTGATTCCAAAGAGGATCCAAAAAGAAGCTAGGCTGTTCTCAGCGGTGCCAGATGACAGAACAAGGAGCAATGGTTTCAAGTTGCAGCAAAGGAAATTTAGGTTAGATATTAGAAAGAACTTTTTCATGAGGAGGGTAGTAAAGTAGTGGACCAGGCTACCCAGAGATGTTGTGGAACCTCTGTCCTTAGCCTCCATCCTTAGAGGTTTTTAAGACCCAGATAGACAAAGCCTTGGCTAGAATGATATATCTGAGGACAGAGCTGCCTTTAACTGGCAGGTTGGAGTAGATGACGTCCTGAAGTCCCTTGCCTTCCCTATGATCTTGAAGGGACCTAGTTTTCATAAAGTGATAAATGCCAATCTTATGGTAACTATGCCCTCCAAAGTTGCCTGCAGTTGTGCAAAACTATTAGGCTGGTTTTATGAAAGATATTTCCATGCCACTTTGGGTACAGAGTTACGTGCATAAGAACATTACACTCAGCATGCAGCTGACAATGCCCATATGCAGAAGGGCACCTTTCAAGAAAGACGACTTAACCTAAAGGTCTGAGTTTATTCAACTCTTGATTCATCAGTACAGCTAAGAATGCTTATCTGTATAATTAGAAATTGGGGAACAAGGAATTATCCTACTCTATAATTGACTGTGGAAGCTGATTTTGTTTCACTTGCTCAATGTGGTCCTATTAATTATGATTCCAGTTGAAATTTTAGAAAAATACAGGACAACCTTAGCATGAATCCTGAAATACAGTGTTTCTTCAAGTATCTCACAGTATTATTACCAATTATTTGATCATTTGGAATTATACTGAATGATTTGCACTAGAAATAGGAAGACATGACCCTTTCCCAAGGCTTACAATCCAATTTAACTGTAAAGTAACAGTTGGGCAGGTATGGAACAAAGAAGAGCAAAGACTATAGCAAACAGGTCTCAGGATTCCTTTGGTTTAGGCACGTGTACAGGTTGGTGGGCATTTTGGTTTGAAAGGTGTTTGTTTGCATGCTACAGTATAACCCTTTGCAGTAATAGGGGCACATTCCTGTTGAAACTTAGGAGAATTTGGACTTAAAAGTAATTGTAATAAAAACATAAGCATGGTGGACAGGACAAAAGAAGTAATATAGCAACAATAAAAAAGTTATAGGATGGCAACTATGTAGATTCTTAGCATGTGTGATTAATTTATCAAAGCAGCTAATGGAATGGGTCATATGGATGATATCTAATGATGTTGCTGCCCAGAAGTGACTGTTATGTCTTGGTTACAATTGCCAAGGGCACCTTTTTTTTCCCTTTTGTGGTGGAATAAAGCAACAGGAGGAGAAATGATCCCCCAGAACCATAACAGGCAGCGGTGATAAGCGTGGAGATTCTCTGTCAAACAGGCATTGACATTTCCAGGCAGGCAGGAGCACAAATGAACATTGGAATTATTTTTTTCAAAAGCAGGAGCTCAATTGGTGCAGTGCCAAGAAGGCTGTCTGGATGCCAAACTGTCAAAAGATAGCTAGAGCTAGTGTGCCCATGCCAACCATGGGGAGCAGAACCTCTGAGAGTGACAAGAAAAGGAGATGAAGTGCATTGCCAAAATGCAGGAGATTATACTAGGATTGTTAAGTACCATATTTACTTGCATACCACACACATACCCCTTCACCTCTCCGCCCCCCCCCAAAAGCCCTCCAAAATTGGGGGGTGGTTTGTGCATTGGAGAAGCTATTTTTTTTTCCTTCACTGGACTGAAAACAGGCAGGAATAAAGCACGAAGAGACTGCCATTCACGGCTCCCAAGATGGTAGCTACTTCTTGGGGCTGTAAATAGCAGGGATGGGCTGTTTACTAGGGCTGTGCAAAGCTTCAATTGCTGATTCAATTTGGCAGAGATTTGGCCTGATTCGGTGGCTGAATCTCTGAATCCAAATCGATTCAGAGAGATTCGGAAACATTCGGCAATTTGGACATGGACACAGCTTTAAATGTTTTTTTCTGCATACCTCAAGGTACCAGGCAGCTTGTGAATGTGCGAAGGTGGGGCGGATGGAGCATCCCACAGGAGCATGGGGGGCAACCCAGAGTGCTCAGCAGCAGATCTAGAAGTGGACCGGAAGCACTTCTGGTCCACTTCCAGGTCCGGCAGGGAACACACAGGGGGTCCTCCATGTCCCCCCCCCCGGCTTGGCAACTGGTGCCTCTGGGGCCTGGGGAGCACCCAGGGTCCCCTTCATGGCCAATTGCTGAGCTAGGGGAATGTGGGGGGCCTGCGCTCCTATGGGACACTCCATCCACCCCAGCATTGCAGCATTCATGAGCCACGCCTGGTACCTCGAGGTATGTGGAAAAAACATAAGCTGTGTCTATAGCCAAATAGCTGATTCTCTGAATCAGCATGCATCTTCAGATTCGGCTAAATCCAACTGGGGACAGTGATCCGAATCAACGTCCCTGATTTGGGCCAAATCTGAATCGAATAGGGCCCATTTCACACCCCCCTAGTGTTTACCCTCTCACAGCTCCTGCTGACACTAGCTTTTGGGTGAAGACCCACTGAGTGGGATGAGTGTGAGCAAACCGCTGCGTGCAGTCTGTAATATCTTTGAGCCTTGTGGTATGAAAACAATTTAATCTTTACAGGAATTTACTGTAAAAATTCTTTATATGAAGAAGTAATGGTGTTACAGATGTCCTTGCAAGGGTCTGGAGACTAGCCTTCTTACTGTTCTGCCACATCAGGAAGTTCCTGCTGCCTCACCCAGACTGTCTCCTGAGATGCTATCCTTCCTGGACATTGTTTTTCCAAGAAAAATTCCTCTGTGTCACACAGTAGTCCATAATTCAGGGGGAAAAAAAATCTTTATCTTTATTTTATCCTCTAAAAACGTGCTATTAGGAGCAGAGCTATTCTCCCCAGTGGATGCATCTACACATACCCCTGACTGTGCAGTTGGTACTGCACAGTCATTTAGTACTTCTTTAGTACTTGATCTAGCAAGTACTATATGACTGCGTGGTACCCACTGGTACTGTGCAGCCCCAGCGGTGCCTGGGTCATTTTCAACCCTACTGCGCAGTAGCGGCAGCATTATGGTTAGTGCCTGCTGATACTACATCACTGTAGTGACAAGCCGCACTGCTGTGTGTGTATTGTAACCCTCCCAAATCAGCCAGAAGGACACACCTGTTCAGGATGATAGAAACTACAAATCCCTGAACTCTATTAGCAAGAAGCAGACATAAATCCCATTGTGGCTTTGCTTTTAGATTGGATTTTAGGACATTTTATGCTTTGATCTCCCTTCCCTGCCTCCCCCCACTTTTCAAAATAAGAAAGATATAAAGCTGTGCATTGGAAGTCTTTGTTTTTACCTTGGCCCATGTTCTTGCACTGTCATCCTGTATATCTCCTGGGAACACAGTTTTCAGTAATGATACATGGTGTAATAGAAATATAACTGATCTGTCATCTTTGGATGAAACAGACTTAGCATGTCTATGTATGGTTTATATAGAGAAAGGATCTCATGGTTCTCACTTCTCTTTGCTGTACTTTTTCAGAAGCCAGCGGCATCTGATCACATAAGAAGATTTCACTCGAAGTTGTGGCACAATAAAGATTCTATAAGCCCTTGACTGGATATGAATAACTGTCATGAAATGCTGCTTGGGGAGCCTGGTTTAAAAGGCCCGTATAATCTTTCTGCTGACCCGAGGCCAATGCCATGTCAAAACCAGAAAAATCATAGCTGCTTCTGATTAACATCAGGAGGGAAGTTAGCAGTGCACTAAATCTTGTTGGTTGATACCATATAGGCAACAACTTTGATATCAGAGTTTCACCAAATAGAATATGTTCAAAATAGCCAGGCAAAACCTCACTTGCAATTAATGACCCAATATATTAACAACAAGAAGATGTTAGAAAGGCTCCCTGCACATGTTCCAGTGTATCCAAGTGCAATCATTATGACCTAGAAAGCTGGTTGACTCCAGCTCAGAGGCAGCAATTATTTTGGGCAGAGGGCCACTTACTGAGTTTTGGCAAGCTATCGAGGGCTGCATGACAAACAACCCAGGGCAGATAAATATTGGTTTTCTACATTTTTTAGGGGCCCCGTGGGCCGGATGGAATGGCCTGGTAAGCTGCATCTGGCCCCCGGGCCGCATTTTGCCCACCCCTGCTCCAGCTTGTACAGCCATGTAATGTCAGCCAGTCATCACATGGAGGTAGAAGATGAATCCCTAGGTAGGTGTGAGCAATGTGGCTCTGAAATCCTTCCCAGCCTGACCTTAGCCTGTCCCAAGATTGTACAAGTTAGAGCTCTCTGGTGAAGGCAGCAGGGCTGCAATACTAAAGAGCGTTGTACAGCTTTTAGTGGCTCAAATCATGCAGCCAATTTATTGCTGAGTAAAGTCCGGAGTTAGTAAAGAGGTAAAAATTGTTTAATGGTTGATTGACTGAGCATATTGGGCTCTACAAATTACTTAATTTTCATAGTACTTCACTAATAGCAAAATTACATGTTAGTGCTGCAAACAGCCAAAGAAAGAAACAGCATGTTTGCTAATGCTGCTGTTAGACAGTTATGCAAGGACTCTCCACACATTGAAAATAGATTACATTTCACTGCCATACCACAAGGTGTTCTGCATAGTCAGACATTTCCCTCACATAAAATAAGTAGAAATTTTATTTTTGTGAGTCTAGGCATGGCGTCTGTTCTTTCAACTGATCACTTTACAGCAGAACAAAATGAAATGCCCAAGTATTTCAGCAGCTAAGCTTCCAGGGAAACTTCTGGGTTTCTGTATTTCAGACATCCTCTTTCAGTCAGAAGAGACTTATAGTAAAGGTGATCAAATGGGAAGCAGCACTGGATTTAGCTGATCTTCCTGTGCAATTATAATTCTTGTTTTCTCCGCTTCCTAGAGTCAGTTGGGAATTTCTTTTGACAAAATAGTTTTTGTCAAAAAAAAGAAAAAAAGAAAAACAATTTCTGGATATCCTTTAGCAGAAAAGAGATTTCAACAAATTTCTTGATGCAAAACACTTTAGCAAAAGCACTTTGGGAGGTATTGAAAACATTTTTTTTTCAATGTTGTTTCATAATGCCTTTTTGTCTAACTCTAATGAAACTATCAAACAAGCTGGCTTTAAAGGAAATTCTTCCACAATACTTTTGGTATTTTGACTTTTCATTTTGTTAGGTGAAAGATACTGCCCGTCCCAATTAATTAAAGCAGTTCAATTTAATTGCACTTCAGAACACAGTGTTATCATGTTCTCAGGGGCAAGAAGATTGAGCAGAACTGAGCCATGATTGGGTACCCTGTCCTGGGACAGAAGTAGGTTACTTCAGCTGTGTCTTCTCTCAGGGGATCCTACAGTGCCCAGGATTTGGCTTTACTTAGGGTTTCCCTCAAATTGTCAATTATTTCCCTTTTGCTTTCACGTACAGTACATTGTATTTTGCATACATTTCCCTTTGCATCTAATCAGAGAGCTTTGTGTTACAGAAATGATTCAGTAATTTTTCTTGCCATGTTTTCTTATTAAACAATTTTCTAGAATTCCAGGAAATGTTCGTCCAGCCTGAGTAACGTTCTCTTGCTTATCTGTGTTTTGCAGCACCTACCCTCACCCTGTAAGAATTAAAAGAACCTCACAAAAGCAAGTGCCTGCTCATGAAAATGTAAAGCTTAACTATGTTTCTTCCTCTAAGTGCTTGTTTATTATGGGACTGCTCTTCAGCTTACAATAATAGCGTTTTTTCAAAAAGCTCTAGCACTTAAACATTTTGGCTAATAATCATAACTAATAAGCATCCACACAACATATTTTAGGATGCATCTCTGTTCACAAGACCATTTATCAAGTGTTATCCAAAAATATAAAATAACATTTTTTTTTAATTGAGGGGGGGAAAAAATCATGGGCTACTGAAAACCATTCCTGACCAGAATTTTTTGGTACAGAGATTGTCTCTCACTATTTGCTTTCATAGCATATAATCACCCCTAGTCTTAGTCAAAGGCCTTAGATTTATTGTAATACAAAGAAGAAAAATGCCTCCGAGTAGAGAGATTTGATCACCAATACATATGCATCTGTAGTTTCCGTGTGTTTAGTTTTCTAAGTGTTGCTGGATCTTATTTGTGAACCAAACTTGCATTAGGTAAACATGTAAACTCATCCAGTCTTCATGTAGACAGTCTGGGTATTGGAGATCTTCCTCTGGAGTCTGGTTGGACTCTAGCCCTGGACACTCAGTGTTTGGGATTTGTGTCTTCATGCTCAACTAGGGCAGGGCTGAAGCCAGGTCTCTGTAGGTCCCTGCAGGAGCAAATTCCTGGGATTATGGTCGGGTGGCAGTGGCGGGACAGTATCCTGAATAGGTGCTGTGCTGACCTTAGGCATACACAGACCTTCAGCACCCTGGCTTTCTCATGAAGGAGTGGTCTCATGAAGGAGTGGTCCCAGGAAGGTGTAGTCCCAGGTGACTGCTGTGACCAGACTGACCCTGGGGCCCAGCTCTCAATTGGTAGGACAGAGCAGCCACTGGTGGCCAAGAAAGGGCAGCCATGGGAATTTGTATTTTAAATCCAGGCTACTTGGAGCACTGAGCACATGGAGAAACCCCTGTTCCCAGGGGTGCACAGCCTGATGGGGTGGAGTGTGCTGTCCCGTCTAACCCTTTACTCAGCTGGGAGGTCCTGTGCAAGGTCCTGGGTTCTCCTGCAAGCTAAGCCATTGTGAGGATTGGTTCCCCTGTACCATCTCCTGCTTGACTGTATACCCACAAGGTGTCTGCTCAGCATAGGAAAGGGCTGGCAGATCAGAAATAGCTTCAGCAGAAGGTGGTAAACCTGTAAAGATGGCATCTCTTCTGTTTCTCCCGTGGCTGTATTCTGTGTTCCTTCATGGCTTCTCAGCCAGTGTTTCTGGAAAAACACAATTTTTTGTGAATTAGAAGTTATCTTTAAATCACCCCTTTTTATGCATTTTTTGTTCATAAATATGTTTGTGAAAAATGCAGCTTTTGGACCTGTAGCCAAAATTCATCCTGCAAATAAAAATTCATTACAATCAGAAAAGGGAGGCCAGGGCTCTAACCTGGTCAAGCCACTTGCCCCCTGTTTCATCACCTGCCATCTGCTTCTCTTGTTTGTTGCCACTGTGAACTCTTCAGAGCAAATCCGTGTCTCATTATGTGTTTGTACAGTGCATACTGCCAGTTCTGTCGAGTGACATGGGGCCATGATCTCAGTTGTCATATAAATAACAATGAAAATAAGGATAATTAAATTTCAAATGATTCACCCATGTGCAACCATTACCTGAGTATAAAATATCTGAGTATAAATTTCTCTAATCAGATACCCACTCAATAAGGCACCCAAGATATAATCTGCCACATTTGGTACTCCTAGAGCCAGTCAGTCTTCTATAGCACTTCTAAAGCATAGACGGTAATATTTGCCTATCCACAAAGCCACCTCCATCATATGCAATTAGGACTTAGTTCTTCTACCTTTTGTTGCATTTAGCAATACTTTACCACCCAAGCATCGATTAAATAATACTACAGTATTCCTACTGGGCACCATCTCCAGAAAACATCAGTAGGGAATATAATGCACAAAGAGTCTCTCTCCACTTTTCTCAGCACTGTTCAAATGTATAAAGCACATCTTATTACAGAAAGAAGCCCACCCCATTTACTCAAATCTAAGATGAGGTTTCCCTCCAATCAGTATGAGGGGAAAAGCCCCTTGTCTTAGATTTACATAGAAAGCAGAGCAAGGGAGGGGGTTGCTGTGGCTCTGTCTGGCCCCGATCAGATTTGAAGCAGCTTCCTGCCCTTCCCTCTGCTTGCTGTCTGCAGCTTCTGCCCTGTCTACCATTGGGTATAACTCAGCTCCAGCTTGGGCCAAGTTCCTTACTGGGCATGCAGCACATGGAAACTCTGTCCCCTGCCCAGACAATCAGAAGTGCTGACACTACTGCTCTGCCTGACAAGAGCTGAGATTTCACATGCTCTGCTCCAGGAGGAAATAGAGCCCGAGCTGCATCTGAGAGTGAGGGGAGAGGCAGAGGCTTTGGGGAGCTGGGGCTGGGTGGGTGCAGGTGGTAGGTGGGACAGGAAGGCTGCAAGAGAAAGAAGGTGGGGGGCGCAGAGGACAAGTGGATGACTTGCCCCCAGCCACTCAACCCCCTCCCCCCACCCCGTTACTAATTTCCCTGCTCTAGCAAGGGGGAGGGAGGATGAATTCAAAACAACCCCCAAATAATTTGATTCTATACCTGGAAAATGTATACATTTGGCATAATTTTCCAGGTACAGAATCTAATTATTGGGGGGATAGTCTTAAATTTAGAGTTGACTTAGATTTGAGTAAATATGGCATATAACTTCTTACTGAAGATGGTAAACAGAAAAACAGCATTTCCTGCCAGTCTTTTAAATGAAGAAAACAAAGGACAATATGGTGAAGTGGTCCGAATTGTCCCAATGCAGAGTGGCTTTTCTAGTCCATTGGGTCAATGCTTGCCTTTTATCAGTTAACCATGAGATATTATGTTATCAGTCATTAATAGTTTATCTGATCATATATGAGGTCTAAGGAATTGTAGGAGATACCAAATTCTTGCCTTTATTTGTATCCATTTGACTTTCCTAAGGAGAACCAGCCATAGTCCTTTTTTGTGTTAAGCTGCAGTGTTAATTTTAAAATAATTAATTATTAAACTCATTTTCTGAGCTGTCTTTTTTTATGTGAAGACTATGTGCTTGAAGTCTGCAGATTACTTAGTAATTTGTGAGTACCCACACAGAAGCTGGAGAAGACTGAGGCCTTATTAAGGAATGAAAGTATTCCATCAAATTTGAAAGAGAGAAACAAACTATTAAAGGCCTCGCAAAAATATCGGAAGAATATAGGATATGAGGAATGGCTAGTAATTCAGAAAAAAAGCAATGAGAAATGTCTCCCTGACATAGATGTGAAATAAATTCCTATGATAGGAGAAATATCATATAAACACTGCTCAACTCACTACACTTATTTCATTCTGTGAAGTCTGGTGGTGGCTTTTGTGATGTAAACGTTTCTCCCCTTAGTTGTGAGCTGTAATGTCACACACACAGTTGGTATTTGCCCAGTATATCCTTACAGTCTCCAAATGCCATTTGGCTTCTCCTTGTTTTGTTAATTTTCTTCCATTTGAAGTATTTAGCTCAAATGTAATTCTTTGAGTGGTGAAATAAAACGGAAGTAGGTAGAAAGATACAAAAGACCCGGGAAAATAACTGCACCTTAAATCAATGAACAGAAACACATAGGAGATATCCTAGCTATGCTTCAGAGATTGTACAAAATCAAAAGGGAGTAGAGCCTGATGAACATACATATAATTTAAAAAAAGCAGCAGAGGCAGTAGTTATTTAAGTGCCACAGGCCAATTATTAGAGCAGTTGGGAATTTTGTGACAAAAACAAATTAAAAAAAAAAATTCTGAGCTTAAATTTTCTATAGAAATGTAGCTGTTTCAACAAAAGTGTCATTGGGGGAAAATCCTCATCTCTAGGAAAGAATTTTTGGTAAACATGAGAGACAAAGAAAGCAAACTTTCAAAGGTCTCAGCTGTGTCCCAATGCAGAGTAGGATTTTTATTTTGCTATTGCAATCAGTTTTGTAGGATGGGAAAACCATTTTTACCAAACTCTGCCTTCAGTGATTGGGTTCTTTGCTGATTTTACTGTTCTATTATTAATAAAACTATTCATGAAATTAAATGAATATGTGCTTACATAATCTCTTTATCACACAGAATGGTAATTGGCAGAGCAATAGGTTATGATGTGAGATGGCATTACCTTATCCATCTTCAGGAATTAAAACATGAAATGTGAATTAAATCTAAACTCATACAATAATACATAGATATAAAAATGTTCCAGACTAGAGAAAATCCATTTTCTCAGATGAATATAATTGCTATGTGGATGAGTAAAATTGTCAGACTTTTTTGTCCAGCAGAGAAGAAAAATATGAAGAGAGCTGAAAGATATCTGTCTAAGCACTTTTAAGTTACTAGTTGGCAGGAAAGATATGAAGAAGTGTAAATGTGGAATAACAGTCAGCTTTTAATTTGCAGGAAAACAAGGATTAACCTAAACACATACAACTGTTTAAAAATCATACCCAGCAAAGCAAAAGGATCAAAAATGAGAATCACTAGTAAAATAGCTCCTGCATAGCACAGAGCAGCGTCTAGAAAACTGACAAGGATATGAAAGTATTTCATTTTACTCATTTTAATATACTTTAGAGAACTGGGCCACAACTGGGAAATTTTGAGGGACCAGTTTCTTGTTTGATGAACAATCTGAAGTTATGCCTATGGAGAAAAGACAATTTAAGAGGTGTTTCACTTGTATTTTAATTGTTATTATGGCAATGTTTCAACTGAAATCAGGGCCTCTTTTTGTTACTTGTGGTACATAAACAGTAAGACAGAGTCCTTACCCAGAAGAGGTCAAAATCGAAGAAGCCAAATGACCCAAATAGTATGTCCATACTACTCAGTTACACCATCCGATTGAATTTTATTAGTAGATGTTAAGAGTTACAAGTCCAAAAAGATGACAAAGCCAGTAGGGAAATACAGATCACCCAAGTGAGGGACTAACACAAGAGGGATGGGGGTGAGAAGGGGAATGCAACTAGGTTACAGAAAACACAATGTTAGCCAACTAAGCCGGGGGTGTGGGAAGGGGAGGGAGGACGTTCACGAAGCTGAGAAAGAAAGTAGATAGATACATACATACTACACTTGATCTTGTCCAGCTCACAGGAACTGCTGAACTTGAAACGGTGTCGCGATGTGAGCTAACAGGCCTTGGCACTCGCAAGACTCATATGCAGCACTTAGCTAAGATTTAAATTAGTTCCAGGTAAGGAGTTCTTGTGCACAGTGCACGCACAGCATGTCTCAAGGTTCGGTGGTCCTATAATCAAGCAGCACAGACATGTCCAAAGAAGCAATGGGAGATTATTGCCCCTATTTAACAGATAGCAGTATAACGCAGGGTAACATTAAATGATTGCCTTGCATCTCACAGGAAGGTAATGACCAAGTAGGAAACTGCAATGCAGTAGCTTAACTGACCACAAGGCCACTCTTCTCCAAGATACTGAAGCTTGAATCTTATCAAGTCAGCACATCTATGTCTATCCAAATTCTTTTGTTCATAGCTGTGGTTGTAGATAATGTCATTAAAGGAACACTGCAAATTATGTCTAGTGTACAACACTTCTCAATCTATGATTTGCACCTTATGGGCGCATCCAGATGGGCCTGTACATGCCTCTTGCAATGTCTTAAAGGGGTTTGAAATGCTGCAAGAGGCATGTGCAGGAACAGGAAAAGGTTCCCCCGGCTGCAAGTTTGCAATGCAGGGGCATAATTAGACCCCTGGATATCCAGGGGTCTAAAAAAAAGGAGTTAAAAAAAGTGGGGCAGGGCATGGTCCGGGACCGTGCCCTTAGGCCACCAGAGGCTGGGTCCTCAACACAGGTGCTCTGGCTGCCAGAGCGTCTCTGTGGTTGGCCCTCACCCTGGTGCTGAAGGGCCCTGCCCACTCCCCCAGCCCCCCCCAGCCCTGCCCTGCCTGACCTCATCCCCCGCCTGCCCCCCAAGCCTCCTGATCCCTTTCCTGCCTGCACCCCTGCCTCCCCCCCCCCCAGATTCCCCTGATCCCAGCCCTGCCTGGCCCCATCCCTCTGAGGCCCCCAATCCCTGCCCCTCATCCCAGCATCCCCACAATAATCCCCCACGCAGCACTTACCATCACTGGGGCCCTGGCCACACAATGTAGGGCAGGGGGACAGCCCCAGTGGCCCCATCCCAGGCCCTGTTGCTCTCCCAATGCCATGTGCTGCTGCAGGGGGGCGCTCTGCCAGGAGGCCCTGGAGCCCCCACAGCCCCTGCTTCTAGGGTGAGTAGAGGTTTTTTGTTTGTTTTTTTTTTTAAGTGCTGGTTCCTGGGATTGGGAGGCAGCCATGGGGGCCTAAGGGTGCAAGTGGGGGATGGGGCCGGGTGGGGCAACCATCAGGGGGGTTGCAGTTGCTCACAGGGTATGAGGCCAGTTATGGCAGCAATTGGGGGGCTGGGATCGGGCATGTGGGCCCTGCAGAGGTGGGGTAGCCCCCTGCAGGGGCTATTTGGACCCTGTGAGGGGCCCTAGCCCCTGTGGGAGGGCAGCAAATATATATTCATGTATTCATTAAACATGTATTTAGAGTCACTTTATTTTATGATAGAGACACTGGTAGTCTTCCAAATTGCTTTAACACTGTAAATATATCAATAAAACATTGCCCAACTGATCACTGTCTCTCTGTCTCTGTCTCTCTCTCTTTATAGCGGTCTTTTGTTTTAATTGTGAAGGAACATGGATTTGGGGGTATTTTACAGAGTGACTAGTATTTTTATCAGGGATTTTTCAGTTTTCCAATAGGGAACACCAGAATTCCTGCTAGGGAGGCCAGTGGCAGGACCCTGCTTGCTCAGAGCTAGCACCTTGGACCCAGATGGCTGTGGTTGACCTCCTGGCCAAATGGGGCCAGGAGGACATGCTTTGATGGTTCAAAGCAGGCCACCACACCTGGAACATCTTCTGGGCGATAGATGCCCAGTGGGAATACCACTCTCTCTCCAATCTCTCAGTCCTGATCCTCAAAGGAAACTTACACAACACTTCTCAGAGATGAGCCTACGAACTCCACTTCATCAACCTCCTGGATACTAAAAATTATGGACTAAATATAGACATTGGATTAATGACACATTATAACCTGCCTGACATTTGACTCCCCAAGTACCTCTCCACTATTCATCTCCTTTCTCTCCCCCCTACCCAGCCTGGCTCTCACCCATTGAATCCTCAATCTACATCTTCACTGACTGCCTGTCTTGTATGCATACCAGGTCTGGCTTTTTTACTTTTCATTCCATCCAGGAAGAACACACACCAACTGCTGAAACTTCCTCAGCCTGATGAAGGGTTTTTGAACCCAAAAATTTGCTTAATTTTTTTTTCCAACTATTTAAGTTGGTCTAATAAAAGATATCAGATTCACCCAAAGAACCTTGTCTGCCTATGTCCTTAGACCAACACGGCTACAACCTACACACCTGTAACTCTCCTTCATCGCACTTCTGTAATCTTTCCATAGGCTGACATTCTTCCCTACAGCCATAACTATCTTTTCCAGGAACTTCTTCCATCCTTTATCTTTCATGTTTGGGTTTTGTTTGAATAAAGTTTAGGTTTTGTGGTTTGTTTGTTTGGGGTTTTTTTGGGGGGGGTTAACTCATGGCTCACCTATTAAGAAAAGAAAGTTGTATGTCCAAGTCCCATACTGACATGTGTTTTGAGCTATATTACGAATAATACAAGTACTCACATAGTGCTTCATCAATTCATTAATTGGCAATGCCACAGTTCACTTCTTTGTAATAAATGTTCATTCAAAGCAATACAAAGAGAAATTAGGTATTTCTATTGATACAAATAACCACTACAAGTACACTATCGGTACTGCAAGTGATACCAATCCTCCCTTCAACTTCATCTAGTTCTCTAATCACCAGCTGGATCTAGAAAATAATATTTCATGTACATTTTAGCACTGAAGTAGTTCATTGTGGGAAAGGGAGGAATCCCCCCTTTGTACCACACCCTGTTAAAGAGATTATCAGCATGCTTGCACAAAAATCCACTATAATGTAGGCAAAATAAAATTATTCTAGGAATCATTGTTTAAGAGGCATGTAATCCTTATGCGACAAATTCTTCATTGAAGTCAAGGGTTGCATCCCCATGAGCAGGAAGATGTGTTTCCCCACGGACAAGTAGCAGTGGCACACCTTGTGTTGTTGCTACTTGTCCCCAGGGAATGTCCATGCCACATGTACTCTGGCACACAGCATGTTGCCCCAGGTGGGGGAAGGGAGGCTGGGGCCAGTAACTGTGCTGGTCCCAGCAGCCTTACCTGGGGTCCTGGGGGCCTCCAGGAGCTGCATCTGCAGTGCTCCTGCAGCAGTGAGTCTGGACAGCAGCTGGAGTGTGGCTCCGGCTGGCCAGACTCCAGCTTTGGGTGGTGTGCCATCATGTGCACCACCCTGCTTTTCTTAGATGTGGGGTTTTTTGACACCCCCACCCCCCGTGTTGCAAAGTAGAAGTGCAGGGAACACCTGCATGTGTGGTATGTAGTGCCACAGATGGGTCTGCAGCACCGCATACCACATGTCTGTGCTCATCTGGACATGCCCAAGGAGTTTGGTTGGCATGACCTGGCTACAGGATTTGGCCTAGTACAAGTGTAAGACATTTCACAGTTTAAAATAATATCTGCCATTTTGCATGTCTTTCAGACCTAAGGCACAAGGCAGGAAGCAAGACAGTATATTTACCAGGCCTTAGTACCACTATGTTCTGAATGACAGGGATCCAATAGGACCCTTCATTTCACTGATTTTTTTTGTGGCTTGCTTTTTCAGTACACCTTATAATCCCAGGTGAGGGATCTTTCTAGCAAGTTCATTTAAGTTTGATTTTGCTTTTTCAAAAATGAATTAAATTTCAAAGTATCAGAAAAAGAAGGGCAAGATGGCTGACACTTATGCTTCTTCCGATTGCTGAAAGTGTTATTTGTTAATCTCCTTTCTTTGTCCTTGTGTTTTTTTTAAAGATAACCTAGTGATTATATAGCTTCAGTGACTATTAGAGCTGAGCCCAAGTTTTTCCATAATCACAGAGGCTTGGTACAAACATTCAAAAAGGCCAAGGCAGAATTGACCTAAGTTACATGGTTTTCTGTAAATCAGTAGTGAACGGAACACACATTCACTCCTTTGTGGAGTGTGTGTGTGTGTGTGTGTGTGTGCTTGTAAATCTTAGCCCAGGTTCTGCCATTTTTATACAAGCCTATGTGTGCTGAACTTCATGAGTGGCTGGTGCCACCTTAGTCAGGGGGGGCATGTGTCCCCACCAGCAACCAGTCAGCAACCTGGGGGGTCCCCTCGTGGTCAGTAACATCGACCAGGAAGTGGCCACAGCACTCCCAGAAGTGGCCATGGTGCTTCATCTAGCACTCCCACTCCCCAACCAGTGTTCACAGGGGGAAAACAGTGCTCCCACCTGTCCCTCCAGCCCATTGCCTAAATGGGGAGCATGGCCTATCAGGATGTGCACCAGCACTCTCAGGGGTGCACATGCACTTCCATGCACCCTCTACAGGTCATCACTGCTGAATTTGCAGTGCTGTAGCAAGTGGGGGTGCCAAATGGGGCACCTACCTCAGACGCTAAAGAGGAGGGGTGCCAACAGGTGCTGCCCAGCCAGGGTGGGTCATGAGACAGAGCCACAAGTGGCTTGTTGGGGTGGGGGGGCCACAGGGATGAGGGAAGGGTGGCTTTCACCACTGCACGCACTCCTGGGCAAGCATGGGGTGCATGGCCCCCCCCAGATCTGTGCACAGGCTGCTGCTGCAGGCTTTGCCCTGGGCACCAAACTTGGTTGTTACGGCACTGTGAACTTGTATTCTGTTATGAGCATAGACCAGTTTTGTGTGCCGAACTTCTGTCCTGTCATGGATATAGACCATTTTCCAATCACTTATAATGGTAAAAGTCCAATGGCTGTATCTGGCCAGAATGTGTATGCTGCCATGGAAAATCTTGATTAATTTTTTGAAAAATGATTTTCCATTTAAAGTTCTTTTATTTCCTGGGCCCTCAAGCAGAAGTGGAAAACCAAAAGAAAGCTTTGCTCTCAATGGTGTTCCAGCCTTAGTTTAAGCATTAAAGATTTACCTCATGAAATACACTCTTCATTGGATATTTGTTTCTGTTTTGGGAAGGCTTGGCTAAACAAGAAAGCTCCCGGTTGCTTCTCCCAATGGAAACAAGTCCAACCCTTTAAGATCATGTTAGCAAGCATCACTTTGTAATAGGTTTTGTTAATAATCCCTGTGGGGTGGGATTGCACGTCAGAATATAAATTGTTTAGGAGTGATACTGCCAAGGACACTAGATCCAAAATTTCTTCTGGGAGAACTGATTGATGTCCTGAAAATGAAATGAGTTAAGCAGCTTTATTTGTTAAGCACAAGTTTCAAGCAAGGGCAGATCTGAAGGATAACAGGAAGGATATTACCAGTTACATGTTGAGACTTTTCCAGAGAAGCATGGATAGCATTTTGGATTTGCTGGTACTAGACACCAACCAAACATGTACCTATGGTGTGAAGGTAGTTGGAGTAATATATCCATGGCTTTTTTTTTTGTAATAGTAACAAAGTAAGCATGAGTTCTGTGTTTGCATTACAAATGGAAATCTTGAACCTCTTGTACTTTATGGCTGCAGACATGGATGACTCATGCCTTCCAAGTCTGGTGGGGCATCAGATCACCGATGGGGGGGCTGGGGGGCGGTCCTCCCCCCAGTGGCAAATTGCTGACCGGGAGGTGGGGGTCCCCCAGTGACTGAGCCAGGAGTGAAACTGGAAGTGTACCTCTGATGACACTTCCAGTTTTGCAGCTGGCACTTCCAGGGGGTGCACGGCCAATCTCAGGAGGTGCACGTGCACCGGTGTTCACCTCCTACGCATCGCCAATGGCTGCAGAGTTAAAGTGAACATCTTTTTTTTTCCTCTTGCATTCTCATTTTGATGCTTGGTTGAGTAGCGTTTGATGCTGCTGTAGGCATTTTTTATTTAGACTTAGATTTTTACCCAGCTGGGCAGCAGCATCTTATGCTACTGTGGGTAATCTTCGCTTAAAATTCCCAGGTAATTAACTTCCACTGATTCTAGTTGATTCATTGATGTTTGCTAAATGCATGGATGCTCAATTTTATTGCTGGTAATAGGTGTGTGATATATTCCTGGATTTGAGGTATAGAAACGCATGAATCCTTTGGAAAGTATATTTATTTTAACTGAAGGATTCATACATTCCCATATAGATTTTATTTATAAAATTTGAATACATTTAAGTATTTATATCAGTTTTCTTTTGCTGTTTTTGAATTCAGGTTTGCTAGTTGTTCATCAGCACTGCATATTCTCTCGAGACTATTGGTGGACAGCTTGCTTTGAGTTAAAGGCAGCTTGGGGTTGCCACACCCCAGGAACGAGCACAATTCAAATTGGAGCAACTTTCCCTCTGTCCTAAGGGGAAAATAATCTGTGATAGTCCTTTTCCAGAAAAGTTTTGCTCACTCCGTGGCTGCCAAAGTAGGAAGGGAGAGCAGCAGCCCCAACAAATGCATCTGTTACGCTTTTAGCTCAAGCAGAGAACCAAAAGTTGGACATTTCTTATTGCTTTTTGTGGCTGCATAAAAAACCCTTAATGTTTTATATATTCTGTGCTGGTAGTGTGTCACAGTCCTTGACAGTCATACGGTGTTAGATTAACTAGGTGCATACCAATTTTTCCAGCTAATTTAGTCTTCTTCTCGGTCTTTCTTTCCTAAATGTCAGTTCATGCTCAGATTACATACCTGCTGTCACTGCTGGGTAGACTGATGATAGAATTAAATCTTTTTTGGTCTGCTAGATGCTTCCTTCATGTGCTGAAGTTTTTTTTTGTTTGTTTTATGATGGTAGTTCATGAGGGACGAGAGAAAATGCATGCTTGCTATCCTTTTACTTAAAGAAACTATTTCCCTTAAGTTTTTGACTAGTATTTTTTATAATATCTCAGGCCATCTTCTTTAAGGAAGTGCTTTCCCAGACATCACTGTCCACTAATACAATAAGTGCTAAATACAGCTTTTGAAGTCATCACTTGCAAAGGACCCTGGGGTGTTTCCTGAGCGGAACGGAGGCATCAGGGTAGAGAAGACACACATGGGCACTTTGGACATGGTACCAGTAGGGTCTTGACGGAGTATATCTGAGCCTTGAACAGGCCACTTCAGCTATTGGACAGAAATAACTCATGCAAGCATGTAGTCAGTGGCCTGGAGGAGACAGCCCACACACATTGCTTCACTCGAGGCTTCTGCCTAGCTCCTGGGTATGTAGGCCACTTATGGGTCAGAAAGTGTCAACATAAGGAATCAAAACTTTGAGATACTGAGTAGCTTGTGCTTGGTCCTGAGCATTCAAGTTAGCCTAGCGTCAATGAAAATTAAAGGAGATCAACCAGTAATGATTGAATTTTTAGATCAGTAATTTGTTCCATATAGAAAGCCCACCATCAGCGAATCTCTGTGGAAGTCTGGTAGGCAACCTGCATGTATTGAATTGCAGAATCAGGCTGCTGGAAAGTCTCTGAAAATAACTTAGTTGGGGATTTTCTGTTTTACTATGGAATAGGATAGGAATAACCTGAGTTAAATGCCTAGGGTGTCTCACATGGACTCTGCTAATGGACTCTCCTGTTTGTGTAGTGGTGGGGCATGGAATGGCTGAAAGAGCCCTGGGACTGGACTGATGGATCTACCATGGCACAAATCCACTGTCTGTTGACCTCACAGAGCATGGGGACAGCAGCGGTGAGAGCTGTTGCAGCTCTGAGGCTCAAGTTGTCATAGCAGTCACAGAGCAGTTCTGCTGTCAGCAGCCTGGATGTGAGAATTGTTTCCTGCTCCGTACCCCTCGAGCCTCTCTCTGTGGCTCAGGCCAGTTACTTATGCTGTAGGCTTGGAGAGGGATTTTTCCCTTAATGTAATGAGTCTATTGTGTGTGCAAGTGTTAGGTTAAATGAAGTCTCCTTTCCAGCCTGCTGCTCACACTTAGCTGTGGCTTGTCTCCTGTGTATTCTTTACTTGCCTTTAACTTGCTCGCATCTTTGAAAGGTTGCCAGCGCGTGCCCAGTGGAATCCCTCGACTTTGGAGATTTGGTCTGCTGGTTTGCATTTCTGTTTTTATGCAGAGGTTCAGATCTTATACGTTTCTTTTGGCTATTCAATTCCCTTGACCACAATCCTGCCTTTTCTTCCTATTCTTATTTAAGAAGAAAGAAACTGAAAAAAAAAATTATTTTCCTTACTAATTTTAAAGTCTGTTTTAAGTTATTGTTTGTGATGCCATTTTGAAAAATTACACCCAAAATCTACCTTAACGTGCCTAATTTCTGTTCTGTTCTTCACAAGTCCAGGTTTAATATTCTGAAATTCTCCATCAAAACCACTCAGCTGTTGCCACAGACACTCTTTAGGGCAGGGGTGCTCAACCTCCATCATGTGGACCAAATGCAGCCTCTGGAGCTGAGGTATCTGGCCCACAGGGCTCTCCATGAATTGGGAAATTTGGCAGCAGGGGAACAGTTGCAGTAAATACAGCCATCCTCCCCCCTGCCAAATTCCCAAACCCTGAGCCCCACACAGCAAGTCAGGGCCAGGTCACACCCACTACCCCTACCCCAAGGCTGAATGGGTCTGGGCAATGCCCCTTTTCCCTGTGGGGCTGGGTTAGGGTCAGCTCAAGCCCCCTTCCCTTCCCATGGGGCTAGGTCAAGCTCCTTTCCCCACTGTGGGGCTGGATCAGGGCTGGGCCATGCCACCTCCCCTGGAGGGGGGCAGGTTCAGGCTCGGCTATGCCCCCTT
>NW_005841887.1:1211217-1232486 GCF_000455745.1 Alligator sinensis | reverse complement strand
CTGGGCCTTGCCCCCTTCCTCACCCCCATGGGGTCAGATTAGAGCCAGGATGCCCCCTGCCTCCCTTTGCACAGCCAAATGGGGCCTTGCCACAACCACCCATGGTGAATTGGAACCATCAGCTGGATCTAGCCTGTGGATGACCTGGGCACTGCCCATCTGGCCCACCAGCCAAAAATCTTGACCATCACTGCTTTACAAACATAAACAACAAAGTGTTTCTTTGGGAGAAAGGAGATGCTTAAAATTGCATGTGCTTTGAAAACAAACTTGAAGGAAAAGTAAAGGAAGTGCATAGTTTGTGTACCTAAACAAATGAGGAGGGGAGTAATTGAACTTAATATAAATTGATGTTTAAAATAACAAGTGAGTTGTGAATGAAGCAATCTGATCTTTTAAAGCTGTTAAAAGTCTGTTCTCTCTTCTGAGTTGTTTTTGAGAGGCAGGATGACTACTTCACGGTCCGGGTGGCTAGGAACCAACTTCCAAGGGAAGTCATGCTTGCCCCTACCCTGGAGGTCTTCAAACAGAGGCTAGGCAATCACCTAGCCAGGTTCGTTTGACCCCAGCATCCTTTCCTGCCCATGGCAGGGGGTTGGATTTGATGATCTGCTTAGGTCTCTTCTGACCCTACCAACCATGAAACTATGATGGAGGCAGTACATTAAGGACAAGACACACACTGGACTGTCACATGGAAAAAGTGCAGTTGTTCGTTCCTGCTTTGTTACCTATTGTAGTCTGAATAAAAGGTAATCAAGTCTGAAAGGCAAGTCTAGTTCCACTGAATGCACTAGAAATAAAACACAACTACCCCACAGCCAGAACTGATTCTAAAAATGCTGGTTTTTCATTCCCTTTAATTATTTAGGTTAAACAAGCATGAGCAGACAATATTTGGTGATTCCTGATATCTAAATAATGGTGTCTTTATAATTCAATAAAGCTTTCATAACACCAACTCCTCAATGGCTGTTATATGGAGTAGTTTCACTGAGGTTGGTGGTGCTGTGTTAATTAGCTTCAGCTGTGGGCCAGGCCCATAATCTACAAAATATGTGAGATCGGATGGATGGGTGGTAAATGACTCCTCTGTGCTAAAGTTCTGTAGCGTACAAGTCCAGGATTCTCATTCCCTAAACCAGAGGAATCCCAACAGTTATCTCAAGGAGAAGAGATGATCCTCTTTGCAGAGAGAAGTAGCTTCCTGCAGTGTTCTGAAGGCAAATTCCTCCTAGATAATCCTAACAGAAGGACTGAAGCTAGCTTCCAAAAATAAGAAATGACATATGCCCCCCAGTCTGGTTTATTGTAAATGTTACTTCTGTTTGAACTGTGAAAAATCATTCTAGCAATATTTGCATTGCTGAAAAGTAAGAAAAAGGACACACAGTAGAAAGTGTGTAGATTTAGTGTTACTGTCGCTGTTTTAAGACAGTTTTTAATCCTTTTCTTGTAATACAAGAAAAGGGGCTATGCTCCATTCATATCTCCATAGTGCAATATTTAGTTGTACAGCCAAAGTATTGCAGAAACCCTGTTGTAATAAATACTGATAGCACCATGAAAGTAGAATGCAATCAGATCAGCACAAGCATTGCTCTATGTACAATCGTTAGGACTCTCACTGTCACTATTAGGGGTGTAAGCTACTGAAACTGTAATGAATTTTAGGGTGGCTTCTTCTGTGCATCCATTTTCTTCCTAGAATGTGCAGTCACCTCCTGGGAATTATTGTCACTAATGTTTTCCATCATCTGCTGTATAGTCAACAGAGTCTTACTTTGGGACACAACCTATAGAGAGGTTCATATCTCCCACTTTCCAAGTCAAAGGGCCAAATTATGAACTCATTTGCAGTAACTAATTTGAAATTGATGACTTTAAAATGTACTAAATGGGTGCAACAGGGTAAAAAATGTTACTCTGGCATTATCTTTTCTGACCGGCTCTTAGGTGGTGAGGAAAACTTCAGCCCTTATTATTCCTTCCTCCCTGGCCTCAGGAAACAGAGGCTGAGCTGCTTGTTGTTGCACATTACAATTAGCACATGCTAACTAACTCTAAGGAATTTTAAAGTTAGCATTTGCTGTCTTAAAGTTAGCATTTGGTATAAGCGGTGACACGTTATGGGTTAATGCATTCCGTAATGTGTACTCCACTGACCTGTCCCTCCCAGCCCAGACTAGATTGGGATATGCTCACCCGCCCTCCTTGGTGCCCCTGCTCACATGTGGCAGCCTCTGAGGGCTGGGCTCACCCTGGAGAGCAGTAGCATCGGTGATGGCATCAAGTGCATGAGCTCCCACTCCCTATCTGCTCCCACACTAGCAACACAGGTAAGTGGGGAGCTCAGAGTGAGGAGACGGAAAGATGGGACAAGCCATCCAGGGGACATGGGGGAGCCCTGAGGAGCCAGAGGATAGCGGGGTGAGTCCTGAGAGACTGGGGGTGGGAGGGGCTGGGAATGGGCAGGTGAGTCCTGAGGAACTGTGAAGTATGGGGGCAAGGGGTTGGGACCTGAGGGCCTGGGGTTGGGAGGGTGAGCATCAGGGCACGGGATGCTGGAAGACTGCTCCTAACTTGAGTTAGGTCCATGCAGCAGTCTGACATGACTACAATACAAGCTCCCTAACACCATCTGAAGATAATCCTCTCCTGAAGAGGACTATCTCTAAGATGAGCAGAGAGTACTTAGCACATCTTTTCCTGCTTTAACATGCAGAGGTTCCCATTTTCAGAGCCGTTAACACATGTGAAAGGTAATAGGCCTGTGTGAAGCAGCTAGTATTTGCTTTGAATCTGGCTGATTCGGGGGACAGTGATTTGATTTGCTGATTCGAATCACTGTCCTGAATCGATTCAGCCAGATCTGATTCAGAGATTTGGCCACTGCCGAATCAAACGAATTTCTGAATCGAACAGGCCCCATCCCCTGCCAACTCTCCCAGCCCCATCAATGGCTGACCCACACAGCAACCACATCCTGGGTTTTTTTGTTTTTTTTTTAAGCCCCACACTCACCAGTTCCTGCCAGGTCGGGGGTGATCCCTGCTGCCCCCCACTGCCCTGTACTGCATGGGGGGGGGGTGCTATGCTATGAGTTCCCAGAGGCCCCAACAGCTGCTGCAGCAGCAAGTGAGTGTGGGGCTTTTTAAATTTTTTTAAAGCACTAGGATGCTGGGCTGCGCAGGGCAGCCATTGATGGGGCTGGGATAGTGGGCAGGCATCGGGGGACACTCAGAGCGGGTGGGGGAGCAGGCAGGGGATGGGGCCTGGTGGGGGTCCCCCCCATGGTCCCCTTCCCCCGCCTCCAGCTCCCAGCCCCTACTTACCAGCATGTAGTCCGGGTCCAGCTCCTTGTGGTGGCAAGCAGGGACAGCCTGAATCACCAAAACTCCTCTGGACCTTTTCAAAATTCATTTGGAGGCTTTGGATTGATTCAGACCTTTTTATTGGTCTTCTGATTCAATTTGGATTTGGAGATTTGGCCATCAAATCAGGCAAAATCTCCTCTGACTCGAATCAGCACCAAAGCTTCACACAGCCCTAAAAGGTAACATGCAACAACACCCTGAGTTCTGCATCCCCCTAGCCTTACCTCCCACCAGGAAACCAAGGCGTAAGAGCCTTGAGGTCAAGCTCTATGCTTGAATATTTTTATCCTTTGAATATAATACTTATATAGGCTGAGAATTTAAATTCAAATTTCACACATTAAAGTTCTTGGCAGTTAGGAAAGAAAATACAACTTCAGATTTACGAAGCATAATTTTTACATTTGTGCACGGCAGAGGCTCTGGCAATACCATAGGAGGAAATGCATGTCCTGTAAGCTCTTTTATTTTCAGAGTAGTCAGTGAATATTCAGGCATAAATCATCTCTAACAGACAGCTAAGCCTTGCAAATAGACAAGCAAGAAAAAAAAAAACTTCTGAAGGACACCATCTAATTTTGCTCTTTTCTTACCCACACAGAGTTAATACATCTCTGGAATATATGTGGGCATGTGAGCAGATGGCTGGAGAGCATAATAGTCAAGACTTTGTGTGCGTGTCTGTGTATACATTTCATTTTAATTGAGTACATAGTGAAACGTGGGATCATGCCTGTACAATTTTTTTATAGGACCTTGTTCCAAAACTTCTGTTCTATATCAGTAGTTTCTTCTGGCCAAGAAACCCTTATATAAATTTATGCTTTTATTTATTGCCTTTATCTCTGATATGCAACTTCCAATAAGTCGCTTGCATTGGCAGCTGAAAATGAATGGAAAATTAATAAGCAGTCTCTTTTTTTTCCTCCTTGTCTCTCCTCCTCAGCCAGGCTAGTAAGAAGACTTTAACTGTGGACCTATCAGTCTGTAGATTCCTACTGTGATATTGCTTAAATGGCAGTTCATGAAGAAATTCAAGAGTGCTTCTTTCTGCTCATTCAGGTTGTAATACATTTCCACCCACCTCCGCCCTCTTTTTTTCCATCAAGGAGGGTTTACAATTACTATGTCATTTATAATTATGTTTGTAACTGTAACGTACGTTTAACCTTGCAGTCTGTAGTACAAGGCTTTTAGAGGTGTCTAAGAACCTAATTGCCCCATGAGGATAATGTTCATCTGTGCACAAACTCATTTTTATTTCTACCGTGTGGTTGTAGTAATAGAAGCAAAATAAAATGAATGGTTTTAGATTCAATGTGGTGATATATATTGGCAGTGGAGTAATTTATGGCCTGTCAAGTAGGGCTTTTAATTGATCTAGAGGTGTTTTATATACATTAGGCTTGATCTTGATCTCTGATAATAAATATAGGTTTATAACATCTCCCTGTATAGTATCAATGTCTCCTTTTAAAGTCACAGTGTATAAAATGAAGTCCTGGGGGTACCAAGGTTGCTAGGACTTTGCTAAATGTTCAGCTGTCCAGAGTGCTCAAATATTCCTGTGCATTTTAGACCCTATCTAACTTAAACAAAAACATATCGTTTCCCTTGCATATGGATAAGTGATAAGAAACCTATTTTCCATTTGTGGTTTGTATATAGATTTAGTGGATTCACATGTGCATATTAAGTAGTCTGTTATACCCACGTGTATCTTCTGGAGAGTGAGACTGAGAATAACTATTTTACCTCAAGATTTTATTTTTCATCTGCTGGTTCTAATATAACTAATTATTTCTATAAAGGCACTGTCCTTTCATGCAAGACACCTTTTAAGGAATTTTTTTTTCCTATTAAAAAGCCCTCAAAAGTCAAACCTCTGTGTAGTAAGTTATCTAAAAGGAATTTTGCTTCCCATTAGGAGAATTAGGGTGATCTTTTGATTAAGATACTGGAGTGAGACTGGGGCATTTTTGCACATGCTCCAGGGGTGAGGGGGTAGCCACTTTAATTACAGCGGCTCCAAGAGCTGCTGTAATTAAAGTGCCCACAGCGTCTCATGTATCAGCATCCCTGCTTCAAAATGGTGGTGGGGGGTGCACTTTAAATAAAGCTTATCGAGCAGGCTTTAGTTAAAGTGCCCCCACATGCAATTACATTGCATTGGAGCAGCCTCCCTGGCTCTGATTCCTGGCTTTGCAAGACTTACTCTGTGATTTCAGATGAATTACTTGGGGCCAGTTTCTCTCAAACTGTTAGGTTCCTAGAGATGCAGATAGATTTCTCGTGGGATTTTCCAAAGCATTGGTAGTTAGATGCCTAGGTGCTTCTCAATATTCCAGTAGGTCCTATTGCTTTAAGCCCCGGGAAGTTTTGAAATATTTGGCTATAAATTAATTTGTGCTTCAGTTCCACCAATAATGTAAAAATCATGCTTATTTTACTCTCTCTATCTCTTGTGTTAGAGATGGATCTTCCTATGAGTGCACGGTACCTAGGACAATGAGACAATAGTCTTGCTAAGAGCCATTGGGTTTGACTGCGAGGCTGATAAGAAAGTAATAATAATAGAAACATGAGGCACCTCACACTTTTTTAAACCAATGTTTGCTTTTTTCTCATAAGAGGCAGAGTAAGCACGTTTCCTTCCTTCTTGCGAATGGAACTAATGTGTCATATAAACACATACTTTTTTCTGTGTAGTCTTGTTGCTCTTTGAAGAAATACATTAAGGGGGAAAAATGCATTTTAATGGTACCCAATCATATACATATACATATACATATAAGCAAACCAGTTAATTTATAAACACCCTGCAGAGTAGCAGATATCTTGACTTCAAACAATGAGACGGGATATTTTATTTCACAATAGATGGGTAATAATAACTCTCTGCTTTCATTTCCTGACAGTTTTCCCATGATTTAGAATTGTATTTTGCTGGGGTTCCTACGGATCAAGTCTAGTTTAGAATTTTTGTATATTTTACAAGTCTGTGGCCACGCTATCAGGTACAATGGAGTAGTTACCCAGATAAAACAACTGAGAAGCTATTCCACCGAGACATGATTTCTGCTTATCTTCCTGCTGACAGCAGCAAGCATATCTTCCTTAATTGTTATATGTGGTCTCTTTTTCAAATAATCTCTTACAATTGTAGTTGCCTTCTATGCTATATAACCAGTGCTGAACAGATTTTGGATTTTTTTTTTTAGTTGAAATTCTTCAATTTTGAAAATGTTTTCCCAATCTGACAGAGTAACATATGCACACCGCCCCTGCCCCTTATGAAACAAAATTCAGAAAAAAAGGATTTTGACCTTTTAAAACCTCTTAAAATAGAATTACAAATTTTATTGAATTCCAAGTCATTAGAAAAATTGAAACCCTTTATTTTGGCATGATCCAAATGCTCAATTTTGTTTCATATCATAATGATGTTTCGTCAGCCTGGACACATTTCCCAAAACATTTTGATTTGCTTAATAATGATATTTTTGTTAATAGTTAAGCAAAATTCTCTGACCATCTTGAATCTCATTGTCAAAGACCATTTGAAATGAGCAGGTACATCTCAAATGGAAGTCTCAAAGCTCAAATTAAATGATGATGAACACTTGCATAGATTACACATCAGGTGTAATTTGGTCAGAACAGGAGCACAAGGTATCAGGACCCCTGAAGCTTGAACCTGGACTCACAGGTAGAAGCCTAGGCCACCAAGCAGTGGACCTGTCACTATACTCATCCCAGCCTATGCCCTCCCATGAGATTCCTCATGGGGAACCAATAGGGCGCACAAGCTTTCGATGGGATGACTGTAGAAACCCTCCCACTTCCCTTGAGACCTTGTCCTGGCAACAGTGTTGGTAGCCTGGTTATTTGTGACCCTTTTGCCTTTTTCTTGCCTGGCCTCTGTATTTCCTCTGCCTCAGACCCTCCTGCCTTGCTCCAACTTTGTTCCTACCTTGCTCCAGGCTTGTCCTAGACTTGTTTCAGTCTCACCCTTGCCTTAGATCCCAGAAGGCAAGGCCTCATCCAGAAGGGGGGGGGGGGGGGGGCAGTTGGGACCACCTGGAGTTCAGAACCATTTCCCTCACCCAGGTTACCAGGTTACCTAGCGCTCTGTCCCCTCACCTTGCCCCACTCTGCTGGGCAGGTGGGATCAGGGGCAAAGTACTTTGCTCCTGTCTAACCTGTTATTCACTTTGGATTCCCATGCTCCTGACCTCTGGCCTGGCCTTGCCCATGGACCCGTCTTGAACCCCATGCTACCCTCCCCTGAGTTTTTTTTTAATGATCATATCCCATCAGTGACATCACCACTGAATTTCACTCATATGGCTCTTAGACATAACCGGATACCTTGGTCTATATGAGGAAATTAATGTTCAGCAAACTTGGGTATGAATTTAAGCTCCCTAGGGTCTCTGCACTAGCTTTCTGTGTAGACATTCTTAGCCTACACTAGATGTGAGATAAATCACAAAGTACCTTGAACAAAGGTACTCTTAACAGTAAAAAGGTTCACAGCCTTTCTTTTTTAGTATAGAATAGCTAGAATGTGGTACATTCACACCATAATTTACTGTGCACTAACTTCCCCATGCAGGCAGTTGCTTAGCTGCTGTGATAATGAAAAATTACCACTGCTGGAGCCGCTGTATTGCACTTGGAAGGGGCTAGCATTATTGTATGTATCTGTAGTAGGAAGCACACAGGAAGCTTTCCTCATGTACTAATGTGTTTAGTTCATTGATATTTACTCATTCCCACGTTTAAGGCTTATCTTGTAGCTATAAGGAACAGAAGCATGGATTTAAAAAAGAGAGAGACTGGACGTGTCTACACATGTAGCTACGTCACCGAAGCAATGTGCCATGTTGACATAGTGTTGGCAGGCACAAACTGTGACACCACATCTATGTCGCCATAGCGACACATTCCCTTGTTACATCCCTACAGTGATGTAGCAGCTAAAAATAAGTTTGCACCACCGGCATGGCGCGGTAACGGCTGTTATTGTGCCGTCATGTAGTGCTTCCTTTAGTACAGAGGTTCTCAAACTGTGGTCTGCGGACCACCACTAGTCCACGAGCTCCATTCAGGTAGTCTGCAGAAAGGTTGTGGAACAATCGAGAATATCTGTATTTGTACGGTAAGGCTACTGATATTAAAATATGAGTTGTGTGGTTTGATTTGTAGCACAAAAAAAAGTTTATTAACTGGTCTGCCAAGACCCTCTGCAATTTTCAAGTGGTCCATGAAAAAAAAGTTTGAGAACCACTGCTTTAGGACTTCCTTTAGGAAGTACTAATTGATGGTTCAGTAACAATGGCACCATAGGGGCATGTGTAGATGCGCCCACTGTGTATATTGCAGCCAACCAGCTCTAAGTAGTCTACCATGTCGGGTCTGTTCCTTTGCAGTGTATTATGTATTTAAAGAAAATGACGTACATTCTGTACAATAGCACATTCTCTAACATAAACTTCTGTAGAAGCCCCCTGATGAGCCACCTAAAAGAGCTCTGTGTGTGCACCAAGGGCACTGCATAAGAATCTTTCTGGATACATAATACTATGCATAAATTAAGGCTGAAGGTGACTTGAATCTACAGTTCTTATTGTGAAAAACATCAGCTGTATAAACAATGATACATACCACCTCTCAGGATAAGGCCCATAATAAATCACATACAAATGAGGAATGATTATAGTCTGATTAAAAGGTGTATGCTGGAAGAGTTCCACCACTCATCTCTGTGAGTTAGGGGTAATGCTCTATGCCTTTAATTATCCAATGTAGAGTTCTCTTGTACTCCCTAGTGGGTGGTTAAAATATTTGCATGCTTTTTCCTCCTCCTTTCAGATTGTGTCATGTGGTAGTTCTGATCTTTAAGTATTATAAATGGCTGAGCACTCATATGCCTGAAATATATTGTATATTGCTGCTTTATGTAGGTGCTTCAATGGCATATGTGTCTCAAATGAAAAAAATGTGGCATTGCAATGACTTACTGCATTACACGCATTGCCAAGATGTTTGTCCTAATGAAATTTGGATAAAATGGTCAGAGTTTCTCCAGACTAAACGAAGCTGCCACGTCTTTTTGACAGCTCAGATGACAGTCTAACATTTCTCTCACCACTCAAGATGGTATGCACCATTACCTTTACAAAATGTGAAAGAATAGCATATGCCAGAAGCTACTGTCCCTTCAGGCTTTCAGATTATTTTTCTTCTTTCTTTGAACTATAAACAAAATACAAACCTTGAAAAATCAACCAGGTGCAGACTTGTTTTGTCAGTTTCTTTTTTCTTTCCTTTTCTTTTCAAGAGGTATTCTCCTCTTCCTTAAAGGAACATCCTAGAATATACAATTTCAAGGGAACAGGAATAATTATAAGGGGCAAAGGAGAGGGTAGGGGGTGGTATGGATAAAGAATAATGCCGTATAAAAAGTGACTGGTATTTGCTTAACATGCTGAGCCAGAAGCTTCATGTCTCTTTTTACAAATTCCCTGTATTTTGAACTCTTCAGCATTGCGTTGTTTTGCAGTCTGGCCAGGGAGTTGTGCAGTATGGTGACCATCTGTCTAATTCAAAATACCTGTCAATGCATTGTGGTGTGAAATTCACCCTAAGGCCAATCCACACTTTAACACCCACTTAAATCCCAACATTTATATTTGTATTCATGAAGTAGAAGGAATGCGTGTGTGCCTGGTCTTTGCCTGAGGATGTAGTGAGCAACGCTCCTTGTGACAAGGGTCAAAGTTTGGCATCAGCTTGATGCCTGCCTACAGGTGAGTCCATATTCTTGACACCTTCATACATGATGAGTAGAACCTAACTCTGCAGAACCAGGGAATGCTGTAGACCAAAGCAGACAGAAATCTAACAGGCCTCTGCTGTGTTGCAAGATTTTTGGCCACCTTTCATTGTGAAAGTTTGTCAGATCCTACAGAAATTAAAATGACAGTTGTAATGGACTGTTCCAGCTAAATGTTATGCACTATATTGTAGATGTGTGACAGGAAGGGGGAGCAGCCCTGCTAACTGTATGTGAACTGCAAAACACTGCTAACTGCATGTAACTACAACTCCTAGAGACCCTGGGGGCTGGGAGACAAAAGACAGAGAACACAACGAGCAGCATTGGAGCACAGGCACAGAGACAGAGGGGAAATGCATGGCCAGAGATTTTGGAGGAATGATAGAGCCAGTACTGTTGGACTGTTGCAGCAGGACACAGTCATGCGGACAGCAATTGAACACTCCTGGGAATAGAGGCTAGTTTGGGACGCTGATGGAGTTGTGGGAGGGTACAAAGTTATTTGAGTGCCTGTACCCCAATAACAGTGCATGTTACTTAGTTACCTGTTCTTAAGTGAATACACCACAGTGTTAATGATTGTTATCTGTTATTAAGCTTCTAAGTATATGTACTTTAATGTTAATGTTTATTAGGACTGTCTGAAACGGGCCCTATTTGTTTCAGGTTTGGATTCTGCCTGAATCAGGGACAGTGATTCAAACCGTTGATTTGGATCACTGTCTCTTGGATCGCTTCTGGGTCTGGCAGGGAGCATGCTGCGGGGCCCTCCCTGAACCCCCCTGGCTTGTTGATCAGATGTAGGGGGACCCCAGGTGCCCCTCCAGACCCAGGAGGCACCAGTCGCCGAACTGGGGGGCGGGGGGCGCAGGGTCCCGTCCCCCCCCAATGCTTCCAGAAGACCAGGAAGTGGACCAGAAGTGCTTTTGATCCACTTCTGGGTCTGTTGCCAAGTGCGCTGGGGAGACTACCATGCTGCTGTGGGACACTGCATCTGCCCCAGCACCATACCATTCACAGTACTTGCTACCTAGAGGTATGTAGAAAAAACATGTAAAGCTGTATCTATGTCTGAATTGCCAAATCTGTCCAAATCTCTCTCAATAGATTCGGAGGGTTCTGAATTGATTCAGAGAGATTAAAGGGTCCTCTAATTCAATTTGGATTCAGAGATTATCAAATCAGGGACCAAAGCTTTGCACAGCCCTAATGTTTATCTACTTATATTTGTATATTTCTCCCTAGCCTGTTGGATTGTGACCCTAATCCCCAGCGTTTTCTGTATAAAATTGGGAACCTTCCATTTGGCTTCCTGGGCCAGTTCCTGGAGTTGTGGGGTTTATTGCACAGTGAACGAGACTCTAGGCTTTGTTATGAATGTCTGTGGATGCCCTAGTGAAGCAGGTTCTGGGAGCAGAGGACAGAGTGTCTGCCTGGGAGAACCAGGCTGTGGAAACATCCAGGGAGATGGGCTCTCGCAGCAAAGAGCTGCAGGGTCTGAGAGAGAAAGTGCAAGACCTGGAAAGCAGATTCAGAAGTGCATGAGGGTCTGAAAAGGGTAATCTCACTGAGTTTGCAACAAAACTACTTTTCAGCATTTTAAAACACCTCTCAGACACTGATTTGGAAATGGAGAGGGTCCACAGGTCTCATTGGAGGATGCCTGATCTGGAAGGAAAACCTAGGGCCTTTGTAGCCAAGTTTCGGTATTTTTCCCCCACTGAAGAGAAAATGCTTAGAGCAGAAAACTCAGAAGCTGACATGGGGTGAGCTTGGCATTCATATAATGCTGTTTCTTGATCTTCCCCATGAGGTTGCTGAAAATCAGGCTCCATTTAAATCAACAAAACTACAGGCCAGATGTAAGATGCTGCAATGTTTTATGAGGTACCCCACAATTCTGAGTATGATTCACTGAGGAAATTATACACTTTCTCTCACCCTAAGGAAGCAGAAACCTTTATTATGTTAATGCCATCTGGAGAGGATGATTTATTCAATAATCTGAGTTGTACCAACTCCATTCCCTCCCCCCCACCTTCCCCCCCAAAGAAACAAAAATAGAAAGAAAGGAAACAAATATCCCAAAAAGCAAAGGAAAAAAGTAACAGTTTTTAGACTGTTAAATAGTGCTATCAATGAGTGAGATTCATATGATTTTTGTTAATATCTTTGTCTTTATTGACACAGAATGGTAGAGAGCTTTGGATTATGTCTGCTCAAACCTTCCTGGCAGAATTAGTATGTCATATATTAAGGAATACAGTTAGTATGTCTTGTACTTTATAGTCATTTTGCTTTTCTTTTTCCTTTCTTCTCCTCTTCGCCATCATATTCTTTTCAAAAGCGTACTTGGTAGTGTATGTTGTTATGAGCTCTAAATATAAGAGAAAATGTTGATGTGACAAACTATGGCAATACACAGATAAAAGTGACATTTTATTTAAGGAAACTGGAAAATTACCAGCCACATACAAAGTTGAACATAGAAGATAAAGTCACTCAGAATAGCCAATCCTATTAAGTGCATATCTTGGGAATGTAAAGGCCCTATTATAAAGAAAATATATGTTTTTAAAAGGCAGAGGGTTGATATTACTATACTCCAAGAAACTCATCTACCCAAGTAGAGCAGTGATTTCCAAAGGGTGTGTCATGGCACACTAGAATGACAGAAGTATGTAGCAAAATCCCCGTGTGAGTACCTGCCCAGGTACTCCTGGAGCAACTGTGGCTACTCCTGTAGGGTCTAACACCACTGCTGCTGCTGCCTTATGTCAGCCCTTTCCTCACAACACTCTTCTAGTATTGTGCTCCACTGCAAGTGGGCAGGTGGCTATTCAGATGGAGGTGCCGTTTACAGCTCAGTTCATTCCCTTTGGTCCTCTCACATTCCCAGGGCCAGCAAGAGGGACTGCAGGGGTGATCACCAAGGGTACCTATAAACATGCTTAGGGGTAGGGAGGGTTCATTTTAATTAGAGTGGTTCCAGGAGAGCTACTTTAATTAAAACACTTCACCGTCATGTTTATTAGGCTTCCCATGTTTCAAAATGGCTGCAGGAGCACTTTAACTAAAGTTCATTGGGCGAGTTTTAGTTAAAGTTCTCCCGTGGCCATTTTGAAATGGGGGATGCTTAATACACGTGGCACACTGGAGCAGTCTAATTGGAGCACTCCAGCAGACTCTGATGCGTATAGATAGAACGTGTTGGTGCATGTCTACAGGCACTCCAAGATGTAAGACCCTGCAGGAGCCATTTCAGCAGCGGGACCTGCTTTTGCCCCCTGGGGTACAGACCAGAAGCTGGCAGGGGCTGAACAGGGGAAGGAGCAGGGCACAACATGGTGAGGTCCTGCCCTTGCCACACTCAAGTAGCACCAGCTAGACAAGTGATTCTCAACTTTTTCAGCCTAGAGGTCCCTCACCCATTCTTTTCTGAACGTAGATTTAGCATGGTGATTTTTCAATTGGAGTGCTACAAAATTCAAAAAAGCTATTGGAGTCATTTTTAACAGTATATCTCATCACTGGTATGATTTCCTTTGGCAGGGGAATAAAATACGTTGTATGTTTTGGTGGTAAGAGTGCAGTGTATCACCAATTTTAAACCACAAAAAGATGTGCCCTGGTATCAAAAGTTTGGGAGACGCTGCTGTAGTGGAATTTCAGGAATCAGTGTGTGGTTGGAATGGGTTGGGTGGACTTAGCAATCTCTAGTGTGCATAATGATTACATGGAGTTTCTATTTTAGTGCATAAAAAATCTGCCCCCATTAAGTTGGCATAGCTGATGTGATGATCCAGAGAGAAGAAATTTTCTAGCAAATGTTAAAATTATGGATTCCTTTTTTTTTTACTTCAGGATGCCTCTGTGGAACCAGTGCAGACAATCCAATGGTTTTTCATTATATTTTGGTAAAGCTCTCTGAATTTGGGAAATACCCTTGTATTTCGGTGGGGTGACTGGAATGAATGTTTGAATCCTGTCATGGTCTTGAGCCCCTCTGTCTACAAAATCTATTTATAGGGAAGTTATTAAAAGTTATATCGTTTCTCAAAGTATAATTGATCCTGTAGTCAATGCCTCTGTTGGTTCTGTAGCTGTCTCAGACTATGCTGAGGTGCAGCTTCAGTTCTTCACTGCAGATACACCAGTTGTACCTCACTGTTGAATGATTTTAAATTTGAAGCACTCATAATAGCCCCAAAATTTTATGGAGTTCAATCAACCTACTGTTTCTCCTGCTTTGATATTATGAGAACTCATTAAAACCTTCTTACAAGGGTGTATAATATCATATGTTTCTGGGAAAAATAAAATAAAATAGAATACAAAAATAGATACTTTAACTATAAGCCCTTAGATGAGGATTATTTCATGAATTCTTTGCCTAATAAATTATCTATTATTATTAAGGTGAGATATGAATGGAGTAAGTTACTGTTCCAGAAGAAATAGTATGGTTTATATATATTATGCTAAGATTACTGGAAACATGCAGTATGTTTTATATATATAGTATGTTTTATATATATTATGCTAAGTAGTATATTTTTATATACTATAAAAATAACAGTCGTATATTTTATAAAATATACTATATTTATTTGTATTTTATAAATATACTATATTTTATACTATTTTTATAGAAGAAATAGTATGGTTTATATATATTATGCTAAGATTACTGGAAACATGCAGTATGTTTTATATATATAGTATGTTTTATATATATTATGCTAAGTAGTATATTTTTATATACTATAAAAATAACAGTCGTATATTTTATAAAATATACTATATTTATTTGTATTTTATAAATATACTATATTTTATATTATTTTTATAGTATAAAAATATTTTATATATATATAAAAATAGTAGTATATTTTTATACATAGTATGTTTTATATATATATATTATGCTAAGATTACTGGAAACATGCAGGAAGGTGTAAATCCAACCATAATAAAATATCAGCTATAAGACAGTATGCATATGACACAAATAGTCAACCGTTCCGTCACGTCTATTCTAAATTGTACACTGAAAATCTGAATGTTCCCAAAACTATACAACAAATTTCAGAGATGGAAAAATTTTTTTTAGAGGCTCTTTTGTCAGATGAAATAAGTTTGGCCTTAAAGGATCTGGACAATAGTAAATCCCTGGTTAGTGATGAGTTTTCTGTGGATATATATATATATATATTAGTTACCTCAATTATTGAATGCATATAATGTTTTTTTTAAAACTGAGGTACTCTACTAATCACTCTACATGAAGTTATTATTTCTATAATTACAAAACCAGACAAAGATTCCATGAATTGTTCTAACTATAGAGTAATTTATTTAACTAATGTAGACAGCAAAATCCTAGCCAAAACATTATCATAGATTGGAACAGGTCCTAGGCTAGTTCACAAAAATCAACTAGGATTCATCAGAAAAGGCATGGTTCAGATGATGTATGTCAGGTTATTGATATAGCAGCAGCAGTACAAAATTCCAAAGTCCCTATCTCTTTAAGCACTTGATGCAGAGAAAGACTTTGATTGTGTTTCTTGGAAATACTTTTTTGTGTATTGCAGAAGATACAATTTGGTAAAGAATTCATAAGGTAACTGCAGTTATATACAAATTCCAAGAGTTGTGACTAATAATATGTTATCTGATCCGTTTCTCTTGCAAAGGGTGACTCAGCAAGGTTGCTCATTTTCCCCTAATTTGTCCCTTTCCTAATTGATTTAGCATTGCCTATAAGAAATAAGGGTGATAAGACAGGCATTATGGGATTTGATAGTAAACACAGGATCCTATTTTATGCAGATGATTCACAAATACTTCTGTCACAACCTGAGAGATCAATTCTTGCCCTGTTATCATTAATCAATCATTTTAGCAGTCTGTCTGGCTATAAAATTAATTGGACGAAATCTGGGCTACTTGGACTAAATAAGCATCCCACGAAAGATTGCAAATGGCAATTGCAGTGACAATCAGAACACATCATTTATTTGGGTATTAAAATATCCCAGACTATTTATGTTATTGTCTGCCAAAACGTTCAAAAGCTTCTTGATGTTATTACAGGACCCAAACATGTGGAACAGTTTGTCAATATCCTTGTGGGGTCTTGTTAATATTTTTAAAATGAATGTTTTACCTCGCCTAATATACCCATTACGTAACCTACCTTTTGTAATCCTCCAGTCCTATTTTGTTGAAATGAACTGAATGTTTAACAGGTTTCTGTGGGGAGAGGACAAAAGGGCTCAGGTTTCATCAAAAGAGATGCAACTACCGATTGAAACAGGTCATTTTTATTTTCCAGTCCTTCAGCAATATCACATTGCCTTCTTAGTAAGTCAGGTTATGTACTGGATAACTAATAACTCTCCTGTACGGGTAGAAATTGAATGGGGACTTAAGTTTTCCTTTCTATTAATAACCATCATATGCTCTACTTTTTACTGTCTTTCTAAATTTCAAGTCCCTACAGTTTTTGCAGACCAACAAGTTTTGAAAAATTTGGCAAATTTACTGAAGTTTCATCCTTTGTTACATTGGATGTAACAAGTTCTATTTGAGACGATCCCTTTTTGAAGTATGGCTCCCCCAAACTCATATGGTGAAAGTGGAAGGATAAAGGTATTGCACATGTAGAACAGCTTCTAGTAGGAAATCATTTTAAATTCTTTTCTGAGCTAAGTGATTGAGTTGACCTTCTGAAAATATTTGAATGGCAATATACGTGATTGCACTGAGTATTACAAAATCAGGTTGGACCTGCAACTTTAGGTGTTGCAGCTACTCCAGATACATTATTCTTTGCCCTCAAATCTTTCTCTCTTCCCCATCCCATGCCATTGCTTCATGAATATATGATTTCACATAAAAGATCTGATACGGACTATTTAAGATTGAATTGGGACTGGAGACCTAAGTAGCCAGATGACAGAATCCCAATGGAAATCAGGAATTTGCAATATTTGAACTTTGAAAATTGATCTTAGACTTACTTCATCTTATACAACAGAAGATCAATCTTCATTTGCACTGGGATCCCTCCAAACTTAAAAAATTAAGTATATTGCCATACTGGAGATGTGATGCATTGCAGTCAATGCCTGGGCACATTTTGGTCATGGCTTCTTATCAATTTTTTTTTTCAAAATAAATTATAACTAGGTTTAACATGGTTTTGAATCTAGCATTCACACCTTTGTCAAATATGTGTGTTCCAAGGAATTAAAAATAAATCCTTCCCAAATTGCACTCTTACAGTTGGCCTTAATAGTAACATGTGGGATTACATTGCTGCATTGGAAATGTAAGGCATCTCCAAAGATCGAAATCTGGTACGATGAGATGGCACAGCTGGCATCTGTAGAGACAGCCATGTTAGGAAGCTTAACTGCTTTGAAAAAGTGTGGTACCATTTGGATGGAATTCTTGGAATACTTCGGTAGTTTGATTGTTGCTAACCTCACATTTCTCTTTTCTTCTTCTATCCCTTCCTCTTCCCTGCTCCTATTTTTTTCTTTTTATTGCTTATTGTTTGTGACAGAATTCAGTTTGACATGAGCATTAACCTTTAAAAAAATCCTGTGTGGGGAAATGGTCTGAGGTATTTAGTTATAAATAAAGCTTACGCTCTGAAAATGGTGGGATTTTTCATTTAATTTTCTGTAAAGTGGAAAATTTTAATTTATTTCTTTAAGCCTTTATTTCCCTCTTTCCTTCCCATGTATCTTCTTTGCCCTTGAGAAACTCATAAATATTTCTTTCTTCTTCTTCTTTTTTATAAAACTTTCTCCTGGAGAAGTGCTTGTAAGAATCTGTTTATTTACTGTCAGTTCTTCCCCTCCTTTGCTTTGTTCATTTGGCCCTGAAAGTGAAGCAGCACAGGGCTTTTTTATTTTGTTTCTTCTTTTAATTTCCTTCCCTCTGCTTTCCCTTTGTTACATTCTATATTCAATCTTCAGAGTTATTCACTTAAAATTTTCATTGTCACAGTGACCATTTGGCTTTATTCTCTGTAACTTTCAATAAGAAAGAGAGTTTGCCATTTTAAATGTTGATGTTTGTTTGCTTTGATTTTTAATATGAAACTCAAAATAGCCATTCTTTTTATTATTTGCTGTTACAATAGAAGGAGTTAGTAGCCTTTAATTAGTTTGAGAAACAGTTTTCAGCCTGAAAGATTTCTTGGACCTTCATCTGAGAAGCCCTAAATCCTCCATTGTTTGTAACAGGCTACAAAATTTGTCAGGGGGAAAAACCCTGGGTCAGAAAAGTGGCTTTTCTTTATCCTTTACATTTCTTTAGATGCGATGAGCTATAAGCCATTTAGACTAAATACAGACAGTCAAAAAGCATGAGGCTAAATTGATTCAGTCTTTGCAGGTTAGTCTAAGCTGCACAGATTGAACTGATGAATAAGTGAACAGACATTCACTATTGGTTCCAGAAATGCAGCCACATGCCTGCAGTGGCCCAGGCCAGAAGTTGGGGGGCGCTAGAGCATGCCTCCCGTCTCAACTGAGACAAATAGCTTAGGCCAACTCTAGCCTGCCCACGCTGGAAGGAGGGGTGGGGGGTGTTACAGGGGAGGTGCAAAGCATCCCGGGATGCTGGGGGACTGAGAGTCAACTTGAATCTGGAAGAGATTTGGAGCAGAAGTTCAATAAGCCAACTTAACCTAAATCACTTAAGTCTGATACTACATCCATCTTTGTTTACATTAAATGAGTTTCGGCCATTTTGAAAGCAGTTTCTATATGCTGAACTTCTGTTGTGGTATTTGAACCAGTTTCACTTGTACTGATTTCTGTGTAATAGAATAATAATCTGACTCTAGCCTTAAATTCATGATTCTCATTTGCATTCTACAGGAAAATTACAGCAGCCAACCAAAATCATAACTAAATGTAGACATTTAATGCTACCCATCAAGGCAGTTACAGAAAATATTACAAAAGGAATCTTTGGGAGCTGCTGCTGGAAACATTGCAGTGGGAGCAGAGAGGGACAAGTTGTGATATGCTAAGGTCCTTCCAGAGCATTCCTCAGAGCTGTAACCAGGCCCGGACCTGCAACACCTCTTGGAGCTGGAGCTCTTTCAGTTCATAGGGAATGAGTGCAAGAGAGCTGGGCTTGGCTCCCTAACTCTGAAGATGGCAGCTAGAGCAGAAGATCCCATTTACTCCTTGGGAGCAAGGAGAAACAAATTATTATTGAGGTTTTCCTTATCCTTTAACAAAGCCTATTCCTCCATCTGAGAACTACTATGCCTGCTGCCAGCTAATATTTGGGGTGTGCGAAGTGGGCCCTATTCAATTCAGATTCAGCCCAAATCAGGGACAGTAATTCAGATTGTTGATTTGGATCACTGTCCCTGATTCAATTTGGCGAAATCTGAATCTGAAGATTCGATGCTGATTCAGAGAATCAACGATTCGGACATAGACACAGCTTTAAAAGTTTTTTCTACATTCCTTGAGGTTTCAGTGCAGCTTGTGAACGCTGCAATGCTGGGGTCCATGAAGTGTCCTACAGAAGTGCAGGAGAGTCCTTCACATGCTCAGTGGTGAACCCAGAAATGGACTGGAAGTGCTTCTGCTCCGGGTCTGCTGCCAAGCATGCCGGGGAGCCCCCTGCGCTCCTGTGGGATACCCCATGCGCCCCAGCATTGCAACATGCACGACCTACCTGCTACCTTGAGGTATGTAGCAAAAACATTTAAAGCTGTGTCTATGTCCAAATCACCGAATCTCTGCGAATCGATTCAGAGGGTTCTGATTTGATTCAGAGAGATTAAAGGGTCCTCTGATTCAATTTGGATTAGGAGATTCAGCCATCAATTCAGGCCAAATCTCCACCAAATTGAATCAGGGACCGGAGCTTCCCACAGCCCTAGCTAATATGGTTAGCCTGATGCCTCCATTTTACGGTATGGGGACACTGTGCTTTTAAAGCTGCCATGTGCTGAGTCTAGGCTTGCTTGAATCATTACCTGAAGAAATTAGCTGCCTTACTCCCTTAACTCTACCATTATCTTCCTGTCAGGATTTAAATAAACTTTTTGGAAAGTTTCAAGTCATATACAGTTTTAACAGTTAAAGTGGCAACTTGCACTTTTCTCTTGTTTTGCAAAAATATGACAGTTTACAATACTTGTTATCATGAAGCAGTAGTATTATAGTACTGAGTTATCTGAACAAAGTGTGCAGTTACTATAAAGAAACAATTTACAAGTGCTCTTATTATATTAAGAAAATGGAAAATGCATTTTGGGCTTTTTCCAAAGGACATATATTTTTTACACAAAATAATATTGGACTAGTCCTGAGTCTTTAACAATCTGAACCAGGAAATAGTCTCTCTTCTATCAGAGATAATATAATCAGACGTGATAATTGGGGGAAAAATATATAGCTACAGTTCCTAAATGCTAAATTTGGGAATGCTTCTGAATTAACAAAATTACCTTCTTTCAGATAAATAATTTAGCCTTCTGTCAGTGTCCTTTCAGAATAAATTCCTCTGACTTAATAATCCTTTATTTTAGACTAAAGTCATAGGAAAGACTCCCATGGATCAGGCTCTTTTATGTAGTATTACCAGATTTGCCCATCACTTTTGGGTGTGCTCATTTAGTAGGGGGATGTTTCTGGGGTCTCTTTAATTCTGTCCACGTGCTGCTTGTGTTACTTGTGTTTCTATATGGAGCTGTATTTCTCCCTTCTGCAACTCCTCACCCCCAATGGAGCTACCTTGCAGGACTCGGTTCCAATGGGGCTGGGTTCCTCCGACCACTGAATCAGTCAAACATATATACACACATACACACAGTTTAACAGGCCACGCCTGAGCCAGGCCGGGTTGCTCAACATTGACAGGCTAACACCCTCGTGTCTTGAACTCAGTTCATCAGGGCAACAATAAAATGCAGTCAGACACAAGCACATGGGTTAACAGAGCACATCTGAGTCAGGCCAGGTTATTCAGCATTGACAGGCTGACACCCTCATGTGTCT
>NW_005841887.1:1194528-1211202 GCF_000455745.1 Alligator sinensis | reverse complement strand
CTTATTTCACCAGGACAGTAATAAATGCAGTTACACACACACACACACACACGCACGCACACGCACGCACGCTAACAGTACATCTGAGCAGGCCAGGTCCAATCAGCACTTTCAGCTGATACCCTCATGCGCCTCAAAACTCAGCACATCCCAATCGCTCATCTCAATCAAGTAGTAACTCCCTTGATGAGCAGACCCCACTGTAGTTTGGGGCATTACAGGGATCTTTGGCTTAGGTAAAAGAAGTGTTGCTGCAGAGCAAATGGGGAGGTCAAGGGGAAGGAACAGTAAGTGTGGTTCAGAGAGAGAGTATAGCAACCAGCTTGACCATAAAACTTATTTAGTGCCAGGTATATGAATTTATGATGATACCAGTAGTAATAGCCACAGAAGAGAGACAAATAAAACAATTACAATATTACATAGTTTCAGTTAGGTATTTGGGGAAGTCTTGTTTGATCAGCAAAAGTCAGGTTTAGAAAGCTGTGCCTGGAGTAAGAAAGGAAAAGTCAGGTTCCTGGAGTCAGAGAGAGAGAGAGAGTTGGGGTTTCACCAGTCAGCGAAGCTTGAACCAGTCGAGGTTCCCAGCTGCTTGGTGGAGCTTGCAGACAGGCAGAGCCCTCAGCACGATCAATGAAGGGATTCCAGGCAGAAAAGGAGTGGGGCTGGTGCAGCTTTGGATCCAAGCACCAGGACAGAAACTTGCACTTGGGTAGGGGGTTTTGTAGAGAACTAACCATGGCTCAAGGGAGAACATTAGGGTTTTTTTCTGTGTAAAGACTGGCTCATGTGCTGGATAATAGGAACTGATCACTCCTGGCTGTGGGTGGTATTACTTTGAGGGAGCTCACAATACAGACAGGCAGATTCAGTGTTTGCGGTACCAATAAAGGAGTCATTACTAGAATTGGTCTGATAAATGCTGAGCTGGGTGTGTGCAGATGTGGGTTGATTACTATTTGGAGCAGAGATCCCCCATTATGCACTGCTCTCCTGCTTCTCTGGACCCAGAATTCAATGCGGTCCTTGTCTTGGAATCTCTGTTCTCCATCCCGAATGCTAAAGAAGGTGCTTTCCTGTCCCATCTCCCATGTCAATGAGTTGCCATCTGGTTCCATCTCCGATGTAAATGAGACCAGGGGAGTTGCTATCACCCTTGTCTGGAGGGGTTTAGGTGCATATTCCACCGCATCTTCATTGTCTTTTGTAAGTCCTTTCAGGCAGAGGTGGAGTCCTTTGTGAGTCAGGCAGGCTGCGCAGTGTGCCAGCGTTCCCCCAGAGCACGGAGCTGAGAGGTGACAGCAGCAAGCCCCTTGCCCAGAGGTAATAACAGCTTTTGTTTCCCTTTGCTGCATTCTGAAACAAAGCCTGGGATATGAAGCCAGCTCAAAGCAGTGGAGGATTTACAAGTTAAAGAATGACTCTGCTCTGTGAAGTCCTCTGAGGAAGCTGTTCAGATGGCAACTAAGAGTCAGTTGGCAAGAAGAAGGCTGAGACATGTGTTTTTCATTGCTCTCAATGGCTACTTGGAGAACAATATTTGTTCCTTCTCTAGGCATCCCTTGGATATTTGGCAGTGCTCCCTGCTTCATCCTAGTCTTCTCTGTCAACCTCACATCTGTCAGTTCTTCATTGCATTTTAGCTAGAGTTCCTTGAATTCCCTACTTACGTGGCCTCTTCACCAGCCACATCCAATCATTTACTCTAGCCTGCAGTTACACTTTTACAGAGAATCCCAAATTCCTCAAAATACTCTGGTATATGTATCCTGCATTGGGTCATGAATTCTTTTTGAGGGGTAAAAACATTCTAATCTAATCTAATCTAATCTAATGTTTGTAACACTATCTGATGTGATAGGTAGGTTTGAGTGTTCAGAGTTTGCGTTTTCCTTTTTCTAATTCTTTCTTACTAGTTTTCTACCCCTTTCCTTGGAATTTTCTTACTCAAAAGCCCAAACACAATATCTTCCTGTCTTGTGCACTATCTCAGGCTCTCCCTGCTCACTCTAGCCAATCACACAAACCTTCCAGAACTTCCCACAACAATTTCTTCATGATTTTATGGCACTATTTTCTATCTACACACCTTAAAGTGCATTAGATGATATTTTTTTTGCTTTGTTTTTTTTTTTTTCCAATAGAGAATGTTACGATTGTTTTGTTCTTTAAAACCAATCCATCTTTTGACAATCAATGTCCAGAGCTAAAGAGAAGAGGGTAAATACGAGAACAAATATTTACATTTGTTTTTGGAGGAAAATGTTGAAAATGGCAGGAAATGAACTTTATTTAAATGAGATATGGTTGAAATAATTAGCTAAATGACTTTTTTCTTCCTCTTAAATCTGACACTGATGTGAGTTACTGTTCCAAACTTTTTTTTTTTTTCCAAATGGAGCTAGACACAGAAGTATGGTATTACATTGTTATATGCTATACATCTCTGATTTAGTTAGTCTCTAAAGGTGCAAATCTACCCTGGCTTCTGTCTCATTGCATTGTTACATAGAGTAGTCAATACATTCCTTGGCCTGTTGATTACATGGAAAGCTTAGCCCTACTTCTGAGCTGCAAGTTCAACAGCCTGAGGATATTACCAAGGAACCAGATGGAAGACAGTTTTCCATGGCTGGCCATCTGGGCCCTGCAATAATACACTCTATTCTAAGCATTACTATGGGAATTAACTATATGGCAAGAAGAAGGAGAAAAAAATATTGCCAAGCAGGGAAAAGAGAAGGCATTATGTCTCATATTATGATAAGTTAAGCCACAGAGCCATCATTATTGGCATAGTTAACTGAATTAACTTTATAATGTAATTTTGCATTTATAGCACATTAAAAAGGGAGAGAAAAAATGATAACTTAAACTCACATAGGGTTGGACCCAAATGCTAAAGAAATCCATGAGAGTCTTTCCATCAAGTCCTGCAGGAGCTAAATGGCACCTTTACAGGTGAAGGTGGAAATGCAGAGCGTACACTCCCTGATTACAGTGAGTATTTTTAATTTGTTTTTAGTGTGTGGCTGTGTGTTTAATTGCATATATGAAAAGGCTGCAAAGATAAATGAAAAATAGAGCAGCCTGAGGCTGAGCCAGACCTGAATTCCTCTTAACTGAGGAAACCAAGAGATAAACTTCATGATCTGAGGCTGTCTATAGTGGCTAAACAAGAACTGGGATGCCTGCAGTCCCATGGTCTGGATCCAGCCTGAGGATGCAAATGAGATGAACACTCCTGAACCAGAATAACAAATCTATACATCCCTGACCTCAGAGCTCAGGCTATATCTAATTTGCTATTGGTAGAGTGACTCTGTAGCCATGTTGGTCCAGAAATTATGCGAGACAAGATCTGAGAAAGGATGGCTTGCATTCAAAAAATTGCCTAACTTTATCCCAGTTCTGCAGTTAGTCCAATAAAAGATATCACCATCCCCGTTCCCCCACATCGTTGCCTCTTCCATAAGTTTATATTGTGCATGCAGGTTTTAAAAAAATCGAACAATAATTTTTAAAGTCACGAGTCATCGGTATGCCCTTGTTGCCAAGACGGCTAATGGCATCCTGGGCTGCATTGAATGTTGCCAGCAGATCATGGGAAGTGATTATTCCCCTCTGTTCTGCACTTGTGAGGCCACATCTGGAGTATTGTGTTGCGTTTTGCCCCTTCCACATCACCCCATAGAAAGGATGTGGACAAGGTGGAGAGAATCCAGTGGAGGGCAATGAAAATGGTTACAGGGCTGGGGCACATGACTTGTGAGGTCACAAGGGGCAGGGCCTATTTAGTCTGCAGAAGAGAAGACTGAGGGGGGATTTGATAGCAACCTTTAATTAGCTGAAGGGTGGTTCCAAAGAGGATGGAGCAATGATCTCCATGGTGGCAGATGACAGGATAATGAGAAATAGTTTCAAGTTATACCAAGGAAGGTTTAAGTTGGACATTAGGGAAAAAAAACCTTTCTCACTAGGAGGGTGGTGAAGCACTAGGGCGGGTTACCCAGAGAGGTGGTGGAAGCTCCACCCTTGGAGGTTTTTAAGGCAAAGGCCTCAACAAAGCCCTAGCTGGAATGCTCTAGTCTCCAAATAATTACTCTTTAGGCATTTCTGCTTTACAGGCCTTCTCAAAGCAGTCATTAGTACCACAAGGAAGCCACTACAGCACCTTTGCAACTTCTGGCAAGCTGTGTGTCTTTTTTAGAGCAGTTTCACTAGCAGGGTGAACACTGGGAGGTGCCAGCTGTGAAAGTGGCCAGGACATCTGGTAGAAAGTGGTACATATTGTTTCCTTGTGATAGAGGAAATGTTTTATTTCTTGTTGAGCTGATGTTAGCCTGTGCAGGCAGGAAGAAGGGTTTCTTTTGTCACAGGGCGAGCCATGACGGTAGGCGCCCTCATTGTTTAATTAACAGAACCTAAGTTCTGACAGCAAAATGACATGGTGCAGACCATGACCATGACCGGATTCACCACCAAACAGTGGGATCTCATACAAAGCTTCCAACATGACCATCATGGCCTCCTTTGCCATGTGACAGTTTTTTGGGTGGGGGTTTGCTTGCTTGGTGCAGCTTGACAGGGAAATAGTGAGCATAAAACAGACAGTAAATTCAACACCTCTCTAAACTACGTACTTAGGAATAAACAACTGGCTTTAAAATTTGAATTTCCCTATTTTTCAATCTAACTAGTACTGTAGTATTCTCCTATCATGTGAATATGCCAGATGTTTCTCCTGGGGAGATAGATTTCCTTGCAATGCTTTCAAGTTGGCACTGTATCTTGTATTACAACAGGGGCTCCCTATGCTTCTTTTTAGTCTGGCACTGTATGTTGGTTTTTTTTTTACTATAGCCAGATGTTCACTAGCAAATAACACAGGTGGAAATACACATCAGATGACCATTCATGCTAATACTGAGTGTTTTATAGAAACTGCTTTGCCAAAAAAGTTGCACTGTCTTCATTAGAAATAATGGCTTTGACTGCAGGTGGAATGTCATAAAAACGCTGAGTTATTATTCAATAATGGTTTCATTAATGTTTATAACTGTTGTAGAAGAGATTATATTGTTTTATTTGATTTTGAGACTGGCTCCCTATTATAGGAGCATACTATGGGATCTCCAGCCATTTTCCAGTGACTACCTACTTATATTCATTCTTGTTTACCCATGACCAGTAAAACACAAACCCCCCAAATCTGCTTCAGTTTGTTCTGATTTTGTTGTGTCATCCACTACAGACTACTTCCTTTCTCTACCTTTCTATTTCACAACAAGACTAAGTACAGGCAGTTAAAAAGCCCAAGACTGAATAGATTCAATCTTTGCAGAGTAGTCTATGCTGTGTAGATTGAACTGATAAGCAAGTGAACAGACATTAACTTTTGATTCTAGAAATGCAGCCACATACCTGAAGTTGCCCAGGCCAGAAGCTGGAGGGTGCTAGAGCACGCCTCTTTGCTCAGCTGGAGCAGACAGCTTCGGCCAAGGGTAACCCGTGCACCCTGGAAGGGAAGAGGGTTGGCAGGGGAGGTGCAAAGCATGCTCGCGGACCATGAGTTAACTTGAATCTGGGGCAGATGTTCAATTAACCAATGTAACCAAAATCAGTTAAGTCTGATACTACATTCATCCAAGTTTATCTTAAATTTGTTTCAGTCACTTTGAAAGTGTTTTATATGCACTGAACTTCTGTCGTGTTGCAGATTTGAACTCGTTTCTCATCACTTTGGCTGATTTATGTGTCATTTCTATCCCTAGCCCAAGGGTTCAAGAGAGATCTTTAATTCTAGCTTATAAACCAATGCTCCCTCATTATTAAAGTAGTATGTAGTTGTCAGGATTGAGGCCCTGTTGTTCTAACCACTTTTTAAAAAGGCCTTGTAAGAAATAGTCTCAGTTTCCAAGAGTTTACTGTCTACCCAGTCTGAACAATGCACACGAGAGTGAGAGCGTACAAATATCTTTATATGGTAGATGGAGAACTGAGGAAGAAAGATTTGTCCAAGATCATGCTGAAAGTCTTCAGTGCTGTACAACCTGGAAGCTGGCCCAGATACTGGATTCCTGAGTCCTTTTTCTGTCTCTGCTAAAGAATGGGGATTGAGGGGGAAAACTGCCTGAAGCGCAGCAGGAGACACGTTTGTTGTTGTATAGGAAGGATGGCTTTCTGTAAAAGCCCACGCGTAAAGTGTAAGTGAAGTGAGTTATGGGATGGATGAGAGGAGATGGAGAACTCGTGTAACTGAGCACCCCACTGACTCCCAGAAACACTGCTGCTTCTGATTCTTAAGAAAGCATTTTCTCCTACTGGGAGCCAGGTACTTATTGGAAGTTCCTGTAACTAAAGATTTATGATGTTCATTCTTTGAACTCCCACAGAGGGAAGAAGGAGGAATAATCTCCCTGTTATATGATATTTTCTCTGGCTAACATCTAGAACAAAATCTACATCAAGCTATGGTCTCTTTAACATGCCTCACTAAGCTGCTGGGGAAGACAATTGGTGAAATAATGAGTTTCTGTTCCCTAGTGGAGCGCACCTATGGGGACTGGAAACCACGGTAGATCACAAAGATAAAAGGAGACATGTCCCTGTAGGCAGAGGGAGAAATCTCCACAGCTGCATGCTGTAGCATTTGCTCAAAACTTCTGAGGTCTAAGAGCATGGAAGGTATTTGACCTCTGCAGAGCTCTCAAATATTAAAATATTAAAAATATTAATATATTAGTATATTATATCAAATATTAAAATATGTTTTTGTACATGTGATCCATTACAATTGTTTAAACCATTGATTTAAAAACAAAAAGCCCCATGAATAATTAAATCAGTTTGTGATTGTGTATACAGGTGCTCCTCACGTAACGTCATCCCGGTTAACATTGTTTCGTTATGACATCGCTGATCTATTAGAGAACATATTTGTTTAAAGTCGCACAATGTTCGGTTATAGCATTGTTTGGCTGCCGCCTGCTAGTAGGTAACTATTGTGACATAATTGGATTCGCTTAACGTCGTTTTGCTTAAAGTTGCATTTTTCAAGGACATAACTATGAGATCAAGTGAGGAGTAGCTGTATCTCTGAATTAAAGGCACATGGAGCTAGGGCAGAGGCAGAAGGAATCAACTATTAAGAAACAGATACTTTAGGTTCTTTTGAGGAACTTTAACCCCTTGTTATAAACCCATTTAAAGGTGGAAGGAGGATCTGGATGTATGCCTGGATCAACTGCACTGAGCTGTCAAGCGGCACCAGGGATGGCATTTCCACTTCATGTATTTGTTGGTCTTTATCATGTCTCATTACCATACCACAAATCATTAGGAGTTTAATTATTAAAAACAGGCTTCAGTACAGAGGCAAAAATGAGTACTAGATTAAAATGTCAGTAAAAGTCCCAACCAACATACATATTTTTTTAAAGAAAAGGTGGGCAATGAATATTTTCTTTTAGATAAGAGGGAACACAATTTGAGAAGAACAACAGATTGAATTGTAGAAATCTTATGAAAATATGGCCTCAATTCTGGGTGCTGGGTTCTTTGGTAATTCTAGTTGCTTAAGGCTTACTTTACTCTGTTATACAAGTAGGTCTGTGCAACGGGCTGCTCATAATTTCACTGCTTCAGCATGTTCACAGAAGGAATTTTAAGGATTATCTAACAAATTACCTTCCCACCCTCTGACCTAGCTGCACTGGCCAAAATATTGTAGAGAGAGGAACTAACACTCAGTCTACTTCTTCTTACCTATCTACATAACAGTGAGAAGTACTGATTGAAAATCCTGCAGTGATGTAAAGAGCTGCATCAGGATACAAAGGCAGGTCTTTACTTTCTCTTTATGCTTCTCATTAGCCCTGATCATGCCCTAAATGATTCAGGTAAATTACAAGCTCATTAATGGACCTTTCTTGAGCTTGAATGGGCAGTGTTTCTAGAGACGTGTGTGTGTATACAGACACGCATGCACACATATTACTTTCCATGAATCTGGAGAAATGGCTGCTGAACACTTGACACTAAAGTGATATAAGGCCTGCATTAGATCAGCTTCAGCTGAGTATATAATATGCTGTATTTGGAGGGTGGCTGCTCAGCGAGGTAAGCTCAATTTGTTCAGCTGGTCCTTTTTCAGCGGTAGGAAATGGCACGATATATTTAATCATCATTAAATGGTCGAAGATTTGAATCTGGTCATAAAGTTACATCTAGAGAAATTAAGCTGCTGACTGTATGGGTGCTTCTGATTGTCTTATCATAGTCCCACTCTGTCCGTGAAAGATGTGGAAAGCACTAGGCTTTAAAAAGCGGAAGGGTTTAAATAACAGAATTTACAGTAATTTGAGTTTACAAGCCTAAGGCCTACATAGATCCTTAGTTTGCTACATGGAGTGTAGATTTAGCTGTCTTCTGCTCAGTGAAAATGTATTGCCGATAAAGAAAAAAAAAAATAAAAGCAGTAATGCTACATCAAAAGGTTGTCCAGATTTAACTTGACAATGTACATAATGTGATTATACATATTCAGTATCTAGAGAGAGGCTTGAAATATGGTACTGGCTCTTAAAATCCCTGAAAATTGTGGGTGGCTTAAAATCAGTGAAGTTATTCATGGCCTCAAAGGCTTGGAGTGGGCTACTTCCAGTTGTGTAGTGCTGCAACTTCAAATCATTATTCTAATCTACGCTTTGGTTTAGGCCCATCTATAACATTTAGGTTTATAATATGTCTTTCTATCAATATAATATGAAATACTATGCTAATCTAACAATAATTCCATAGATCTTTCTCATTGCAAGATATAACTGCAATATAAGACCCTATTAGGGTCTTATGGTTTTAATCATTGTAACAATTTGAAAATTAAAGCAGAAAACTGAACATATTCAAATACTCAGGCTATTTTACTATAAATCTATCAGTGAATTATCTATACAGTTGACTCCCACTCAAAATTGCTAATATATTAAAGTGGGAAGTCTCCTTAATAGTTTTCAACTTGGTATTGTTGGGGGTATGTACCATAATTAGATGAAATTGTATATGAAGATATTGCTTGCATGTAAAATACAAGTATTTGGTGAGTTTATAAAACTTTTGTCTTTGAAGGAGATTATAGGGTAAATTACAGAGAGTTTATCTGGTTTAATATTTGGCGTCTTGGGATTTTATAGCTGGGTGGACATTAGGGCTGCGCAAAACAGCACCATTTTGTTTCAACTTCCATTTCTCCGTTTCAATGGGGCAGTGTTTTGTTTTGAGTTTTGGTTCATTTTGAAAGCACTGTTCCATTTCGTTTCATTGAAACTGTTTTGCTGTTTCGATGCTGTTTCGCCCGTGGGCTATAATGGGGAAGCACAAAACTGTCTACAGCGTTGTCATTTGTTGGCAGATTTGGATGAAAACAGCAGTAATGGTAGCCTCATCTGAGAGAATGAAGCCTGCTAAGTTTCAAGGAGATAGGTGCAGGGGTTCCTGGGAAACTGCACCTCAATATCCTGAAAACAAAATTCATGTCACTTGTTAGTGTGAAGGCACAGGGGGGTGAAAGCTGCAGGGATGGTAGCCCCTGCTGAGGCTGCAAAGCCTTCCAGCTTTCAAGAAGATAGGTGCAGGGGTTTCTGGGAAACTGCACCTCAAGCTGCTGACAAGCAAAACTCATGATGTGTAACTGTGTGTGTGTGTGTTAAGGCGTGGCCTCCCTGGAGCTGGAGCCTCTACATGGCACAGTAGTGTGCCACAATAGGGTCTCCTCCTCACCTACAGCCTCAGTCTGGTCTACCACTTTAAATGACAACAGGTAATAAAATACCTTGGTGAGCACCACAGTAGCAGCAGCAGCATCTCAGGCAGCCAAACTGTGACAGAGCCTTTCTTTCCTCTCCTGCGTGTGTTAAGGCATACCCTCACCGTGTCCTTCCCTCTTCCCCCTCCCTATCCTTACTTTCTGTTTCCCTGCAGACAAGCCCAACTTCAGCTTCGAAACTCAAAATGTTTTGAAACTTTCAAAATGTTTCAACTGCCCTCGTTCCATTGCAAGGCTGTTTCGAAGCCCTTCATTTTGTTTAGATTGCACTGTTTCAAGCTTGAAACGAGTTGAAACAGCATTGAAATGAAGCAGCCCATGACATTTCGCACAGCCCTAGTGGACTTCTGCCCTTGTAAGCATTTTACTAGATTTCAAATTAAATAAAAGATAAAAAGTAAAATTATATATGAATAAATGTGAAAGGTGTATTCCAAATGTTAACATGAATAACATAATTACAAGTCAAAGCAGCAAGTTGTGTAAAAGCAATGAGTGCATTAAAAACAATATATTAAATCTGGGCCAGAGTTTCTGGTTTGGGTCTGGACTGTAAGCCACAGTTGCATTTTCTTCCTCTTTTGGTTTGCTTGTCCACCAGAATAAACTAGAACTTCCTTAGGGTTATGCTTATATACAATACCCATATATTAGTCATATTGTAGTAATACATCACCAGAGTCCACAACACCCAGGGTAGCATACAGCAGGATAGTGTGCTGTGATGCTACAAAACCTAAGACGTCTTGTATGCTGAGTAACATTCACCATGTGTAGGCTCCACCCCCTTTAAAGGTCTCTTTATGTTGCTGAACCAGAGTCTGTCCCTTTGGCATCATTTTGTTCTTTCTGCTGTCTTTTTTCTGAATCTCCTATTTTATACCATTTTCTTCTCCTGTTTCTTTTCTCTTATGTCTCCTTTTTCACGTTTTGCCCCAGTGTGGATGATGAGATTCCTTGAACATGGATGCCTTTAAGAAAAATATAGAGCATATACTTACCATTTATACCTAGACAAATTGCTTAACGTAAGGTAGGACATACTATAAAATCGCTATACAGAAAACAGTGGCACTTTTACTGTGTTGTGATGAGAATGGTTCACCTGCTGATGACCTCAAAAAAGTGGGCTGTTTCATGCATGCAATTTTAGCTAAATGAGATTTCAAAGATTCTTTTTAAGCATATATCATAAAATAGCCTTCTTTTAGCACATTTACTCTTTGTTCTTTTTTTCGTCTACCACCAAGTTTAAAATGCTGATGAGGTGGTAATGCCAATATATTGGACTCCTGGAGAAGCAGACTTTGAAGGAACGTGACATGAGTAAAGAGAAAGTTGGCTGAAATTCAGTAATACATGGGAAATCAGGAGGGAAAAGAAGTAATATTTCAGAGATGGATGGAAAGGCCACAATGACATTTCATGCCAGGAAGAAAAAGATTCAGGACCAGATTATGCGTCCCTAATTATTATTGGTAAGCTTATATCACATATGCGAGTACTGTCATTCACTGTAGTGGGGAAGTTGAAATGTAGGTTCCTTAATGATTAAGACAAGATTCTCTAGCTACAGGTGTTGCAGGTTCTCCATAGTTTGGCACAGAGGTGGACCAACAACACAAATAGTGGGTTGCATTTAATTATACACTTTGCATATAGGAGTAAGAATTTACCAACACAAGTAAGAGCTGCAACTGGGTGGTAAAACGGTAGTATGTTTGGGACTGAAGACAAGATGGATATGTTTGGGACTAGAGGTAGCTGCTTTATATAAAGTAGAATGGCTTGTACATCACAGAACTGGCAACACAGAATATTTAAGACACAAAGACACCATTTAATCTACATCTCACAAAATAATCATTTTAATGCAGGTTTTGCTTCTATTTCATTTGCTTGGGTCTTTAAAGCCCTAAGTGGTAAGAGTACTGCCATTTCCATTTCAGATACTCATCCACAGCCTAATAGGACAAGTGAAACTGAAAAGAAAAATATAGCCAGGGGCCACTAGAACTTGAGTTAACTGCCTGCTTAGAGGGGTGAGAACAGACATCTTAAAATCTTTGGATCGGTGGGGAAAATTGACTTGTTGAGTGTGACTCTGATACCATCCTGTTATGCATATTGTGTAAAGAGCAAAAGAGACAACACACCTTGCACCAGATGCAAGTATCTGGTACCTAGTGTATTTCCATTGCTGTATTCTCTTCCCCACTCACCAGAGTAAAACTTCTGATGTGAGAATATGTTAGGAATCTCACATTGCCTTTGGATATCGACAGTGGGATTTATGCTACAGTAATAAATCACTTACAGGTTTCCTGATCAATCAATGTGTCCCTCCATGTAGGGTTGTTGTTCTACTTTGTCTCTAACATTTAGGGCTCAGGAAACTAATGCATGCAGAGGACATTTTAAAATAGAGAAGCACAAAGCACGGAAGGCAACTAGGAAAGTTGTAAAAAAAAAGTGATGGAAGTGAAAACAAACAATAAATGGATGATGAAGTATCTGGGTAAAGAATTTTCAAATTCATACATACACAGTAGAGGACAAAATGAACACAAGTTTATATTAAAAACTAAGGGTCTATACAGATATTACATTTATCGCTAGAATTGGGTTCTGCCCAGTCGAAACACCAGAGGTGCAAGTGTTCATAGACTTTGTCTGGTCTAAAAATGGTGCATGTGGTGGAAATTTAAACCTCATTTGACAAGGGTTAAGTCTAGTCCCATAAGGGTTAAACTATTGTAACCAATTCTTGTATGGTTTCCCTATTGCTTGCTTAAAGTTCCCCTGCTGTCTTCTGGCAGACAAGGATCTTAGGATAGATATTATTAGACCCTGACTCCATGCGGTGCCCAATGACTAAGAAGATGATGATCCAATTGCTCTTGGATCTTGTTACTTATTAGCCAGAGCAAGCAGGGAGTAAACGCTATTTGCACACATTGCTCACAGCAGCTTTATTCAGAATGGAGACAGCTTCAGACAAGCTCCCTCACAGACACACAGCCTGTGAAACTAGGGGAGCAGCAATGAACATTAGTTCTTTCCACATTTTATACACCTTGGTTCATACTTATTAACATTCACTTCACCTCTGTCCCTCCTTCCACTCCACCCATTTCTCCTTCCATCTCAAGCTCTGCCTCTGTTTACTGTTTACTTCATTAGCATAGTATTGCCTATGCATTTCGTTCATTTACATGCCTCTCTGCTAAGAGCAAATGTCTAAGACTTTGACCCTGTCTTCTCCTGATCAATTGTGGTTTCTTGCTGGTTCTTTCTGGTTCTGTGCTGATTTCAGCACCATCTCCAAAGTCTTGCTTCTGCTTTATTTCCTGATGATAGCTGGTGGGCTGCATCTTGTTCTTCTTACGCAGTAAACTTACAACACTATGACCTTGTTAGAAAACTGCTTGCCTAAGCATTTGCAAAGTTACTTTTAATATATCATCCTGCCTTGTGACCAGCAGCTTTTGCTGAGACACAGATAAAGCCTTTATTCCGCTGCAAGTCTAGTGCCAACCAAGATCCAAATGTGGTCACCCTAACACTCCCTGAAACAATTAGTATAGGCAGCAAAAGAAAAACCTAGCTCATTTTCCAGAGGTCATCACTCTCTTTGCACAATACACCTCTTGGGCCTAGCAAGGTAAATGATGCTTTTGTGTTGCTTGGACAGAGGACTGACCTTTTTGCCTATTATTGGCAATGAGTGAGAGAGTGCTTAGGCTACTTGCTTTCTAGTCTGGGGCTGAGCCAGGCACTGGGACGATGGTACCAGAGGGGTACTTTGTGCTTTTTCATTAACATGGATACGCAGCTGAACATTAACTGGATGCTTGGTGCTATTGTAGCACTACTAGTGCTTCTCCATTCTGTAAAAGTTTGGATAAATGTCAAGGGTTAGAATCTTTTTTTTTTTTTTAACTTGCCATGGAAACCAGGTATGCTGTTTACACACATACAGCCTGTTCTGGGCAACTTAGGGCCTCTACAGGACACACTAGGAAATCTGGTGGTCGCACCAGATGTCAAAGCTAACTTATTTAACAACTTATTTGCCTTCATTTTTCTGAGCAGAGACCAGGTCATCCCCCACATCATGATCCCTGATGGTCCCAGGGGAGGTGCAGCCAGGCCCAGGGTCAGAGTGGACCTAGTCGGGGACATCCTGGTGGGACTGGTTGTGTCCAAATCAGCAGGTCCTGATGATCTCCATCCCAGAGTGCTGAGAGAATTGCAGATGTCATTGCAAAACCCCTGGCACAGCTTTACAAGCACTCATGGTGCTCTGGCCAGGTGCCAGAGGACTGGAAGAGGGCAAATGTGGTCCCCATTTTCAAAAAAGGGAGGAGGGACAACCCAGGAAACTATAGGCCTGTTAGTCTTACCTCAGTCCTGAGGAAGCTCTTCAAGAAAATTATCCAGGAGCACACCTGCGAGGGACCAGCAGGGGAGTTTATGCTTAGGGCAACCAACATGTTCATCAGAGGCAGGTCCTGTCAGACCAACCTGGTAGCCTTCTATGACCACGTCACTAAATCCTTGGACGCAGGCGTCGTGGTGGACGTAGTCTTTGTGGATTTTAGGAAGGCCTTCGACACTGTCTCTCACCCCATCCCCATTAGAAAATTAGATGACTGTGGTGTCAATTCCTACACGGTCAGATGGGTCACCAATTGGCTGGAGGGCCATATCCAGACAGTGGTGGTGGACAGGTCTTTTTTAACCTGGAGGGATGTGGGCAGTGGGGTCCTCAGGGCTTAGTCCTCGGGCTTGCGCTGTTCAACATCTTCATCAGCGACTTGGACAAGGGGGTGAAAAGCACCTTGTTCAAATTTGCAGATGACACTAAGATGTGGGGGGAGGTGGGCATGTTAGAGGGGAAGGACAAACTGCAATCAGATCAGGACAGGTTACAGAGGTGAGCAGATGAGAACAGGGTGGGTTTCAACACTGACAAGCGCAAGGGCAGAAAAGGATTTTGGAGTCATTATTGACACAAAGATGAGCATGGGCCGCCAGTGTGGGGATGCAGTCAGAAAGGCTAACCGCACCTAGTCATGTATCCACAGATGCATCAAGAGGAGGTCCAAGCAAGGAGGTGATCCTCCCCCTCTATGCGACCTTGGTCAGGCCCCAGTTGGAGTACCGCGTCCAGTTCTGGGCGCCGCACTTCAGGAGGGATGTGGACAACATGGAGAAGGTCCAGAGGAAGGTCACTCACATGATCAGGGGGCAGCAGGGCAGGTCCTATGAGGATAGGCTATGGGATCTGAACCTGTTCAGCCTCCACAAGAGAAGGCTAAGAGGGGATCTGGTGGCCATCTATAAACTGGCCAAGGGGGACCAGCAGGCAATGGGAGAGTCCCTGTTCCCCCGAGCACTACTGGGAATAACAAGGATCAATGGCCATAAGCTGACAGAGAGCAGATTCAGGATAGATATCAGGAGGCACTATTTCACAGTCAGGGCAGCAAGGATCTAGAACCAACTTCCAAGGGAAGTGGTCCTCACTCCTACCCTGGGGGTGTTTAAGAGGAGGCTAGACAGACACCTTGCCGGGGCTGTCTGACCCCAGTACTTTTTCCTGCCATGACAGCGGGTCAGACTTGATCTGCTCAGGTCCCTCCTGACCCTACCAACTATGAAACTATGAAATTATGAAGGCCCTGGTTTTCCTTAGGATTTTATCATTTTACTTTGTGTTTTTAATCTTTGCACCATTCTGGGAATTAATAAAACTTCATTACATTACTATTTCCACTATACAAACTAAAATATATTAATTTTAATAATAGAACCAAAGCAAGGGGATAAAAGGAAACAAAGGACAATAAAACAAACAGTTCAGTAGCCTTTTTGATCTTTGGCATGACTGAACTCGGCGAGGTCATGGAGTTGATGCTTGCATGATGTAACATTTTTGTAGCTACTCTTCAGGTATTTTATAGCTTATCAAGAAGTTTTGCTTTACATTTTATAGTCCAGCACAGTTGACATCACAATCACTTATAATAATAGCAGTTTAAAGACTTAGTAAAACACAGTAATTACACATAACATAGTTAAGCTTGATTTTTTCCTCTGTATTTAGCAAACTTCATGATGCTTCAGTGGTGGTTGCATCCTGTAAAACACAAGGACAAAAAGGGAGGGCCTTACCCCTCTAGGTTAATTTACTAATACACTGTGGCTGGCTTTGCTTGGCCTGTAGCCAGGCCGACACTTATTTTAAAATTTCCCCTCCTTGCATCTTGCACAGGCTGCTTTACAGCAGTGTTCTTTTCATAGATTTCATAGACATTAGGGCTGGAAGGGACCTCGGAAAATCATCGAGTCCAGCCCCCCGCCCAAAGGGCAAGAAGTCAGCTGGGGTCATAGGATCCCAGCAAGATAAGCATCCAGTTTCATCTTGAAGGTGTTCAATGAAGGCGCTTGAACCACCTCCGATGTCAGGCTGTTCCAGACCTTGGGGGCTCGGGCAGTAAAGAAATTCTTCCTTATGTCCAGCCTGAAACGGTCTTGAAGTAGTTTGTGACCATTCGACCTAGTCGTCATCCCTTGGGGTGCTCTGGTGAACAAACGTTCCCCCAGATCCTGGTGGTCACCCCTGATAAATCCCCCAGATGCTGGTGGTCACCCCTGATAAACTTGTAGGTGGCCATCAGATCACCCCTGAGCCTGCGCTTTTTCAGGCTAAAGAGCCCCAGGGCTCTCAGCCTGTCATCGTAGGGTCTGCTTCCCTGACCTCTGATCATGCGCGTGGCTCTTCTCTGGACTCTCTCAAGCTTCTCCACTTCCTTTTTGAATTGTGGAGCCCAAAACTGGAC
>NW_005841887.1:1191920-1193480 GCF_000455745.1 Alligator sinensis | reverse complement strand
ACGCAAAGTACCTGTTTAATAGGTTGGCTTTTTCCTGGGCGTCAGTTGTCAGTTGCCCCATCTGGTTCCGCAGGGGTCCAATGTTGCCCCTGCTTTTCTTAAAGTGGTGGGTGTTTATCCTACACATCTCTTTTCCTTGGCCTGCTCCAAGGGTTTTTTTCTGTCGGAATATGCTTCCCCTACGTTTTTGTTAATGAAGGATAACTTACAAGGAGGTGGGAGCTAGTGTTTTAAGGCACTCTATTCCCCTCTGCCTATTCCCTAGGGTGGTTATCATGCAGCATTTTGCAGAGCCTACCCTACTACAGGTAGCTCTACTACCCTAACCACACCTAGGAGGGTGGCAGTTTCAGGTCATACCTAGGACTAAACTTTTTACTCTCTTGCTCTGGTTTTCTTTACTTTTTAAGGGGCACAGTCTCTGACTTCTGGGCTTCTTGCCCCCCCCCTTGGTTCAGTTGAGATTGCAGGTTCCCGGTGTCTCGGACGACCAGGGCCAACTCGAGTTACGCTCGTACGTCAGGGCGGGCTGGTGAATGGAGAGGCAGACACAACTTATTGGTTGTAAAAAACTTTACAATCACGATGCAGGTGGTCCGGTCATCTGAACAACCACATGAGTTGTTCCAGCTGGCGGGGCCCAAGCCAGTTAATCCGTCCGCAGTTCAAAGCCGGCGGGGAAAGGGGTACGTCGGGGTTGCGCTCGGTGACGGGAAGAAAGATTGATAGGTGATCAGCCTATCGATCAGCAGCCGCAAGTCAGAAAACTTCAGAGGCACTCTGCAGCGTGCTCAAAGCTCTTCGACTTGAGCGGAAGTCGCGCAGAATTTTAAACGGCCAGCGAGCCAATTACTAGCCGCCACGTGTGAATAATTTAGCACTGGCCAATAGCGGGGCACAAATTTACATCCGAATAGCGGGAACTCTTTGCACCATGCATTTCTGTGCTGCAAAGAAGAAATGCATCTTGCAAAGGAAACTGCAAATTGGCGGGAACTCTCTCCTGCACGCGGGTTCTCAATTGCAGCAGAACACTCTGCCGTGCAAAGGAACTCTCATGTGGCCAGGAAATTCCATAGTGCCGAGGCACAAAAATCACTGGGTTGTGACATGCCCCCTTGCCGACGGCACAACTGTAATTTCAGACATGTGAGCACATTCTAAGGCTTCTTGCTTCGGGATTTACTGACCTGGCAAAGCTTTAACAACCATTATATATATAAAACAACTTAACAGACCGGTCTTCTTAATAAATTATAAAATACAATAACTTTAAACATATAACAGCAACTGTTGATCATCATCTGATTGGAGAATATCTGCTTGGGACTTTCCTTGTCTATCAGCCGGTCCGTCCTCTCCTATAACAGACAATGTCAATAAAACACCTAATGAAATGAGAGAAAACAGTGTCACAGTAAGTCCTGAGCAAATAGACGTCCTCCGTCTCAGTGTCTCCTGTATCACCATCACTCTATGGATCCGGATGAACTGCAGTCTGGTAATCAGGCCGTTGTGGGTTATCGCTTCTGTTGGGGCTAAACCTGTAGAAAAAGAAAA
>NW_005841887.1:1146633-1189846 GCF_000455745.1 Alligator sinensis | reverse complement strand
CCGGCGGGGAAAGGGGTACGTCGGGGTTGCGCTCGGTGATGGGAAGAAAGATCGATAGGTGATCAGTCTATCGATCGGCAGCCGCAAGTCAGATAACTTCAGAGGCGCTCTGCAACGCGCTCAAACCTCTTCGACTTGGGCGGAAGTCGCGCGGAATTTTAAACGGCCAGCGAGCCAATTACTAGCTGCCACGTGTGAATAATTTAGCACTGGCCAATAGCGGGGCACAAATTTACATCCGAATAGTGGGAACTCTTTGCACCGTGCATTTCTGTGCTGCAAGGAAGAAATGCATCTTGCAAAGGAAACTGCAAATTGGCGGGAACTCTCTCCTATACGCGGGTGCTCAATTGCAGCAGAACACTCTGCCGTGCAAAGAGCTCTCATGTGGCCAGGAAATTCCATAGTGCCGAGGCACAAGCATCACTGGGTTGTGACACCCAGCTCTGGCAGCTCTAACATTAATTTTTTCTTTTTGTGCCCCTTCTCTGGACTGCTAGATTACTTGGTCTTTTAGGGCTCTGCAGACTCTTATTAGATCTTTCTTTTTCTCTCTCTCTAGCAACTCTCTATAATCTTAACACTTTTTCTAGGTTTTACTTAACTTGTAGTTTTCCTTTCTTTAACAGATCTTAACCATAACTTTTTCTGCGCTACAGGCTTCACAATCCGTTTTCATTAGCGGCTCCTTCTTGACTTACTGTCTGAAAACTAATTTATCTATTAAATCTCTCTTTTTTTACAGCTGTGCATCTCAGCAAGCTTCACGTTAGGACTAAGAAAGTTCCCTCGAAAGACCGTGGGTGACAAATGACACACTACACACAATTCCTTTAAGAAAACTTTTCTCACCTTAAAAAGGAAACCTTCAAACTATGCCTCTGCAGAGAAAAACAAAGCATGCCTCTGACAAGCTCACTCCTCTTTCCTTGCTCAGAGTAACTTAAATTAATTCTGGGCACTGATTTCTCTTTACACAGTTATACCCCATTGTTTACTAAAACAAGCTGTTACATTCCTGTAACAATCTCTATCTCTTCTAGGCTCTTCACTGTTCCTGGAGAGGTGGGGTTGGGGGGAGAACCAAGGTTCCCCTCACTTCTAATCACAAGTTCTCTGCCACTGCCTGAGCAGATGACTAGTAACGTATCTTGTCTCTTTCTGTGCTACCTCTGCTTCTATTTTCTGGTGCACACAGGGTTCTAGGGTCTGTTTCACATTTATCTAACTGTCTTTGATCTCTCTGAAGCTGTGCTGCCTGTATAACACTTTGTCTTGCCATAACCTGCACCAGTAACTTACACTTTACAAACTTCACAGCAAACACATACTTGCTCTTGGCTTTTCTCTGCAGAAGACTGTAACTCTTTTCCAAAGGACCTTAGAGTTAAAGGACCCTGCTCATTCACACAGCCTTTCTAGCAGAGAGATGACTTTCTTTGCTTTCTAGCTTCCTATTGGAAACATAACAGAAGGATCTTACAGCATATACTCATATCCACTACTGTGGAAACATAATAAGCGGACTACAGCATATACTCATGTCCACTACTGTGTCTGACCTGGATAAACAAAGTTTTCTGGTCAGTAGTAACAAACAACATCTCCTACACAAGACTTATAACTTCAGTTACTTCCTGTATAACTTTACAACTCCGGGCTGTAATCCAAGTCGGGCTAGACAGACTCTCCTGGGGTCCCAAACCCCAATTCCATTTAACACAACTTAAAAAAACCCAGTGAGGTCACCTTGATGCCACACACACAGGGGAAAAGCCTCTGAACCCACTGTCATGCTACTGGAGAAAGGTAAAAGATCATCACCTCACAAATCTCAAAAAGGCTTTCATCCAAGAACAACACCCCCAGGAGTGTGTGCAGCAGTGGGGAGCTGGCCCCACTCTCTGACTGAGCCCACAGCAGACAGCCTGTGCCCACCTCTCCATGGGCTCTGCTCCAGCCATACTGCCCACAGGGAGGGGGAGCTGGGTTCTGCACTCTGCTATGCTGCAGCAGCTGCCACCTCCCATGGATAGTGGCTCAGGGCTTTGTAGCTAGAGCTCAGGCACTGCTGTGGGGGACAGGGGGCTTCAGACCCAGGTCCCTGGTCCATAGCAGGGCTGGGGGGGCAGTGGATTATGGGTGGGGGGTGATGTGGGGAGGGGTGTGGGTGGGTACGGTGTTTGTGTGGTGTGTCATGTGTGAGGGAGGATGTGGTTGCGGGGTTTGTGGGTGCAGGGATTGGTAGGGCTGTGGGGCAAGTGAGGGGCACCAGCAGGGTTGGGGAGGCTGTGGGGTGGGGGAGTGAGGGGCTCCAGAAGTGCTGGGGGAGGTTGCAGGGAGCGGGAGAGTGAGATACTCCAGCAGGGCCAAAGGGACTGTGGTTGGAGAGTGAGGGGCACTGGCAGAGCCAAGGGGTTGTGGATGGGGAGTGAGGGGCACCACAAGAGTTGGGGGGGGCTGTGGTTTGGGAGTTAGGGGCTGTGGTTTGGGAGTGAGGGGCCTGTGAGCTCAGGGGCAGGGGGAGCTCTGATTTTCCATGATAAAAAATACCCAAAACCATATACCAAAATGTATAGGTATTTAGAATTTATTTTACACTGTATTCAATTGATACCTGTATATAGAGTGGCGCTTCATTTTAATTGCAGATTTTGAGTTTTTATCAGAAAATTTGTGGATTTTTATCAGAGAATTTGCAATTGCAATTTTCTATCAGAGAAAACTAGGACTCCTGATTATAACTGGAGGTAGCAACTACCTAGCAGAAAATTGCAGTAGGATAACACAATTAGATACAGATGTGAAGAAAAAAGGACAGTATTTAATTGAAAATATAAAGGAACGTTTAAGGAGAAACTATGTATTGGCCAGGTTAATGTCATTATTGGTATACATGGCCCTAGAGCATATAACTTCTACTGACTTTTAACTCTATTATGAAAGTCTTAGGCACCTCCAGATATGTGCAAATGAGCTAGTTATTGTAAGTAAGCTATGGTGTGAACATACAGTGTGTCACCTACTCCATGGTAATTACCCACGTGCATACTTTTATCCTGCATTAAGTGGGAAGTAGTTTGTCTCTCAGACCCTAGATTACCTTTCTGCAACTTGTTTGTGAGCCCATGGGCTCAGCTGCCTTTCATTTTGAAAATGAGACTTAGCACCTTTTTTAAAAAAATGCCCAATGTACTCTGTGAAAGCCTAATGCTTGTGTGTGTTTGAATTGCTTGAAACTTCATTGAGTAGTGACTGACAGAAGTTCAGGACTATTTTAGCTATGCAGCAATTTTTACAACATTCATTAGTTTTCATTTTATGTAGTGAGCATATGTGGGCATCACTCCAGGTGGTTTGGGGAAAATTGCTAGAAAATAAAGGACACGTCATGGCATATAACCACGTGTTGTTATCTTATAGATTGTGTTACCTTGAGGACATGGAAATAAAAGATTTTTTTATGGTGACCTGGCAGTATGAAACATTTTTCTATCTTTAGAACATTTCTTAGAAAGGCTGTGTCCCCCCAGTATTACTGAGATGGTAGGGTGAGGTTAGATGAAGGATGACCAGTAGGCGATATGGGATATCTACTCTGGGCTATTCTGGGACATGGAATATCTGCTCTGCCACAAACTTTATATTTCAACACATCATGTATATCCAGTTCCCTATTTAGTTATTAGCTAATACCTAATAGTTAATACCTAATAGCTTTGTGGATATGGACTTTGTTATCATGGTGCTTCAGTTCCTCATCTGCAAGGTGGGATAACAGTACTCCCCTACCTTCCAGAGGTGCAGGGAGGATAAACACAGTAAGTTATTGAGGAACTTTGGTAGCTCAATATTGGATGCCACGTAAGTGCCTAGGGAGTTAGGAGGAAAGAAGGTCATGTTTGCTCTGCTACCATAAACATGCGTGCTCAGAAGAGATTGTGGCCCTTGCCCAAAGGACTAAGATGTAAAAGCTGTGTACCGTTATGATAAATGATGCAGGAGATAAAAACAAATTTAGAATTACCTTAAGCTTATGGGTAAAATCTGGCCTCACTGATGTAAATCTTCCTAACTTCACAGGAGTTCACCCTTTGGTTCAGGAATGGAAATGCTGACTTTAGATGATCGTTCTGATAATCATTTTGCCTGAGGCTGTTTGCTGCTGCACAGGGTATGCAGCTGTGTGTGTAGGTGTCTTTCTTCATGGAAATAATTATTTTTTTTTCTTATATAAGCACTAAGTCACTGACTTGGCTTTAAACTGCCACCTATATCTCATCATACTCTTGGTAGCCTTGGATAATTTGCTGTACTATTTACTGTGCTCAGAATATTGCTTACAATGCTGTTGGGTTTTACTGTGATTTATATAGTAGCAATTTAAAATACCAATGCGACAATAAAGTTAAACAAACATGAGAAACTTATCGGTATTGTACAAGTTCACCTTTAGAAAGTATAGATTTCTTTTTCTTTCTAGAAATAAGCTGCCTATAATTAATGAGGCAGGTGCCTCATATACAGATGATATCCTAGGAATAAGTACAGTAAGGAACTGTTGGGACTTCTTTTTTTAAAATGTCTGTAAGCCAAACCATAGCTTTTCTAGGAGCCCAGACAAGGGGGAATGCAAGCCAGGAAATGGACTGTGACAGTTGGTCTTGTCCTTTCAGCCCCAATTCCCATTTGTGGGGGAAGGAAAGTCAGAGGCACACCTGACACTGTACATTCCCTCCAGTATGCAAAAGCAGAGATGATGTCAGGGCACCCTCTGGGAATATCACACTCAAAGGTCTATCCATTCTCCACCTTTTCTGGCGCACTTCTACCACAAAGGGTGCAGACGAGTGCTCACTGCACCCAGTTTAGGTTTAGGTGACTTAAAATAAGCTGCTTAAACTTAGACAAGGTGCAGTGCTGCTTAGGTCAATCTAAATGTAACTCTTGTATGTGCCCAAGGGGTAGGATAGAGTAGTTCTGCGTAAGCTGTTCTCCAGGGTTCAAATTACACTTTGATACCTGGTGGGGGTCTACAAAATAAAATTGGGCTGTCCATAATTCAAAGCCTGCTGTTCTTTCACCCTAACTAACTACCTACAGCAGTTACAAAGCCTCTTACATCATACTGTTCCTACACAAGGCCGTGGCAGGAAGCTACAATTCATCTCCGTGATTCTCGGACAGGTCAGGGTACATACCATATAATTTAGCAACGATGAGAAACAGCCGTCAAGTCCTTAAGAGAAAATAATATTTTTTGAACAATGATTTCTCACAGACTAGCATCTCGACAAAGCACTTTTCACAAACACAGTGGAACATGACGGTTCAGCAGTAGCTTGTTAAGAGGCACAGTACTCATCCAAAGAGTCTGTTAAGTGCACTTTACTGCAGTGAAATGAACTGTTTTTACTTTTCTATATACTATCTGCATTTTTCTTCTTACAAGTATTTGTTGCCTTTTTATATTTACCTATTTAGAGTAAACCATCAAACTACATTATCTTCTATGGTTTGCACTACATATTTACTTGCTGAATGGCTCTCATTAGTCTGAACTAAAATTTTCAGACTTTCAGAAAAAGGGCTCACTTATAAACTATAACTAATTTTTTTTTACATCTTATTATTCTGTATTGACAAGTTTTTGTACAAGTGGACTTTTCTGCTTTTTTTTTATTTTTTCAGAGATATTTAGGGACCCATTTTTCTTCCTGTAAATACTTTGTGTACATATGAATGCTATATTTGCTCAATGAAAATCCCACCCCTCTTGTGTATTTTTCATTGTCATCAGTCATATCCTTTAGTGATAAGAAACTAGATCACGTTCCTTAGGTACGTACACATTCACACCCTGATAGTGGTGAAGCTTCTACCACTAAAGGCTACAGGCTTGGCTTGGCTAAGGGCTTGGCCCAACAAAGGTTGAGGGCAGCTTACAGTAAAGAGAACAACTTAAAAGGGCAACTAGAGTATCAAAATAAAGCAGGTAAAGCAGAGACCCAGTAAACAAAATCTCATCCTAGTTTGGTGTACTAAATTCCTGCCCAAATAGGAAGGTCTTGCAGTGCTTCCCAAAGCTGTCCAGGCTTGGGCTCTGGTAGGCCTCAAGAGGTAGAGACTTCCATAGCTGAAGAGCAACTGCCAAGAATGACTTCCCACATGTTTTTTATCCAAGCAGACTTGATGTACCGATGGTACTTGTCAGAGGTTGCTCTTATTGGACCTCAGAGATTGCAGTGGGTCATGAGGGAGAAGGTGGTCTTTCAGATGTGTAGCACCCAGGCTGTTTAGGGCCTTATGGATCAAAATAAGTACCTTGAATTGTGCCCTGAAGACTACTGGGAACCAGTGTATGTGCAGAAAGACTGGAATTATGTGCTTCTGACTGCCCACTCCTGCCAGAAAGTGGGCTGCTGCATTCAGTACTAGCTGCAGCTTCCAGATGGTTTTCAAGGGTGCCCTATGTAGAGTGCTTTGCAGTAGTCTAGCCTTGAGGTTACGAAGATATAGATGATGGTGGCCAGATCTGAATTAGAAAGAAAGGGTTGCAGCCTTCTCACCAGATGGAGTTGGTGTTGCTATTATCCATGATATAGCAGAGGATCCAGGAGCCCCACAAGGCTGCAAACCAGAATGACAAGAGGAGGCTGAACCCCATCAATGATAGCTTTCACCACCTTCTAGGACCATCCTGATAGGGAAGAACAGACCCCATTTAGAGCAGTCCCACTAATGCCAACTCCAAATAATTGATGAACCTGCCATTGTCTAAATTTTGGATTAAATATTGAGAAACATAAGTTCACAGAAATCGCAACCAGTTCACAAACAATTTGCAAATTAAAAATGGGCATATTAATATTATTTATTTGGAAAAAAATGAAGGAACCATCTTTGTTATTAACTTACAGTAACATTAAATAATAGGAACATTTCTCAATAAACATTTCTCTGATAGTCTAAGGGTGCACCTACGTGTCACCATACAACTGTACCATACAATTGGTACAGTACCATGCTTTAGTACTTCCTTCTGGTATTAAAGCATGGTACAGTAACTGCCTCTAACATATGTACTAAAGTACTAAAGCATGGTGCAGTAACTGCCTCTATTGCGCCGTGCATGCAGCACATGGTTAGATTTTGCTGCTATTTCACTGTAGCAGCATGCTACAATGGGGGAAACGTGCTCCTACAGTGACATAGATGCTGATCATGTATAGATCCACGTGATTGCTACGTCACCGTAGCGCACCATACAGCAGTGTAGCACATCACTATGTCACCATAGGGCAGTGTGTAGATGCTCCTTAAGGAACTCAATAGTAGTGCTATGAACTGCGCCCTATACGAGCCAATAAAATGGTTCAATGTGATTTCAAACTGATTTAAGACCAGATTTATACAGTATTTAAGTACCTAAAGATGCATCTAGGGATCTGGTAGAATTTTCACAAGCGCCTTTCTCCCATTTATTTATATAGGTAACAAGATTCTGATTTTCCAGTGCCTTATATATCTATTCCAATGGGAATGAAAAATTACATGAGGTCAGTATTTATTATACTTATTCAGCACATTGTTATTGAAAGCCCTATTGTGATAGGAATAGGAAAAATATATGTCTTCATTCAACGAATTAAACTTTGCAAAAAAGTTTGTGAACACACAAGGTGTGAGGAAATGGGGAATCAGACCCTCTCAATCTGACATCCAAGAAAACAGTGAAATTTGTGTCTTCCATAAATTCAATTTTATGCATAATCTGCTAAAATTCTGCAACATTCACAGTAAACAGCTAATCTAATTTCACTTTCTCATTCAGCATTAAACTATAAATAAGGTGTGACAATGCATCCCGCCGAATAACAAAAATGTGTTTGTAAGCATCAATTAACAGGTATGAACATCATTTTATTCCTTTGCCTTTTAGGTGAACATCATTTTATTCCTTTGCCTTTTAGGTAACTAAGTTATCTGCAACATTGATTGGTAATGGCAGATGCCAATATCATTATTCACTCTCTTTCCCCGAGCAAGTGAAAATCTTATTAAAATGCTGCTGTATTCTTCAACTAATATAGTGTCATTAAACATAATACTATAGGGAAGCATTGAGGTGCTAGTATTATCATTAACATTCACCCTGTAACCCCTGCCAAGATATTTCATTCCTGTGAATGAGCATTAGTCAAACATTTTTAGTATTGAACTCTCAGCTCCTATTTGAGCTGTATTATTGCAATAAAGTTATTGCAGTATTTTCCAGCAGATAATAAAATAGAAATTAAAATAACTATGAATGCAACCTGGAAGCCATAGTGTATTATTAATTTAATGTGGTCATGTATTTCATGTGTTTCTGCAACTAGGATGAACTACATATGCATTAAGCCCAAAATAAAATAGTTATGTTGAATCTTCACTCTGGAGAGAATAAATTTGAAAACTAGGGAATTCCTGTGTCCAAATTTTCTGTAACCTTCAGATTCACCCAATGTGGAATAATATTTGTCATATACTAGAGACAGAAAATGCAATTCTAGTCAGATATGACTATTTTGTACACTACCAATAACAAGATTTGGGATCCTACACAGTTGTTTCAATATGTCGAGCTAAATCTGTTTAATCTCCTTATAATCAGACTTCATCCTCCTGAGCAGATAGTTAAAGAAGATTGTGAGTATCATAGATATTTGTTCCGTTTTTCCCCCCAGAGGCCAATGCTCTGAATCACAATTTATGTAGCATAAAATGAAGGAGTATTGACAAGGCTAGAGGTGGGAGATGATAGGGGTAGATTGAGTAACTTGTCTGTATTTACACTGCACTGCTCTCTACCTGCTGCAGTGTCTCGTGGCTTCTTTTTTATGCTAGTTGTACCGACTGACTGAAATAATCAAATGGCTTCTTGATCTTAATATGCAGAGGCTTTGGGTTTTATACTTAAAGGTTATCAAGTCCTCTACATGGTGAAGACTGGTTTGGGGTCTGGGTGAATACTAGTTGGCATTATTCCCACTTCTCAAGGACAGGGAATGTCACTAGTTATGGTACCTCTTCAAACTAGAGTATCAAAGTAGTTCTAATTCTGTACTAAGAAGTAAAAAACTAGAAGCAAAAACTCTCCAAGACATCTCAGAATGACAGAAATAACAGAAAATCAGGCTGGAAGGAATCTTGAGAGATCCCTGCTTAAACCACTCTGAACAGACGGTCGTCTGTCTTGAGGCCTTGTTAGAATTTAAACTGCGAACCGCACAAATGTTGATCATTGTTAGCAGTAGCTCGAGTTTGGAGCCATCACAGTTCAGACCAGCAATGGCCTGGAGGACTGAAGGGTAAGACCCTTGCCCCCCTCCTCCATTCTGGACTTTCCCTCTGCCCCCAGGGCTCTTGGTTTGCCTCCACCCCTGAGGCTTCCCAGCCTGTTTCCTGCCTCCCCATGCCCCCAGGTCATTACTTACTTGCTGTTGCCCATGCTGTCTGTCCCAGGAGAGCAGGCAGGGAATGGTTAACCCATCTGCCTGGCCACCACTGCTGCTGAGCTGCTGCTCCTCTGGCCCTGGGAACAGAGGCAGTGGTGGTGGCTGGGCAAGTAGTTTAAGCTTTCCCTGCCTGTTTCCCTAGGGCAGACAACATGGGCAGCCACTAGTAATCTGGGGAGGAGGGCAGGGGTGGGGGGAGCAGTGAGCAAGGATTGGGGGTGCTGGGGAAGGGCAGGGGGAGGTGGCCCAATCCAGGCTAGCAGGGGAGGGGGCAGGTGTAGTGTTTACACTAAGGTGCAGCCTAGAGCGACATCTTGACATGTGATGCTCATATACGTATGTATACATGGTGCCAAAATATATATTCATGGTGTAATGCATATATTGCACCATAATCCTTTGCCCTCTCCTATCATACAGTTATCATGCTTCTAAAACACTTTTTTTTTTTTTTAGGTGCTAACAAACCGCCAAAAAAGGAAACCATAACTGCAAGGTCTTCTCTGTAATTCTTCACCGTGCTCTGAAGCACTTCCTGTGTAAACTAGATTTGTAGAGCAAACTTTTTGGTGGACTTCATGAAGTCTTGTTCATCTTTCCTTGGTTAAAAAAGGTATATAAAAGGTATTAAAGGAACACTCTGGCAAAGAATAACTTTGCGCTGCATCTGTAAAAGGGTCAGACTGGATTAGTTAGATTTACACGGTGACCTCATATGTCTGCCAGATCCCTTTAACTGATCATGCTTTATCTCTGGCTTTCATGGGCTTTGTCCTGGGTTTTGGAAAACTGCATTGACTCAGAGGAGCACAGTTCTTATTATATTATATTGTTGTTCCTGTTGAACAATGAGGCTCAAGCAACAAACTGAAGAACCCTTGCCAGAACAGGGTAAGAACAACTGGCAAATGCCACAACCTTCATTGGACTATTTCAGCCCAAATTTTCTGATCCCAGAGTACTTGTGAGCAAATAGCAGTTTCTTCCAAAATATTTGTCACTTCTGTCACTTGAGTTTATTGCCTTACTATATTCTTTAATGGTTTTTGCCATGGGCAGAATGCAAGCTGCATTGCTTCACTGTGCTTAGCCACCTCTGTCATTTGGTATATTTCCTATGCTCAGAAATGACGAACAGACATAGTCCTGTATTTTCCCACGCAAATCTAAAATTAGCTCAGATGTTTGTTGGAAGTGAATAAAGGGTGGGTGTGCACCAGACCCAAATGAAGTGAAAAATTCAAAAGAATTCGGAAGGGACTTTTTCTAACGAGTCACCCAGTTGTAAACGGGACATTTCTCGTTAAGGTCAGTTACAGAAGCTGTTTTGTGTTATCTGTTGAACTACTTCACTTGTCAGTATAGGACACGTTTTAGAAAATGCAGAAAGTAATTCCTACAGGACATATGCTCCTCAGTCTCCTTTAACTCAGTGGATAGAGGCTGGTCCTATTATAGCAGAAAGATCTGAATTGTAGCCCAACTGACACAGTGACGTTCTAAATGGCCATGGTGTATAGCTTAGTGACAACATAAAGAACCTGGATGATGTAGTGTTGTTTTTTTTGGTTTTTGTCTAGAGGCAAAAAACCCAGTTGCCAGAAAGGATGAGTTGTTCTTTAGTTTTGTTGTCATGCTACTTTTGGTGTTTCTCAGTCTGAAGTAGTCTCTAGGGCTACAATATTCATCTCTGGAATTTATGAGATGAAGACATGGCCCGCATTTGTTCCCTAAATTGTATCCTAGTGCTAAATAACTGCAAAAGAAAGCAAAGAGTTCAGTCGTGTTCACACAATTCATATTCTTTTCTCTTCCCTTGTAAATTAAAATAAGCCATCTGTTGGAGCAACAGCAGACCTTGCGTTTCAAAAAGCATGCCTAGAAAGACAAATACGTGTCATGGAAAAATGTGGGTCTTAGAATTCACATATGTTTCCAAATCGCACACGCAAATATTAGCAATCAACTGTGGGGTAAGTGTATTTGCTTTTGTTTGCAAAATGAGGCAGAGTAGGCTGGTACCGTTGTAAATCAATCAAAAAGTCTATTGCCATGAAAGGAACACATTTGATTCAACGGGTCTCATTGTTCAAGCTATGTATTATTAAACTACTAATAAGGCATGGAAGTGTGGAACCTGATGTAAAAGATCTTTGCACCAGTTTAGATCAGTATTAAAGAACGCATAAAAGACTTTTACAGAGCAGCTGTGCACTTGAAGTACACTACGGGTATGGACATATGAACAGTTAAAGAGCTTTACAATTAAAGCATTTTACAGCTGATCTGCTGTAACTCTTTTGTCTAGCTATTCTTCCATTCTATTAGGAACTGAAACCATTGTAATTTTAAATCTACTTAATACAGTTTTAAATTTACAGTAGGTTAGCACTGGCCTCTCATGAAGTAGTTGACAGCTGAAATGTGCTCCTGAACCAGAAGTCCCTCCTCACTTTTTAAAATAATTTAGTGTTATATCTGTCTACCACCTTAAAAATCAAAGCATAGTCTATCTATCTGTAATAAACAGCTAAACAGATACTCAAGCCCAGGCTGCAACAAGATCACTGAGACCAACTTTAAACTCCTAGAGAGATCCATTGGAATCAAGGGTGTGGGAGGATGTCTTTTGGAGTTTCCTATCAATACCCATCAGTAGGGTGACCAAAAGTCCCAGTTTGGCGGGGAGAGTCTGGATTTCACAGGCCATCCTGACATGTTGGCCTGTGAATCCCTAGTGTATCCTCCACATAAACAAGCATGTGGACACCATACATAGATATATTTGAAATAGCAGAGGGTTGTTATGGCATATTCCTTAAAGCTTTTGGAAATATTCAAACGAGCTGAAAGGGCGATTAGTGCATTTATGTTTCCTCTGAAATAAAAGCTATATATTATTACAAACACATCCATCATTACAGAAATTATTTTAAGGAAATAATTCTCTGCTGATACAAAACAGGTTAGCTCTACTGGAAAGCACTACAACAACTTATTGAATACATAGATCTCTAAACTTTTGCTGATAATTGTGATGGCTCTGTAAATCAGGAAAAGGTGAACAAGAGACCTAGGGAAACTTAACACCCTGCAGCAATGTAAACACATCTCCAGATGATAAATCAGGCACAGTATTGAGGAAAAGGTCAAATGGAAGGCCTGGGCAGGCTGGAGTCAACTAAAAATTGGAGGAGAATGCTAGGAGGGAGTGCCGGAGCGAAGAAGAGCACCAGGCCAGGAGCCCTACAGGCAAACAAAGGAAGGACTGGAGACTGGTGCGTCCGACCAATATCAATTCAGCCAAGAGGCAGAGATGAAAAGGAGCAAGAGTTGGCCAAGGTTATACACTGCTGGAAGAATTAATTTCAGGGCCCCAGGATGCAACTTTGAGCAGGAGAGTACTCCTGAACCTGCAAGTCTAAGTCAAAGGATTTAGGAGGCTTACTTATCAGATCTTAAATGGACTCACAGAGTACATCTAAATGCGACGCTATATCGCTGTAGTGATGAGGTATGGCAATGTAGCGTCCACAGGTGTCTATACATGACCAGCAGCTAGTTCGCCAAAGCAGTATGCTCCCCCATTATAGCGCACCGTTATGGCAAAGTAGCTGCTAAAAAATAACCATGCATCATGCTAAAGGAAGTACTAAAGCACGGCACAGTAGCAACATCACTGTAGGGCAATGTGTAGACGCACCCACTATGACTGTCCTTGCTCAGCAACTGATGAAGTGAGGTTGAGCTGACAAAAGCTTATGCTATATATATTTCTTGATTTAGTTAGCCTATAAGGTACAAATCTACCCTGACTCCTGCCTGCAAAAAGTCACAGTTGTGACAGCATATAAGTCTCTTTCCTTTCAGAAGGAATTATATTCATCTCCCAACATAGATATGAATGCTTCTTCCCACACCAGATAGATATAAGATGGGAAGGATACCATAATAGCACTGTGCTATTATACTTCATTGTTAGGTACCATAATATTGAATTAGTCATGAATCTTGCTCTTGTTCAACTCCAGTAATAATATGCTATCTAAAACTCTTATTTTGGAGCCATAGGATTATTCTTCACCTCGTACTATTATCAGATGCCTGATTGTGGTTTTCTCTGTCATTCTGTACTCTTCTGTGATGGGGAAATAATGAGGGGGAACATACGGGTTAATATGATTGTTTGCAAATCATAATACCATTTAGAGTGGTGAATGGGAAAAAGTGATTTGTGACATTTCTGACCTGAAAAGAAAATAGATGCTGTCTCAATTCTGATTTCCCAATTAAGACTCATCACATTTAGCATTTTACCTTTATGCACTTAAATAATTTGAATGTCACATTTCATTTTAGGAAATGCATGCAATTAGCTTGGGTTTAGGGGGAACAGAAAGAATATTTGTTTAGAGCTCTCCTTGTAGGTTCTGTGTTCACACAATGAATTAGACATGTAAAATCATCTCATGTAGACATGTCCTTTATTTTATTTTTCATTTTTTTGCAAAGCCATTCACTGCACTTGCACCACAGTGCACCAGCACACACATACGGGCAGTTCTAGGTTTTTGTAAAGTGTGGTGCAGATGATATGGAGTGTTATCACATACAACACATATAACACATAATACATTATGTGAAGCTTATATATATGTATATAAACTATAAGACACTGCACAAAACTGTCACAGAACAAATACCTAGCACAGTAAAGGAAGGAAAGGCAAACAGTAAAACAGTGTTAATTTTCAGTCTGAAAAACAGTAAATAGCAACAAAACTTGAGTGAGATCTACAAGGCATTGGACTGAAACAATCATTTCTCCACAGAGCGTAGTGAAGGGAACTGTGGAGAGCCATGGCCCTAGGACACCTTAAATTTCAAGCTGCTGCCTTTAAAGGCAAGCCGGGACTTTCACTGTTGCTGCTGTCTCTGCAGCCAGAGGCAGGTGTTCAGCCTGGCTGGCTGTGGATGGGGGAAGAGCTGTTCATGCAGCAAACTCCCTTTTTACCCCAAAGGAGGCTGTAGCAAACAGAGCTTTGCAGAGGGTGTACGATCTTAGTATTATAGGATCATAGGAAAGTAGGGCTGGAAGATGCTGGCAATGAAATTTTGACCCAGATACCTTGTGCTGGGCAGATTCAAAACCTCAGACTGACTGTGACTTCTTCCATTCGATAATAGGCAAATTTTATTTCTACACAGTGATAGCAGATAAGAATAATGCAGGCAAGACCAACAAAATAACTCCCCCAATTCTATATCTACCAGTCCTAGGATTCACAGGGGAAGGTATGTCTAGCCAGTACACAGCCTGGATATAAGTGCCTCTAAATGGAATAGCAATGAAAGAGGGTTGTAACCACACCACTGCACATCCACCCCTATGTAAAAAGTTAAATATTACTCAGTAAAGAGGCCTGGTTTTCAGAAAGATATGATTCCAAGTTCCTAGAATGATTTAAAGTTTCTCAGGTAAGTACCTAAAAATTAAGCTATCTACATCATTAGCAGAGTTTGAAAGACTTGAAGATTAGGGCCCAATCCTCTAATGGCATAACTGGCATGAAGCTTATTTGATTATTCTCCAGACCTGAAAACTTTGTCCTTTGGATACTTTGTACCCAAAACCTTGTCTAGAATCTTTCTGACTCTACACTCTGTCCAAAAAAAAAAGCCATCACCAAAAGAAGTTGTTGTTTCTCATATATTTCCTGGACCATCACAGCTGCAATAATGCTCCAATCCCACATCATACAGAAGTCAATTAGAATACTTTTTACCAACTAAGCATCTAGGTAGATCCCTATGTGTATGTATAATACTCTCATTATATTGTTTCTAGTGTTGGCAGTGTCTTGGAGGAAGGATTGTTTAAGAATATAAATACATGTGTGGTCTAATGATTTTAAAAACTAAATTAATTATTTAATTTTTATCATAATGGCTGAGTTAATAAAGTAGAAGATTAAATATGAACATCTGATAATAATATCCCATAGTTCCTAATAACATCACATTCCCAGACAAATTAATGCTCTAATACAGTTAGCGTTCATCAGATTGTAACTGAAAACATGAAGACGTGGCATCTTGATGTAAGTCATGTTGGAAGAGAGAAACTCTCAGAGCTGAAAGCATAGATTCTTCTTATCAGTTACCAGCACCAGGCAGAATGCAAAGAAGCACAGGTGAGAAAATCAATACTCATTTATGTCTACTTGCTGTACTATCGAAGAGATAATTAACATTTCTATCATATTAAAGTCCTGTGCTGGTACCATTTAATTTGAGATTTCAAATGGACAGAGCTCAATTGCACAAATTTGATTCCATAGCTTTTAAAGAGATGAGATGAAGTCCACCAGTGTTCAGAGGCCACCAGAAGGTTTGATTGCTATATTTGTCTTTTGCTGCCCTGCAAACGGTTGAATTTCACTTCCCTATGAATAACGGTTATGCATGCAAATTCTTTGCGGTTCTATTCACTTAATATTTCCAGTCAATACAAATGTGATTTAAATGCATAACCATCTTTTGAGATCTACTCTCATCTCTTTGGACCTTCATACTGCCCTAACTTCTTTTGCTGTCCTCCATTTTCCACTTGAAATTTGATAGCATCATCAGAAACATATGGTCCTCTGGGTAACCTCTTGCCAGTATCTCCTGCCCTTCATCACTCATGTGTTTCCCTGATTTCTACTGTTTCTTTGCTTTGGAGAATAGCCTGCCAATGGTGTTAGTGGTCTGGTGTTAGTGGTCCTATGCTTCTCCCACTTTTCACATTGTGGCGGAAGGAGCTTGATAGGACAGGAAGAGGTCAATCAAGAATCCAGGACTTCAGGATTCTGAGGTGCAGCAATGTCTGAATGCAGCCTTGCGATGGTTACCATAAAGTATGTTAACTTATAAGGGTTGCTTTAATATGTGGGAAAAGCCACTTCAGCACCTCCTAGCAGCATAGAATCTGAATGTCACAAAGGCCATCTTCTTCCTGCCATCTGCTCACCCTTGGGAACAAGAGTTAAGGCACAGAATTCATTCTAATATATTTATGCTGGCCAAGCTGAGCCCCAAATCTAGAATACTACCAACAACTCGAGCATCTTCAGATCTTAGTAGCAACTACTATTAAGCCATGTTTCACTTTGGGTTGGCAGAAATCTTTCAGAGTTGGACTACTGACCAGAGGCATGCTCTGATTAAGGGAATTCAGTAAGCAAATACTACATTTACCAGAATAAAGTTCATAGATTTCATAGACATTAGGGCTGGAAGGGCCCTCACACAATCATTGGGTACAGCCCCCTGCCTAAGGGGAGGAAGTCAGCTAGGGTCAAATGATCCCAGCAAGATAGGCATCCAAGGTTTGTACCACCTATGTGGGGGGTCTATTCCAGGCCATGGGGACTCAGACAGTAAAGAAGTTTTTCCTTATGTCCAGCCTAAAATGGTCTTCCAGGAGTTTATGACCATTGGACCTTGTCTTCCCTTGGGGTGCCCTGGTGAACAGTCATTCTCCCAGTTTCTGATGCACACCCCTTATGTACTTATAGGCTGCCACCAAGTCACCCCTGAGCCTGCGCTTTTCTAGGCTGAAGAGTCCCAGGGCTCTCAGACTCTCCTCATAAGGTCTGTTCTCTTGTCCTCTAATCATGTGCGTGGCTCTCCTCTGGATTCCTTTCTGAATTGTGGAGCCCAGAATTGGATGTCGTATTCCAGCTGTGGTCTCACCAAGGCTGAGTAAAACGGGAGGATGACTTCTTGCTTGTGATGCATCGGTAGATGCAAACCAGAGGTTTGTTTACTTTGCTGGTTGTGGCGGCCAGCCACAGCATCGCATTGGTCAATCAGGACCCCCAAGTCTCTTTCGGTCATGGTGCTAGCGAGAGTAGCACTGCTGAGCTTATAAGTATGATGCAGGTTTTTTCTCCTGAGCACCTTGCATATTTCTCTACTGGATGCCATCAGTTTTTGATCCACCTATCTTTTGAGCCACTTCCCCATAGTTTGGTGTCATCAGCGATCTTTGCCCATCTGCTTCTGATACCAGAGTCCAGATCATTTATAAGTACATTAAAGAGTACAGGTCCAAGAACAGAGCCTTGGGGGCTGCCACTTGTCACCATGTGCCATGTTGATTTGCTTCCATCAACTATCATTCTCTGGGTTCAACCACAGAACCAGTTCCCCAGTCTTTGGACTGGAGGGTTGTCAAGGCCACAGTTCCCCAATTTAACCATGAGGACATCATGGGACACCAGGTCAAAGACTTTTTAAAAGTCCAAATATATGATATCAACCTCTACTCCTTTGTCCAGGTGATGTGTCACCTGGTCATAGAAAGAAATTAGATTGTTCAGGCAAGACCTACCCACAACGAAGCCATGTTGGCTCTCTCTCAGAATGTTGCCTTCTGTTAGCCTGTTGTTAATGGTTTCTTTGATGATTTTTTCCAATATCTTTCCAGGGATTGAGGCCAAACTGATTGGCCTGTAGTTCCCTGGGTCTTTCTTCCTCACCTTCTTGAAGATAGGCACCACATTGGCCCTCTTCCAATCTTCAGGTACCTCCCCTGAGTGCCAAGAGTTCTCAATATCCTCACCATTGGCCATGCTATGATGTCAGCCAGTTCCTTTAGCACTCTTGGGTGCATTCCATCTGGGCCAGCTGATTTGTGGATGTCCATCCTCTCAAGGTGTTCCCTCACGAGATCTACACCAATGATGGGTGTATGCTCACCCTTACCCTGGTAATCCTGCATCTTCTTGGCCAGGGTGGTCCCTTTGGGCTCGTGGAAGACTGGCACAAAGTAATCATTAAGGAGATTGGCTGTTTCCTGGGTGTCAGTTATCAGCTGCCCCATTTGGTTTAGCAAGGGTCCAGTGTTGCCCTTGGGTTTTTTTGGGTTTTTTTTTTCTGACTTCCCACATATATGAAGAAAGATTTTTTTATTGACCTAGATTCCTGTAGCCTGTTTGAGTTTGGTTTCAGCGTTGGCTTTCCTAGTTCACAGGTGCAGGCCAGTGCTGAATACTCCGCCTTAGCAATGTTTCCTACTATCATCCTTTATAAACTTCTCTTTTTAGCTACAAGAGGTCCATGAGTTCCCTATTGAGCCAAGATTCATTGAATCTGAGATGACTTTGAATTTGAGACTACCCTCCCTTTATTAGATTCTACACATGGAAAATTATACATTTTTTTAAATTTTCCATGGCTACAGTTTATTCATTGGAGGATCCTCTTAAACGTATCCCTTCACCACTGCCACAGGGAAAGTAGTGGCAGGGAAAGCAGCAGCTGGGGTTCAGGTAGTCTTCCCCATGCCCCTTGCTGTCTCCTTGCCACTTGCTATGCTTGCCCCCTCTGCTACCTGTTCCCCCTCCCAGTGTCTTCCCCTTGGAACTTGTCCCCCTCTGTTACCTTCCCTCCTGCCCACCGCTCACTGCGTACTTTTGCAGCTGCTTTGGCTTTGTTTCTGATGTGGGCACGGCACACCTGGCCAGACCAAACAGTAGCAGTGGCTCTGGTTCCAACCTCCAGCTGGGGCTTGGGTCAGTGCCAGAGCTGCAGCACCTCCCCTCACCGTTCTGCACTCCCCTAACTTGTGCTTCCCCTTACTCATGCATCCCTTTCCCTTCACTCTCCCCGCTCTGCACATCTTTCTCCACACTTTCCCCTGCCAATCATGTCCCTTCCCCTGCACTCCCCTACCACCCTTTCTCCCATATTGCACCCCGTACCATAATCCCCATCCCTGCATTCTCCCCAACATCAAATGCCCCCTTCCTCTGTGCTCTGCCCTTCACTGTGTACCTTTTTCCCTCATGCTCCCCACATACACCTTCTTCCCCTAAACTGTCCTCACTCCCAGTATCCTCTACCTGCCACAGGAGCCACCTGCCCTCACTGGAGCTGCAGCAGCTGCTTGCCTGGCCCATACTCAAATTGAACATGGGGTTCTTTTCCCCCAAGCTGAATGGGGGGAACTTCATGTTAGATTTGACTAAATACGGTAGGTAGCACATGCCAGCTTTTCAGCAAAGGATTTGTAATGTTATGCTGTTTGATAAGAATCACCAAGCTGGGTAGGTTGAACAAGTAGTATTTGCCTGCCTCAGAAAAAAATACAGACAGTGCTTGCTGGCACACAACACTATTAGTATAGAATTATTTCCCTGGGTTTTATTCTCTAGTAAATTTATTCCGTAGTAAGAAATTGATGTTTGACACCCATATAGTTGGTGCTATTACAGCATCTGGACATTAGATGGCAGAAAATCTCATCTGCATGATCAAAGGACTACCCTGGGATGCAGTTGAGGAGAGAAGCCACACCTTGCATTCTACCCAGTAAAATCACTACACATTTTTCAAGGGGTAACTTTATCCTAGATATGAGCAATTTACTACACAGTGGCTCATGCATCTGCTTCGCTTTTACTATAAAGTCCCCTTACTATGCATTATCTGTCTAAATAGTATAGTAAGCAACTGTTGATCCTCTGGATCATAGTGTACATGTAACAGGTATGTCAGATGGCCAATTAATCGATTTGTGGCTGACAAGCCCAATTCAGGAGTGACCCAGCTTGTTACAAGTTTCACAGATCCATATGTTGTCTAAGTTGGAGTCCAAATTTACAGCATGCTGCTTTCTTCTTTCTTGCTTGGCTTCCATCCTTTGGATCAAAGCTGCTTCATGTTGCACTGCAACTAATGCCAGATGTTCCCTCCAGATTGGATGGGATTCTGCACGCTACACCATATATAGTGTAGCATCTCTTTAATAAGACACCATTTAAAGTGAATCAAACTGTTATTACAGCTTGGGAGCTCAGAGAAGGGTAAACAGGGGTAAACATATTTTTGTCGCTTCTTCTCAAGTCTGAATATGTTTTGGATTAGTAAATAGCAAAGAGCTGGTACTGACAGAATTAACATAGCTAACTTAGATCAGAATAAATTTAGCTCAGGAGCTTAAGAAAAGTATCCAGGACAAGCGAATTAATGGTATGTTCAGAAGCATTTCAAAAAGAGATTGGAAGGTGCATTAGACCTTAGCTGAAGTGGTTGCAGAGTTTATCCATTGTAGTCTATTCCAAGGACACTGAAGCCATGAGAAGTTATGGAAAGAGAGAAAGGGAGAATGAGGCAAACCTCAATAGAAGCAGGAAAGCACTTTGCACAATATAACACTCACTATGGCCATTCAGGCAAATAAAGAAGATGCTATTGGGAACAATATTAGTAATGATAATAAACCCACAGATCATAAACCCCACAGGGGTCAGATAATAAAACTTCATTTCCATGCCATTCTGTATGTAAAACATGAATATATTGGTAAGTTTTCTTCCAGAGACTGACATTAAAAGATAACCAGTTGGACCAGATCCAAACAAAATTGTGTAAATGGGAATGAGTTAAAATCCTAGCCCTATTAAATTAGTTAATTTTGCAACTGATTTCAGTTGGGTTGAGAATTTCACTTGTATTTCCTATCAAGAAGCTTATATTTAAAATGTATTCCTGGTCAGTCTGAATCAATCTAGTATTAAAGCAGATCCTGCCCTGTCTCAGAAGATCAGAGTCACCCTATACTGGAAATGAAGCAAATGTCAGGAGTGTTAAAATAGTAACGTATCATTATCCACATACAAAGGCCATTAGCACCACTGGGATAGAACTACATAAGGATATTTAATCTAGAATTCAATATAATTGAAAAGTACCAGTCCTGGGGTCTAAATATTAGCTTTAATCTACTTTCTTCATAAGTTTTTCTTTTCCCTTTAGTTCTGAATGTATAGTTTTGATTTGTAAATGCAATGAATTCTTCTCCAGTTGATTTTGAAGAATGCATATCAGTATACTTTTTGAGACTATTTGATTGCTCTGTAATAACTAACTGGTATATCTGTATTATTTTAACCGCAGTGTTGTACAATCTAGATCAGGCATTTAGTTTCTATATATTGCTATACTCTATTAAGTTATTAAAGGAATGGGAGGTTAAATAGTTTTGTAGACAATTGCTAAACTATATTCAGTGATGGAGAAAAAAAAGTCTTGTCTAACCACTTCCTTCCCAAATCAATTGTTCTAAGGGCTCACAAAGGCATTGTAAAGTTTAGTAAAAGCTAGTTTAGGTTTCCAAGCAGGAGAAATCTCTAAGTTGACCATGGACAGGGGGTAGGGGGAATAGGAAATGAGAAAGCAGCATATGAAAATATAAGTACCATTCACTTAGCAAAACAAAAAGCATCCTTTAAAAAACAAAAAGTTAGTTACACATATACTTATTTCTGATTTGTACAAGAGACTATAGATTTAGATACGATCTAAGACCCTACACCAACACAAAGCCCCAGTGACTTCACAAAACTTCATCAGTAATTTCCTAATGTCCTATATGTTGCTTTTTCAGCTCCTAAGGTGACATTAAAGTACCAAAAAAGAGGTTGATTCAAATTTTCACAGATATTGAGTCCAAGTTGTTTTTTTTTCTTATGTTTTTGCTCGCTCTTTAAACTGTCTGTAGTATGGCAGAATTTTTTTGTAGAAGCATTCTCGTGAATGATAGAAAAAAATCAACAATACATAAGTGGGCAGTTACTTGGGCCACTATCCATAAAGAATTCTTGGTGCTACCATTCATAATTGTGGCTGTCTCAAAACAAATGCCACAACATCCACAATGCATCATTGTGCATGTGCCTCTTTTCATGCTGTGTAAAATTTGTGACCTGCTGCTGAAAATGCTTTCAGTTTTTCAACACCGAGAAGGTTCATTCACACACAGTCATACATCAGTTGTGTGTATGTAAGTCTGCAAAAGATCAAGATTCAATCCTTGCATGGGTAAATTCTTTACTTCCCCATTAGTGCTTAGGGTTGAAAGGGTTTTTGAGCAGTAGAAGGTGGCCAATTTCGCCATAAGCAAAAAGCAGTTCTGTTAGAGAAACTCCTTTGTGCATAGAAAGCATGTCACAGTACCCAGTGGGGAACTATACATAGAACTCATAAATTCTATAGGCAGCATTGCTCAACCTGAGAGTAAATATCATCCATGTCATCAAGCAGTGCTCACCTGCACTATGGGGAGCATTTCTACAACAGGGGGTGGCATATAAAGCATAAAGAGAAAAATCTATCTATAAAAAAAAATGAGGCATGTTATATTCAGCTTCCATTCACTTTGCAGTGTGTAGCATTGTCAAAAGGAAAAAAAAAGGCACGTTGCCGTATTCTTTTCTAGTAGCCAAAAACAATGGGCTGGTCTGAGGCACAAAAGAAGTCTAAGGTAAAACAAACTCTAATCTAAATAGGACAGGGGCAATGATGACATTGTGAGAGTAAGGAAAATTGTGGAGATGATATTTTATCATATAGCCGTAGTATGAATGATAACTATAACCTGAACAGTCCTATGAGAATAAGCCTAGGGCCTTTACATGGTAATTTTAGGTGGCTTCTGGAGCTCTTAACCCCTGGACTGGCTGCATGTTAACACCTTTTAAGTGGCTTAAAGCACTCATTATTCAGATTAACGTTAGTCCACTCCAGGGCAGGATTATCTCTAATCCACCTAATTTTGCCCCTGTTCCATTAACTTGTGGCCACTCTCCACAGTCTTTCCATCCAAGTTGAAGTATTCTCATGTCCCAGGATGCAGTGGGTGAGTAGGGATGCTGGGGTACAGCAGGGCCGGGGACAGCACTTCACTTCCCCAGTGTTGTCTGGCAGAGTGAACACCACAGCCCCAGAGTACCTGGTAGCTGTGGTACCTCCTGCCACCACTCCCACCAGCTCCGTTCCTGCCAGGAGCAGAGCCACCCAATCCAAAACAGGGGGTACCACCTCCCCACAGCTGCACATCCACTGGGAGCAGAGGAAGCCAGTCCGAGCGGGGAGCGGGCAGTCTCTGCTGGGTACAGTACAGTAGAGGGAATGACAAAGAAGCTGGTTATATCTTCCAATCTGTAAAGACCACTTCACACTGCACTTGTGTGTTCTCCATATGCTGGTTGCCACGTCTCCTATCTACTAGCTAAAAATTTATAGAAAGCAAATCACTGTGGCCTCATCCCTAATAGGGACTCCAGGTAAAATGGTCATATCAGCTGGAGATTCCCTTTACATCAAGGGAATCCCATGCTGCTAATGTATGATGGCTGTAGGGTAGAGCAAAATGGCTATAAATTGGGCCCTAATTTGAGCTTTAGCTCTGTCCAGCTTCCTTAAGAAGTTAATCACTTTTTAGTAACTTGGCGTATAATAGTATCGCAGTGTTTTCACCCCTTATTTCATTGGACCAAAAGAAAGTTATCCTCTGGGCCTCTCTTTCAAAGCTGGGATCTCTGTGAATTCATGTGGCCCCATAAAAAATACTAAAATAAGTTCTCTAGTGGAACAGGACACAGGAAATTGTATCCCCTTGTGCTGCTGGAGCTGTGTGCCCTATGTGGCATTTATTCTCAAGTTGTATGGTGGTATGGGCACTTCTGGCCTCAGAGGACATTTATACACATGCTCTTGGGGGGGTGGGAGGGCTTTAATTAGAGCAGCTCCATGAGCCGTTGTAATTAAAGTGCCCAGATCATCACGTGTATCAGTGTCCCCATGTTGAAAAATAGCAGCAGGGTGCTTTAACAAAGCTTGTTGAATGAGCTTCAGTTAAAGCGCCCCTGCCATCACTTTTCAACATGGGGTTGCTGATACATGTAATGCTGGAGTCTGCCGGAGCATGGTTAATTGCCACGCTTCAGCAGACTTGATTAACTGAGTCTGCTCCAACACACTGTAATTACAGCACATCAGAGCAGCCTCCCTGCATGTGTGTAGGGGCCCAGACTTTTTTTTTCCTTTTGGGAAATTATTTAGTTTATGGATGCATCTCATTCCTTGCTGTGGTATTTAGGTTAGGCTGGGCCCATAAGCTTCTTGACACATTTGAAGTAGTATTTTCTTTTTGTGGCTGCAATCTTCTGATCAAAGAGAAGATGCCTCTGAGGGGTAAACAAGAAAAAGGCAAATGACAACAGCATCATGTTCTCTAATCACGATCTCCAATTACACACTCACTTTTAATCATTTGTCATCTTCATCCTCCCTGGCTGCTTGATAAATTCTTCAGATAGCACACCTAATTTTTTTTTTACTTTGCACGTTGTCTATTCTGAAATATTATGCATTGCACCACAGAATATTTGCTAGTTAGCAAGACTAATCATTTATCTTAGTGTAATTTCATGCCATTCCCCATTAGTTAGCAACAATGATTGGCAATGCAATTTTCTTTGAAATAGAACTAATTAATATTCAGATCCTTACCTGCTGTTCAAATACTTTTAAAGCAAAACTTGCACAGTGCATCCTTACTATGCTATTAAAAAAAGACTATGCATACAGATTCAGATGGGTTAAAAATACTATTTGAACCAGTGAAAAAATATGTGATGAATCTAGTTATCTATATTCTATATTCAAATTAGGAAGCAAGGAAAGAGCTAGTTCCATCCATCTAGAAAACTGAATATTTTGTATATACTTTCCCTTGGGAATCAGAAGATCAGATGTAAACCCTCTATTAAAGCATAGCAAATTAGCAAGGAAAGCTACTGAGTTTATGATTTCCCAAATACTATATGCTACATGTAACAGGAACCCCAACACTGTTAATTGAAATCAGAGGGGGAGCAGGACATGTATAGCCCTCAGGGGCAGGCTGCTGCAACAGCCAGCCTCCAAAAGAACTCCAGCCTTGTGGCATGGGCCTGCTAAGGACCTTTAGGAAGGCTGCAGGGCAAGAAGAGCCCAAGAACTGGTTAGGCTGAGTAGGAACTGCTGGACATATCTCCAGGGCCAGTGGTCAGCTGACTGGAAGGGGGCAGGGCTTGGCTGCATATAAGCTCATACTCTGAGCTGGGGTGAGGAGTCCAAGCCTATAGGCTGCAGGGGATGAAGCTGGAAAGCTGAGCTGGCTGCTAGGGGAAAAGGAGGTACCCTCCTGGGCTGGGCAAATCAAGGCCACTCCTTATGAATGTCAATGGTGATGGCCCTCAGGGGTTTAGTTAGAGTTAGAACCAGATGGTTAACCCTTTGTGTTCTGACTTTCTTTCCTTTAATTTTGTTAGTGGAGCACCAGGCTATGGCTGTGGGGGAGGTCTGGAGGCCACAGATTCACAGACTCCATGAGATCATTTGGTCCATCCCCCTGCTTTGGGCAGGAAAGACTGCTGGGACCAAATAACCCTAGCAAGATGTGCGTCCAGTCTCATTCTGAAGATCTCCAGGGTAGGTGCCTGTGCTACCCCTGCTGGGAGTCCATTCCAGAGTCTGGTCACACAAACTGTGAAGAATTTTTTCCTTATATGCAGTCTGAAACTTTCTTCTAGGAGTTTATGACCAATGCTCTTGATTTTCCCCTGAGACACTTTGGTGAATAGTTGTTCACCTAGACCCTGATGCTTACCCCTGATATATTTGTAAGCTGCCACCAAATCTCTCCAAAGTCTTCTCTTCTGTAGGCTGAACAGTCAGCCTTTCCTCATATGTCTTGCTCTTCAGGCCTCTAATCATATGTGTGGCTCTGCTCTGGACTCTCTCAAACTTCTCCACATCTTTCTTGTGGTGCCCAGAACTGGATGCAATACTCCAGCTGCAGCCTTACCAATGCCAAATAGAGCAGGATAAAAACTTCCCTAGCTTGCCTGAGATGCATTGGTTGATACACTTCAGCGTACGGTTTCCTCTGCTAAATGTAGCATCACATTGGTGGTTCATATTCATTTTATGGTCAATTATGACCCCCAGGTCCCTTTCAGATGTGGTGGCAGGTAATGTAGCACCACCAAGCCTGTAAGTTTGTTGTGGATTTTTCCTCTCCAGGTGGAGCACCTTACACTTCTCAGTGTTGAACGGCATCCGGTTCTGGTCCGCCCATCTAACTAATCTGTCTCGGTCTGCCTGGATCATCAGCCTACCCTGATGCATGGCCGCAGTTCTCCACAGTGTAGTGTCATTGGTGAACATTGCCACCAATGTGGGGGCTTTTCACTCCCACATCCAGATAATTGAGGAAGATATTCAAAAGCACTAGTCCAAGTACCCAACCCTAAAGTACCTTCCACCAGATTGACACAGATCCGGCTATTAGTACTCTGGGTCCAACCCCACAGCCAGTTTCTCACCCATATGACCATTGAATTGTTGAGCCCATAGTCCCCTAGTTTTACCTTGAAAGCCTCATGGAACACCAAGTCTAAAACCTTTCTAAAATCCAAGTAAATGACATCGACCTCATCTCCCTTATCCAGGTGGTGAGTAACCTGGTTGTGAAGGCAATGAGTTAGTCAGACATGACCTACCCACAACAGAACCGTGTTGACTGTTGTTCAGAATTTTGCCTTCCACTAGCTTATCACATATGGACTCCTTGAGAAAATTTCTGAGGTTTTTTCCTGGGATTGAGGTCAGGCTGTTTGGCCTGTAGTTTCTTGGGTGCTCTCTCCTCCCCTTCTTGAAGAGGGGCACAATATTGGCTCTCATCCAGTCTTCTGGGACCTCTCTTGAGTGCCATGAGTTCTCAAAGAGGTTCACCAGAAGGATGCCAGTGGTGATCTATGTTTGCAAGCCCAGCTTTAATCAAAGATGTGTGGAGCTGGGGCCCAAGAACCCAGAGTTCAAGACAGTAGACCTGGGCTAAGGGGACTGAGCCAGATAAAAAGGACAGAGGCTGAAAAGGCTTAAGCCTAGACAAGGGTTTGGGGCCTGACGGGTTCAAGAGATCCCCTACAAGGGGCAAAAATGAGAGTCATCTACAAAGCATGGGCATGGCTATGGTGGCTGCTGGAGGTAACATTTCTAGCTCCTAACACCCTCTTAAAGAGAAACTACACCCATAGGGTGAGGGCAGAGAAGAAAAAGACACCAAGGGATAGGCCATTCAGGTCCTACTGGGAGGCTCCCTTTTATATATGTAACATCAAGTTGTGTCAGGTCAGAGATAGGAGGCAGAAGAGGCCCAGAAATGTTTGCAGACCAGTCTGGCCACTAGGGGAACCAGACTTCGGGGAGGGCAGAATACCCAAGTCCGTTACACTAGCTTCCTTTTAAAATGGAACATAACATATTTTTGAACACTTGTTGTAGATCAGTGGTGCCCAATTTATGAGTGAGTGGCACAGAGCTGGTCTGCCCTGGGGCCTGACACTGCCCCTCCCTGCTCTGTATGCCCAGATTGGGTCCCAGTGGTCTGATACTGTCCTTTCCTGCCCCCTACACACTAGGAATGGGTCCTGAGGGCCTTGTACATGCCCTTCTGCCCCCCACACACCAGAATTGGGCCCTGGGGTCCAGTGCTGTCCTTGCTCAGTCTTGCAGACTGTGTTTGGGTGCCCCATCCTGCACACAGGGTCCGGGGCTCCAGATGGTGCCATTGCTCCCCTGCTGCCAAGTGTCTGGACCTATGAGATGAATCAGTGCTGTGAGCTAGATCTGACCCAGGGCCCATGGGTTGAGTACCCCTGGTGTAGATTCTTTATCCAGTGTGTTGGCAAAATGGATCTGGGCTGAGGAAGCATTCAAAAGAGTTTATGTTTAGCTTCCTCCTGTTTATAAAACATCAGCTACACAGCAGTAGTGACTCACGTGCTCCACTTAGAATAATGTGATAAATTCTGTTTATTTTGTGCTTCTCATCTACTCCCTGCCAACTCTGTCTGTATGTAGACTATTTTCAGCAGTCCAAAACCCTGAGGAGCTGGAGAAAGCTTGAATAAAACAAAACAAGAGAACAAAAAAAGAAGTAATTTTTTACCCTCCCCAGTGTAGAATTTCTCCCCCTTCCCCAACTTGTGACGTCTGGAACACAGGGTAAGGACTGATAACCTAGAAATAAAAGTGTACAACTGTTAACCAGTTCCCTCAGCTATCCAATCCCCCCCCATTAATAGATTTCACTTTAATGGAATATCTATCAAAGGAACAATCTGAATTGGTAAGACTTGTTTAGTACCAAGGTTATTTAAGTATCCTGTTCAGATAGTTGCTGTATATCTACCAGAGGCTCTATGATGGTCCATTACTCAAGAGAAAAAAAATGACACTTGTGTCATGTCCAATAAGCATAATTCATAGCCTGGAGGGCTACTTTCTGCTCATATAATCATTATATATATTACAGGAAATTTTTCAATATGTTGAAGATTTGGGATCAGGCAAGGCTGAAATTGTCTTGGATATTTATTGGCTTTGAGGGAATTATGAAAATGTTCACAGATCTTTTGCCCAACAGCAATGATGCTAGATAATGAACTGTGGAGACTGTCACCCAGTGAGTTCTTTAATTATGAGTTTCAGATCATGTATGCAGTATCAAGTATCACTCTCAAAGAACCTATTGCACACTATGGTCATTAAACATTTTATAATCATAGTATGGTAAATCAGAAATAAATATTTTCATTAAACTAGCTCTCAACAATTGTGTGTTACTTTGCAAATATAGTTCCAGTAACTTCAACAGCGATCACTAATTTTCACCAGCAGACAGTTTGGCCTAGTGAACTTGTATGTGTTTAGGTATAGAACAGAACCCAAACCCACTCTCCTGCTGCCCTGAAAAAATCAGAAATGTGACCATTCCTTACTACTGTGAGGATTGCCAAAGTGCATAGCCCTAGTATCAGGTTGAACATTCATTATGAATATGTCCAGTTAGCCATGCCATGTTTTACATGAACCAAAGGTTTCTAGTGTGGTTAGTCTGGTTCTTTGAAAAATATTTTGAAGAGATTAATCTAAACCTAAAGGTGATTGGGCTGTTGTAGACTCTACTAGGAATTTTTCCCAGGTCTGAGTACTACTATTGAAGGTACTCCCAATGATTTCTTTGGACTTTTATAGCTGGACTCTACTAATTGTAATGCATTTGCTAACTGGAGTGTATTCTAATGGTTCCCATAAAGTTTGCCTTCTTTGAGATGGACCAAACATTCTTCCTATTAGAAGACGATGAGAAGAATAAGAATTGTTAAGAGGTGTCATCATGTTGGCAGATCAAAATCTTTACCTAGTCTTCTTTGTCATATCAAAGCACAGATGGTATATTTTTAAAGGTCTTAAAAAACTAAGTACTGCGTATGTATCTAACAGCTGCTAAGAGTAGATCAAAAACGGCTAACCTAATGCCCATTTGTGCTTGAAGACCTGAATATGCAACATTATTATGTTCAGGTCAAGTTGCCAGTATTGAACATTTAATACTCCGTAAAATATGTAATGGCATTCTAGTGTTCAAATTAAGAAGACACGATCCAGGCAGTTTTTAGCACTGTTCGATTTGCTCCTCACTAACTTCCTGCATGGTAATTTGAATACTGAAAGTTATGCTCAAATAAGCTAAAATATAAAATTCTGCCAAGGCCAGAAAGCTCTCAAATGAATTGCAGTCACAAATTACTTGATCGCAACTGCCTGAACTTGTAGGTTCTAACTCACTGAACTCTTCAATACATGAAGATATGTATGATTGTGGATATCTCACATACTGTTTTATTTTGAGAAATTTAGATGCCGTAATCTCAGAGCAGAGCTAAACAATTCTGGCACTTAAGTTGCAAGCAATTCAGCATTGTTTTGTAAGATGTTGCTCAAAAGCATGTATTAAATTAAATATTAATCCAAAGGACATGTTAATAACCGGTTGGTGGAGATTAGTTATCAAGAAAGACACTGCACAGTATTTCTTTTTTTCATTTTTATTAGTGAAGTAGCTCACATGAGTTGTTTTAATGGAAATGTTATGTTAACATGAATGCTACCCTGCCCATTTCAAGTGGAGCATTTTAGTGTTAAACCCACAAATATAAGTCACTACCACAGATATACAATCCATTTACAGGTAACGTCTCTGTGTATCTTTATGTTCCACAACTATTTCATTGGTGCATTCTCAAGATAAGTTGATCCAAAGAATCAATCATCATCATCCAAAGAAAACCTACTATTTTTCTAAGCAAATATAAGAAAGTTTCTTTGGTTAGCTTGAGAGTTTTATTTTATTTTAGTTAATGGTATACCTAAAAGCACAGTTTGTCTTTATGTATGTTATACTGCCTAGTAGCCTTATATGGAAATCCAGTTACAGTAATATTATTTCACATGCAGATCCAGCTAAATCTATGCCCCTGTAATGAGAGTAGGTTGAATTATTCATTGTGGATTAATTGTCCAGCAAATTTCATTTGGGAACCAATCCCAGTGTCTGCAAATCTAATATTTATTTGCAAATATTTGTAGATAGTCTAAATTCATAATTCACTTGGATTTTTTGCCAGCTGTTATTCACAGAGATCAATCACTTATGTCACGTGATGTTTCTTTCCCATATTGGGAAGTAGGAAAATAACATCTAACAATAATAAATGGCAAATAACAAATAGCACTGGGCAGAAGGCAACTTATCTTGTTCGCAAATGCAGGGATGTGCACTCTACAGCTATTCCTCAAATAGTCTTGTAAACAAACAACAAGAAAGCATACATGCAAATGTGTATGAATAGATAATAAAAAGGGGCACAAGCATGGTCAAACTAAACAGCTGTTCAGAATTTGAACATATTTTTCAAACCTTGTTTTGCAATATTGAAGCAGCTTTACCTCTAAGTTTGCCACATCATAATCAGAAAGACACAGAGCCTTCTTTGACCTACATGCTTATAAGGGTACTGACCCATGCTAGTCCTAGTGGCTAGCAAAGGATTTCAGAGACATGTCAACAGGAGGTTGACATATTTATAAAGTCTTTTTCTCAGTGCTTGATAGAATGAATGTGAAGCACCTATCAGCAAGCTCTGAGTTGCTGAAGGAAGTTCATTTCTTTGCTATTCTGGGGATCCCATTTCAAAAGCCTGATTTGCTACAATGATTGTCATGCCCTGGCATACAGCAGCCTGGCTGAATCAACTAGGTGGAGTTTAAATTAAATTCCATGAAAATGTTTCAGTCATCCATTGACAAGAATCGTCCAGTCTTTGTACTTTGGGCGAATATGCCCCTCCCAGTAGCCACTCATTAACCATGTCTACTTTATTTCAGACTGAGTCTATCCCTATTTTAAACCATACTTTTCTGTTGTTAATGCAGTAGTGCATAAAGTGCACTCACAGGCAGGTCTCCCTTTCATTTTCTAGCACTAGAGATTTTAGTCTATGCAATTTATTAAAACAAAGGTTTCCCAAATGTGGCTTTAGGGTCTAACAAAGGCTGCTGAGACTTAAAATGAAGCTGACATTCATTCTTTCCCCAGAACTGCAGGATAAGGACATTGTCGATCAATCATAGGTTTTTACTGCCAATAAATCCAGAGCGCCAGTTTCATTAAGGAAAACAGCAGGTACAAATAACCGTTGTGCTAACGTGCATTTGATTCTGATTAAACATCCAGTCGATGAAAATGTTTATGTGCACCTGCATACATACAACAAACACATACGTGCACCCCTGGAAAGTGTTAATGTGGCAAGCTCTATTTCAAAGCTTGGGTCACTTCCTATTGTGAAGTTCTGGAAAGAATAAGCAGATGGTACAATAGACAAAGCAGAAAGACATCCTTTGATCAGGACTGTGTACTGTGTTACCCACTGGGGCTAAGATTAAGTTGTTCTTTATAGCATAGGAAGCTATTAAATAATGTAGTTAAATCTCATGCTACTGAAGCTGGTCCAGAGTCCAACAGCGTATTGGTGCCTTTGGACACTTGACTGTTTAGAATGCTTTGTTCATTGAAACTAGGAGAATTTTTCATTCTTTGTGTGCTCTGTGCATTATGTGAGATCTTTGTACTTTTGTAGACTTTAATATATAGCAGTAGATTGTCAATACTGGCTTTCAGGTTTTTATTGCCCAAGGCAAATTGGAAACACTCCTTCTCAACCCCTGCTGTCACTTTCATACTAAGTGTTCAGATATTCTGTGAATTTCTAATCTCCTTGTGTGGGTAATGTTGCTACTATATCCAGTTCTAAGGTCCTTATGCATGTTTGATTAATGCAAATGAAGGGAAACAATGCAGGTATTTGTTATTGTCTACAATGCTGGTGGTAGAGGGCTAATGGCAGATTTTTGAGCAATTAACATAAATATCCAAAGACAAGTCCAGGTAATCAAGGACATTAATACCCTTGGTATCTGTTGGAAAACCAGTATGGCAGGACACATATAGCCCATCAAGTTCTTGCATTGTGTCAAGGGGACAAATCTTTATTTCAGAAGGTGGAAGAAGTTACCATGGGAGTGGCTGTTAACTAATAGGGAAGAACTGACTGAAAGGCTAAATGTAGAAGGTTATTTGAATGAAAATGATTTTGAAATAAACCCATTCACTATTCTAAGAAGAGGAAGGAATATGAGCAGAAGAATAAAGATAAAGGACTTCAGAAAAACTCAGGCAATTGGGAGGCCAAATCTCTTGGGAAAAGAAAGGAGTTCAGGAGAGCTGCCAGTTATTGAAAGAGACTATATTAAAGGCAGAAATGCAAACTTTTCATGAGGAAAAAAGATAGGAAGCATGGAAAGAGCCCAGTATGACTGTGTGAGGAGCACTTGGACTGGAAAATCAAAAGGGAATCATATAAAAAGAAGTAAAAAGGACACATGACTAAGAATGTATATAAAGGAATTGCACATGCTTGTAAGGATGAATCAGAAAGGATGTATCATAAAATGCAGGAAACTAGTAAAAGACATAAAAGACAACAAGAAACGGTTCTATAAATACATTCAATGTAGGGGAAGACAATGGTCCATTTGGAAACATAGGTCCTTAAAACGAAAGAGAGAAAATCATTGATGAGACACAAAAGAATCAAGTGTATTTAATGCCATTTTTCTCGAGTCCTAACAAAAATGTTAGTTTTGACCAGATGTTTAATAGCATTATTTTTAAAGGTGTAGAATCACAAACCAGAATAGGAAAATAATACATTAAATAACATTTATATGTTAGATATATTCAGTTCTGCAGCAGCTGATGCAATGCTTACTTGAGTACTTTAGGAAAGAAACTCTGAATCATTAGAAATGCTCTTTGAGAATTATGGAAGACAGGAAAATACCATAAAATTGGTCTATAACTTCCTGACACTATATCTGCCATTCTCCAATCATCCTAATTTTGATTCCCAGAAAGATTCTGCAACAAATCATTTAACAATCAGTTTATAGATATCCTGAGCATAATAAGGTGATAAAAATAGCCAACTTGAATTTGTCAAGGAAAAAAATGTGTCAAAACCAATCTTTCTTTCCTAGGATAACTGGCTTGGTAAACGATTGGCATAGAATCATAGAAAATTAGGGTTAGAAGAGTTCTCAGGATATCATCAATTCCAACCCCCTGCTCAAAGCAGGGCCATCCCAACTAAGCATCCCAGCTAAGTCTTTGTCTACCCAGATCTTAAAAACATACATATCTCAATTTTAGTAAGGCTTTTCACACTGTACTTTATGTCATTCTCATAACAAATTAATGAAATACAGTCTTGATGAAATCACCATGATACAGAAGTGGTTAAGAACTTGCATGCATAGTAGCCATTGATGGTTCATTGCCAAATTTGGAAAGAATTTCAAGCAAGGATGAACAGTGGTCGGTTCTAGGAGTATTATTCAATTTTTCTGTTTATGACTTGGTTGAAGGAACAGAATATATTTGTAACATTTGCATATGACAGCAACATGATTGTTTGCAAGCATTTGGAGGATGGGATTCATATTTGAAACGATCTCACAAGCAATTCAAGAAATTGCCCAAAATCAAGAAGAAGAAATTCAGCAAGAACAGGTACAGAGTGCTACACTTACGAAAAAGGAATTAAATGCACAAGTATAAAATTGAATAACTGGCTGGACATCAGATCCACAGAAAAATATTTGTCAGTGATAGTAAATGTATCACAAATGATATATAGGTAAGTGCTACAATGCTATCTCATGAAGGCAAATCTTAATATGGAACTATTAATAGTAGTGTTGTATGTAAGACATGAGAGGTCATTATTTCTCTCTACCTAATGTTTGTAAGGCATCAGTTGAAATACTTGGTCTAATCTTGAACATTTTAAGAGAGATGTGAACAAAATGTACAGTGTCAAGAGAAAACAAGCATGTTAAGAGGCTTAAAAAATAAGAGCTTTGAGGAAATATGGAAGAAAAAAGGAAACAGAGATGATATGTTAATGGTCTCCTAATATGTAACAGGCTGTTTTTAGCACTTCTGTGATCATGTCCACCAGGGTAAGATAAAAGATTGGTTTAATTGAAGAAAAGAAGGTTTAGATTGGACATTAGGGGAAAAATATTCTAACTTTAAATAAAGTAAAGCACCAGAACAGGGTATCTGGGAAATCATGGAATTATTGAAGCTTTTTAAGAACAGTTTGGACAACTGTCTGTCAGGAGTGGTTTAAATCTATTTGATCCTGCCACAGTGCAGGGGTAGGACAAGATGTTCTCATGAGATTCTCTTCCAGCCCCACATGTCTACATTTCTGTAGTCTCTCTAAAGCAGGGGCAGGTAAAATACAGCCCAAGGGCCAGATTTGGCCCACCAAGCATTTTCATCCAGCCCAGAGCATCCACCAACAAATTGTGCCCTGACCAGCCCTTCTACCCATGCGGGTGGAAACAAGGTACCCATGTGTACACAAACCCCCAAACACAGCCTGTTGTGCCTTCCTCCCAACCTCGTGGGTGGAAGGGCCTGGCCTAGCCAGCATATAGTTTCTGGAGGGGGCTGCTTCTGTTAGTGCTGCAGACCATGAAAACCTGCTCTGCTTTCCCAGTTTCCTGCTGGCTCTAGGCAGCAGGTAAAGAAGCAGTGGGGGTGGAGCTGCAGCTGGGCAGGAGTGCGGAGCATGGGACTGGTGCTGGCGGTAGCGCAGAGCCTGCACCCAGGGGGGTGGTGGCAGTGCGGAGCTCGGGTGGCCAGTGTGTGGGTTTGAGGGAGGGTGTGGGGATCCCCCCCCCCCCCCCCCCCCCCCCCACTCCTCCCATGGTATGCAGGCCCAGCAGGTGGTGGCTGCAGCAGCAGATCAAAGCACTCAGGGTGTTCATGCTGGCGCCTGGTGGGGTGCAGCTCTAGCCAATGTTGCACATCGCAGTGAGGGTTGCAACCTCCACAAAGCCATCTGCATTTCCAGTGCTCCCCATTGTGCACACACACAGCTCTGCACTCACATGGCATGGGAGGGAAGTCCCATGCACTGGTGCTGGCTGCCTTCCCTGCCGGGGCTGTGCGGCAGGGGAGGGAAGCCCCAGGTTCCACCATATCAGGCTTCCCTCCCATGGGAACCAGCTGAGCAACTGGTTCCAGCATATCAGGCTTCCCTCCCATGACTGGCGATTGCAGGGGCTGTGTGTGCACAGTGAGGCGTGCCAGCAATACAGATGGCCCAGCGGAGGCTGCACTCCGCAGCGCTGACTGGAGCTGCGCCTGGCCTGGCACCAGTACAAGTGCCCTGAGCACCCCTGCGGGGTTGGGGGGGGGGGGGGGGGGCTCTCCACATCCTCCCTTACACTGCACACACCCGCACTCTGCCCCTACAACCTCTCACATATAGACAACAACCCAACATACTCTGTGCCCCCACACAAAGTCACACCCCTCACAACCCCCCTACACACTTCTCCCCACATTCTACCATACACATACACCCACCCCACACCACACCTCACTATACAACCTCCTGCATACAGACACCTCCACAGCCCACCAGACACACACACACTCCACCTCACCATACACCCCCGCACAGCCCACCATACATACACATACCCCCTTCACAATATACAAGACTAAGAATTTATTTTGAGTTATTATGCAATCACCTCTATATACACTATGCAAACACAAATCATGACAAAAATATTTTTTGTCATAAAGTTATACTGTTATAGTAGGTGTTTGACTTTTAGTGTATGGTTTGTTTGTTTTTCTGGTTCGAAGATGGCAACCCCCTCCCCCCCCCACCTCCCAAAAGAAGTATTTCTGGGGGTCAAAGGGACGGACTTCCAGTGGCAAAGATCGGGGGTTAGGGGTGGGACTTGCAGTCCAAAGATGGTGACCAGAGGGCGGAGCAAGTAAGGGTCAGAGCTACTCATGTGGTCACCAACAGCTCACCAAAACTCATTAAGTGGACTTCCACCCAAAATAACTGCCTGCCCCTGCTCTAAAGTATGCTATTACCTTGATCTCGCCGGAGCCCATTTACCAACATGCTGTATGTCTGGAAGGGATGGTGTGTTAAGGGTGTCAGTTGAGTACCAAGTTGGCCACTCATTAGAGATTTGTTTCACCTTCATATCAATAGGGACTTCTTTGTTGAAAATAATGTTATTTTAATCTTTCATGGATTATGCTGCCTATTTCAGAGCTCCAATGAACTGGGGAATTTGGACCCATAGGCAAAGGGGTATTATTTCAAAGGAGGAAGGATGCCTTTGGTACATGCGGAAAGAAAAAGGGACTCAAGTAAATGCAGTCACTTCCATGGAAGATGCAAGTGTCCTAAAACTATATGATTTCTACTGGAAAATTTCAGCAGGAGTATAAAGGTATGTGTATGAATGGGGAAAAGTTGTATTTGTTTGTTTGTCTTGTTTCATTTTTTTCCCTCTGAGACTCTAAAGAAGGACCAAACCCAACCTACCTGAAGAAAAGACTGACAGTTAAAATTGTGAATTTTCTGACCGTTACGACATGCTTTCTTGAGAAAACAAGCAGTATAGCCTGAATTATGTAGCAGGTTACAATAATTTGGTCGCTGGAGAAGATTTTAGGGATTCTTTGGTCCCTTGCTCCAGTACTCCATAGCTGGAAAGGGGTAAATGCTCTGAATGTGGGTCACCTGAGTTTGGTTGGCTGTCGCATAGAACTGAACATAAGATGGTATGTGGTAGATCTCCTTGACCCTTCCGGAAGACAAGGTTAAAAATCTTTCTGACTTCAAGGAGTGCAGTATCAGTCCTTGTGCATTTGAAATCATCTCTCATAACTAATCATGATGGATACAATTGTAATGGAATCATTTTGAGTCCAGCTTTGCATTTGTCCTGATCTGAGTTGAGAGAACTTAGCATTTCCCAGATGTGGGAGAAGTGAGTCCACTGAATCTATATTTACTGTTAATGTATCATTCATAAATGCATATACACACTTGTTCAGATGGTGTATTCCTAGGAAGAAGAATGCAGTGCAGCAGTTACTAATGATAGATTTCTGAAATGTTATTTTAGGCATTGATGCTGGCATTTACAGATTTCTCTTATTCAGTTCCATCGATTTTTGTTCCTTGGATCTTCCCTTCCTATACGTCATTACGGGGATGATTCAAAGAGGTTTTAAAACATTATTTTTGTTGTCATTTTATTTTAAACAATGGTATAATCGATTGCCTTTCTATCATTTAAGTATCTTACTACAATGGGTAGAATTCTATTATTTTTTGTATGCCTAAATGGCAGTTTCGTAGCCTTTTTGGCATTTAAGTGAAGTTTGTGTTTCTGTTACATGTTCAGTGTTGACATGTGTATATGTGAACACATGTGGTAATTTACACTCTGACAAATTATGTATATACGGCAACGTACACATATGCAATAAATATGCATAAATCACAAAATTATAGCTGGACAAAATCTGTGACTAGAGGAGACAGAATAGAGGAAGAGGGATGCCCTTCTATTTTTAAGCCCGAATAGATGATTTGTAGCACACTTGTCCAGGAACCAGAAACCTAAATTCCAAGTCCCCTCATCCACATGGGGGTTGAATCTGAATGCTTTTGACTTTCTAGAACAGTGTTTTAGCTACCATGCCATAGGTTAGGTATTATCCAGTTCCTTCTCCAGAATTACTATTAAAGTCTGCTCCTTGGGCAGCTGGGAAAGAAAGGTATGTAGGAGTAGGAGGAAAAGAATAAGCTAGAATGTATGTGAATCAATAAGGACAGCCTGGCCTAGAAAAGAGAGGTCCCTGAGTTTTAGCCTGTATCCTTGCTTCTTGAGAAGACAGGACCTTCCCTACTTCTCTCTTTCAGTGGAGCTACAGTAGTTTCAATTAGAAGGCAATTTGGCTAAGAGTTGGTGCGTTTACATGAGACGCTTTGAGCTCAGTAGACTAATTCTACTGCACATTAGTACAGCGGGCAAGATGTAGCCTACAGCATTAATGTCACAAAAAGACCATTCATTCGCACTAATGCTCAGTGTTGTCTCGGGCGGCCGGAGCCAACCCGAGGATCGTTAATTTAATCGGACGTCAGGCAGGCCGGCGATGGAGAGGCGAGACGGCTTATTGGTTTTAAGATTGCTTTTACTTACGCCGCGTGGAATGGCAGCACAGGCCTCGAGGTAGCTTGCTTGCATTGTCGGATAACAAAAACGAGTTACGAGGTAACGAGTTTACGAACGAAAAGGAACTTGCAGGAAATGGGGGGGGGGTACGTCAAGGACCCAGTGACGGGGAGATATTGGTGGGTGATCGGTCCGCCAAGCTTCCTTGATCGCGCTACAGAGTTCTCCGTATTTACTCTGCCGCGTGCTCAGAGGTCTCCGACTTGGGCGGAAGTTGCATGAACTTGTATATGTCCGGAGTAGCCAATAACGGACTGCTAGGTAGGAATAACTAATGAGGCGGAACGTGACCAAATTTGAAAGTAACTACGGTTATTCAGGGCAGTTCTATTGTGACAGGGGCACTCAACTCATTTGGTTATGACATGCCCCCTTGACCATGTCACAATAGACAAGGGAGTTAGGTTACAGGCAATTTTCGTCCAGGAACTCGTTAATGTTACAAGGTTTAGCATAACACGCGGATATACATATATATACAAAAATGGACAGTTTAACAAACTATAAAATACAACGATTTATATATACAACAATGATTATTGCGATTAACGGTAAACACAAGGTAACTAAAGACATTGACAATTGAATTAACCTAGACGCAGCAAACTGTTACCCTTAATTTTAAGTAATGTTCCTCTAATTTGATTTTCCAAGGTAACTGAGAGCGGGGTATTAGATTAATGCCCCCTCTATGGAGGGTTCCTATAATCGTCTGATATATAAACACACACTCACACACATACACACACGCATATATACACATATATATACATATATACACACAAAGACATATTTATTTAGTGGGGTAACCTCATTATGCTCTCATTATACTTGTTTTAAATCATAGCTCTTAGAACACTGATTTTCCGTGCCGTCATTACCAATTTAACCATAATTATTATTAAGTGGCCTTTCCTTATTTCTTTACTTAAGACTATCGAAATACATCAACCTTGTCATGCATCACTACCTGCTTTTCCTCTCAACGACTTGACACTAAACACTTTCTGCCCTCCATCCAAAGCCTTCACATTTCCCCTCTTCTCTCTCTCATTCACCTACACCCGACCTTTCTGCAACATCTCCAAAACCTTCAGATCACCAATGCTGTTCTCTCTCAGTAATTCAGAGCTTGCATAATCTGGTTATAGTCAACATGTCAAACAACTTGGACTACTCCATTAAGGGAGTTATCCTTCCCACTCAAAACATTATGGCTTGGCTTCACTGTGTAAAGTTTTGAACAAACAAAACAAAACAAAACCAAGTATGTACAAGACAATTCTGTAAACTAAGGGTGTAAACACGGGGTCATTAACAGAAACCCCATCATATGACCACTGGAGGGCCCTGGGATTGGAGGAGGGGGTGGAACAGCACCCATTTTAGATCCAGGCCCTCAGGGCTAAGGCAGCAGTCTGCTGCTGGCAGCTGGAATAACAACACCCAGCTGAGCTGCTGCTTGGAACATCTAGGATGTATGAGCAGGAGCTATGGGGATGGCAGGAGACTCCTGGTCCTGGGTATGACTGAAAACTGCACCCTGCTGAGGAAGGATGGCCTGGACAGGATGCCTGTGGCAGGGTAGCTTCCCCAGAAATGCCAGGCCAGTTGCATCCCCAGTGAAAGGCGGGTAGGGGCGCCTTATATCCCCAGCCCCCACTACCCAGTGGGTCACAGAGCAGACAATGGGGCCAGGCACACTTATTGAGAGGCACTTGAACCTGTGGGGTGTCAGACCCTGAAGGTAGTAGGGCCAGGCATGCCTATAGAGAGGCATCTGAGCCCAGGGGGTGTAAGACCCCATGATCCCAGTGTAGGGGGTGGAGTGTTGGCTGCAGCAAGGAAGTGGTGGTGCAGAGTATGGTTGCAGGGGTGACCTGAAGGGCTGCACAAGAGTTAGTGAGAACCCCAGTGAGGGGGCAGAGGAGAGTTAGGGGCCAAAGGAAGAGCTGGGCTTTTGTGAGAGGGTGTGCAGTGGAGGACTGTGGATACTGGGGCAAGCAGAGCCAAAGACCAAGGGCAACCCATAAGAGGACAGGGGAAGTGGTTGTGGGTAGATCTGTGCATAGTATAGTGTACTGTGATGGTGAACTCCAGGGGGGATTGAGAATCCTGGTGAGACGCTGGAGCATGGCTCACGGTGAGGCACTGTGCAATATGGATGCCATCTGCAAGGTATGGGACACAGTAAGGGGAGGTTGGAGCCATGTGTAAACCGCTTGGCATTGGGGCATTAAAATGGGCAGCTTTCCGCTTATTATATCAGGTTATCCCAACAAGTCCTGGCAGGTGAGACAGGGCAGACTGCCCTGGGCAAAGTGATGGGCCAGTATGGTGACCGGCCACGAGTTTGCGCCTTCATCACATGCAGTAATGGTGATTACAGTGTATTAAGTCAGTACATCTCATTACAGGTACTAAACTTAATGTGCTATAATTATGGCACATTAATGAACATGTACATGCACCCAGGGTCTTCTTTTATCTCTAAGAATTAGGATTATTTTTTAAGCACATTCATCTGGTCTATGATAACACATTATTGAACTGGTTTGCACAAAGTGATGTGTGAAGTTTTATGATTATCTGTATTTAAAGTTATGATATGAGAGAGAACTTACAGCATAATGACGAACCTGAATTATTTTGATGGGGAGGAATAAAAAAAATATATAAACAAAAAGGATCTGTCACCAGTGAAGCTCTAGGTACAAACATCTAGCATAAAGTTAACCAAGATGAATTAATTTTGAATAGATCTTTTGAATTGATATCTCATGGAATTAGAACTGGTTAGGAGGTTTCTCCTGCTTAATTTGTTTTTAGTTTTGATAAATGGGTGCTTTTCAATATACCTTTTTTCCTATGAGTCAGGGATGAAATTTCTGGTCAAAGCCAAAGGAACACACTCCAGTCCATAATAGTCAATAACCCAGTGGTTAAAGTTTGCACCTGGAACATAAGAGACCAAGGCTCAAGTCCCTGCCTGCCTGCTTCCAACTGGGGTTTGAACTTCATTCTGTTACAGCCTTAGCCACTATGCGGAGGTACAAAGCCAAGATGGCACATGAACATTTTTCCATAGCACCCATGAGCCCTTTTACCGGCTGGAGCTATTTCAGTTTGAGTTAATAACTAAATAGCCATGTAAGAAACTTGAATGTTGGTGTCCCTTGTCCTGAGCGAATACTCTAATGAGTTACAGTCATGACATAGGGGCATGTTTTTAGCTCAATGAATATTTCTAACCCCGTGTTTCAAGCCTATACTAAATAAAGCATTTTTAACAGGTGAGATTGAGAGTGCCCTGTAAAATACTCTGAAGATTAGGTAACAAATGAGGCATATGGGAAACTGAACTATGAATTGTATAGAATAGGGTCTTGAAACATCACTGGTGAATGGTCTGACTATCAGCCTGTTGGCTATTTTGGGTTGGAGGAGTCATCTTTTTCTTCTAGTATCATACACAAAGTGAAAAGTGGAAAGGTCAAATTTCATCCCTGTTCAGAACAGAAAAAGTCACCTCTTACTCAGCTCTACATAGACTGTTACAATACAAACTGTGATCTGCTTTTCGAATAAATGCACTTTCCGTCTCAATGAGCCAAAAGAGAAAAAAGTCCAACAGTATTTTTTATAATAATAATAATAAATAAATAAATGATAATAATAATAAAAAATTTCTATCTCATGACCTGGAAGACTGTCCCTAAAGAATATTGAGCATGGAATGCAGTGACAAAATAATAATGAAAAATCCCTGAAAAAAGTGTCTATGTCTTTTTTTTGTTTGTTTGGTTGGGTTTTTTTGGTTTTCCTAGTTTTCTCCTTTTTCTTTTTCCTTTTTCTACTTCTATCACATCCTCAGGATCAAGGAAGAGCTTGTATTTTTAAAATGGTCTGTGTTGGGATACTCCAGAAGGAAATCTGTGTGGTCATATCTGGGTTCTTCTACAAGGACATGTTGCAATGGAGGTTCAGTCAATAAAGTTATACCAGAAATCTTAACTCTCCCTTTATTTGGCCCATAAACTTTAATTTGGGTTCCCTTCAAAAGTTTTTTTCTTTTTTCTTTTTTTTAAATGGATGTGTCCAAGGCATTTCAGGCTTAAGAAGAAAGTACATCAAAATTTCATAGAGCTGTCTCCCAAACCCTTTCCCAACTCTGATACTCTGGTAAGTGCAATATTATATTAGTCATAAATAACCTTTTTTTTGTTTTTAAGGTACTTTTACAAAATCATTCCTCCTGTAATGGAAACTTTTTTTTTTGGCGG
>NW_005841887.1:1135829-1146532 GCF_000455745.1 Alligator sinensis | reverse complement strand
GGGGGGGGGGCGGGGGATGGGACTTTCTTGCCAAAAGTAGATCCAGAGCTCCCACAATCACACTAAAAATGCTAAAAATATATTTTCACTCACTACAGGAGATATGCTTTTAAAAACACAGAGCAAGGAAGGAGACTATTCAGAACTAATGAATTGATTCCCATTAATATCTGTGGGAGTCTTGTGGCTGAATCCCAACATTTCTCTTGCAGAACAGTCATTTGCCTTAACACCCTGTGGCTGCATAAAAACAGAGTTCTGCCAATGACTGGCACAAGCATCAAGCAGCAATCTGAAAGTCAGCCGGTTCCTTTTTTTAATCACTCAAGGGCACATCTTGTAGGCTGGATGACAACACGGAGGGAAGCAGATGGCAATACCATTTGCAGCCTGAGTGACAGCAGCAGAGCAGGCCATAAACCTAGATTAATGGCCTTGTCCCCTAACAAATTCTTATTACCTTGGCAAAACCTTTGTTGTACAGTATTATTTTGAAGCCTCCAAAAACACTCTTGGACCTCTTTTAACAAGTGAAGAGAAGAGGCCCTACCGTCTTCTCTTCACCCCCTACCCCCTACCCTACAGTACAAACTGTATCCATTAATCCACAATGCGAGAGGATCAAAACTCAAAAGTATAGCAAAAGGGAAGATGAGAAGTGACTGAAGTGATAATAGATGGTAAAATAACATAGTCACTTGAATCTAAGGGTAGTACACAACTTGAGAGCTGCTGAATAGGTTTTGCTTTCTTTCTTTGACATGGAGGCAGTTATAATTTCTTGAGTCTTGTTGCTACCTTGCGCAAGCTGTTTATGACAAGTGACTTTAAAGAGCCAATTCATCTCTTTTGTATGATGAGGATGCCTTTTCTTGTGTGCCTTTTTCTTGGGCAGTGGATATCATCCCTGCTCATATGGAAGATATACGTTGTGATGTCAATTTAAAATACAAGCCCATATCCTCAGGTGGTGTAAATCAGTACAGTTCCATTGGTATCAATGGCACTTTTCTGATTTATATCAGCTCAGAGTTTTCAGGATATCCACGGAGTGATAAAAAAATAGAGAAATTCTCAGCTACTCTAATGAAGGGAGACCATCAGAAGACATGCAGTTTCATCTCAGATGTTTGTATATCCTTACTGCATGATTAGCCAAATGTATGCAAACCTCTTTGATTCTAAAATGAGACCAGATATCCCATGAGATAGGAATATAGAATTTGCCAAGCTAGATCAGAAAACTGGTCCATTAAATCTGATATTCAGCCTCAGGCAGCAGCCAATAACAGCTGTTTCAGAAAAAAAAAGTGGAAAAAGAAAAAAATGTATAAAGCACATTAAGTTGTATTCCAGGGTGGGATGTTCTCCTTCCTTTTTCTGTTTCTTACAGGGAAGAAGACTTAAACTATGGCTATTTTACATATTTTAGTTTCTTATTTTACATAAAATATTTTTTTTTTCCAATAAGGCTTATGTGACTTAGACTCCTTTAAATAAAACATCCAACAGAACTATCCCAGTAAAAGTAGCCATGGTAGGGTAATGTGACCTTAGATTAATACATCTGCAGATATCATCTCAGCACCCATGCTAGGAGAAATTTCTTAGCCTCAAAAAATGTCTGTATGCATAAACACCCTTCTTATTTACCATTTAAATCCCAGATGTTCAAGCACGACTGATTTTTTCCCTCTCTAGTGTTAGGCAAAGAGTGGGCACTGCCAGTACCACCACGATGTTCAAGAGGGAATGGAGGGTGCTATACTTGACAATGAGCTCAGTACTGCTGAATGTGAAAAAACTATTAATGATATAATGTTATTGCCCACTGTATTGTATTGTTTTGCAAAAGCTGTAAATAAACTGCTACTGCAACCGCTGCTGTTGTTAGTAGATGCATTGATTCAGATAAACAGCTGACTTCTTGTTAGAGGACCCCAGTAGATGGTGGAGGTGCCTAAGGCACAGTTCTGAGTCACATCCCTGCTCAGCACCTACCATCCTGGATCACCCTAGGCATGCTCCTAGCCTTGTATATTTGGATCTGGATGTTTATCATTCAGGTTGACCCTTATCACCATTATTATCTGTTCATTTCATCTCCTGCTCTGAATCAACTCCTTCATCTCATCTCTGTCTACAGTTCTCACTCAGGCCTCACCTTGTATCTGCAGTCCAGGCTACCCATGATCTGCAGGCTATCATTTTGATGAATTGTTATCTATTCTCAACCCTCTTCTTTTCCCCTCTTCCATTAAATGGTTGCCCATCAGTCTACTCCACCTTTGACTCTTTTGCCCCTTTCACCCACCACCAACATCTGGACCTGATTTGCACCAACATTGGCTTCTTCTCATCCCTCTGACACTGAAGAGTACCTCTGGGAAAAATCACATAGCTAGACTGCTTTCCTCCACTTCATACATGCTCCATCTTTCTTCAGTTTTGCCATCTTCCTAGCCAAACAATTCAACTTCTTGAACTTAATTCAATCTCAGGCGCACAATCCCACATGCTTTAGCTCATTATGCAAATCTACTCTGCTTTTCCTTGTCTTTTCCCATGGTACAGGCACTCAATGAGCTCTTCCATGGAAAAAAAAAGACAAATCCAATGAGGCAGATCTCCTCCTCCCTTTGGCTTCCTTTCCTTCCCCCATTACTGCTCACAATTGTTTCCTCCTTCTCTTTGGTCACAGATACAGGCATTTCTCCAATCTTCTTCGGTAGCCTCTTCCCTTGCTCGAGTGACACACCCAATTCATGTTCGGATCTGTCCTTTTTTGCTTACTCTTCCCTTTAACATCTCACTTCTCCCCGTATCTTTCCCTCATAATACAAGCATGCATTAGTCTAACTCACTCTTGATTTTGCCTCCCTCTGTAAGTACAGCCCAATCTCCTTTTTCCCCTTTCACCTCCAAGATCTTTGATTTATTTTTTCCAATTACTATCTGGATTTTTGCATCTTGATTGCTACCACATATCTTCCCTTTCCTTTCTCATCAAATGCAGACTTGTCCCCCTCATCCATAGAGACAGTAGTTGCAAAAAACATTTGCCTAGCCTGATGCATTAGTCCTGGTGGTCTTTTCTTTGAATCCTTCCACGTATGATTTTTTTTTCTCTGTTGCATCACACATAAACTGTTTGTTATCTTTGTATAGGTCCTTCACAGACTCTGCTGTCTTTACTTCTCAAAACTGAATGAGCTATGACTTCAGGCTTCTGGCTCATGGTACCAGTCTACATCCCCTGCTTCTTAAATTGTCAAACCAATACCTTTATGCTTTCTCTCATCCTGCCCCTCATATAAAGGAGAAGCAGATCCTTGTAAGAATTCACAAGCCTCTGCACGGTTTCTTTTAAAAACATTTCTCAAACTCTCATTTGCCACAATACCGACAAAAAATCATATATGCTATTGGCGTACCGACATCGCATTTTCTCCCAGTGATGAAAGCAGCACCATTGTTTTATTGTACACTCCTGCCTCCCTATTGCCATTTACTGTCTTTTGCTTATTAATACTCTGTGCTTATACAACTCACAGGGACCTGAGACCTGATGAAGAATGCCTTGCATTCAAAAGCTCATCTAACGTTACTGCAGCTACAGAGTTGGTCCAATAAAAGATATCACCCTAAGAAATACTTGTCTCACATAATGAGCAAATTCTTTTTAGGAATCTTTCTGGAAATCTATCTTTCTAGTTACGCCATGTTTCATGAACAAAGCTAGTGTAATTTTAGCACTTAAGTATGCCTCTATGGTCATCAGAGCAGCTTCCCAGATGAATATATTTCACAAAGGGATGAGTCCTTTTGGTAACTCTACAGCACTGTATAATCATTCTGACAGTCATCCATATTATGCTCTTTCCTGAAGCGGACTAAAACAGTAATTTGTTTGAAAGATGAAGACAGTTTGGTTATTTAAACATTTTCAGTTAAATAATGTAGTTATTTTTTTCTTCTTTCTGTGTTGTGCTTTTAACTGAACAAATTGCACTTACATCACTGCAGAAATATTTAGTGAGACATATAAAGTATCCTAAAAAGAAGGACAAATTACAGTTTAAACCCAAAAGAGACATACAGCTTTACTGTGTTCCTTTGTTTAAATGACCTCTCATCAAGAAACTCAAGGGCCATTATTGTGGAAACTTTCAAGCAAAACTGATGTCACCAGAAATCATTTTAATGGAGCCCCATCTTCACATCCTATTGATTTATCTGTTAAGTATGAAGGAAAGTCAATAAGTAGAATCATTTTCAGGTCTTTTAAACATTTACACCAGCCAGGAAAACATTGTCAAGTGGAGACAGGAATCTTTGGCAGGAAAAAAATAATAGATATTACTAGGTATTAAAGCATTTTGTTTCTTTGTATTAAAAAGGGCCATATTCCTGTCTCTTTCTAGCTCCATTTGCTTCAACAAGTTTCCAGTAGAGGTGAATTTGGCCCAGTGACTGGAATTGTAACGGAGGTAAAATGATAAAATATTAAGCATTTTCAGTTCAGAGGGCCTGATACCTAGTGGGGACTATTAGATACAGGACTATTGGAGCCAATGGAACAATGCAGTTTACCTGAGCTGAGCAATGGGCCCAGGTTATAACATGATCTTGAAGTCAGAAAAGTATATGCCAGATGCCATTTTCTTCTCTGAAATACACCCAAAAAGCCTTACTAACTCTAGTGGAGTTGCACCAGTGCCAGCAGACACAGACTCTTCAATCAAAAAAAAAAAGGCTAATCAATTATCTTAGGAAACATTTTACCATAGAGATGTAAAAAAATAAATAAATAAAATAAAAATCACAATTCTTATGTGCATCAGATCAACAGGACCTGTTCCAAGTCATTAGGTCATATCTCTGTGACTTCTTGTGCTAGAGTTGGTAGGAATATCCCCTTATTGCTAACTTCAGAAGGGCAAGTAAAAATGTTGCTAATACAATAGGGGTGCTCAAACCATGGCCCATGGGCCGGATGTGGCTCACAGAGTTATGGTATTCAGCCTATGGGGATTCCCACAGGCTGGGACATTTGGCAGCCAGGGAGCAGTGGAAGCTCCATGTTACCAGATCCAGCCCCACCTGAGCCATTACCATGTAGCTGGATTGGGCTAGGCTGCTCCCTGCTCCCCCGATCCTACTCCCATCCATCCAGATCAGGGGTAGTCAGCCCCTTTTCCCTGCCCCTACACCCTGCCCTTCAAATACAAATTGAGGCCAGGCTGTTCCACCTGCCCTCTTCCCTCCCCCCACCCCCCTCACATTTGCATGGCCGGATCATACCCCCACTGTGCCTCCACCACACCTACCCCACGTGCTGTATTGAGCCCACCAGCTGGATCTGGCCTGCAGATGGACCTAGCACTATCCAGCAGCGCTGTAATACAATGAGTCTTGACTTTTGCATAATAAAATAACTATTTTGCAAAACAGGTTTTTCTCAGTCTCTCATACCCATAGATTATTTGATTTTGATTGTTAATATTACCAAGGCTAATAGAGGCTTGAATATGCTATAATAACTTAACTGTGGCCCAATATGGGCTTGTTGAAGCTAATGTTGATTCTTTTTACTGCTGCATTTGGCTTTGGATCAGGTTCCCACAGTATAGCCATAAGAACTCCCTCAAGTAAAAAAGTTTAAATTCAGCTTCTCATTTTAGGTTTGGATATCCAACACATGCACCTGAAATGGTCCTGATTTTCTAAGGTTAGATGCTTTCAGCTTTGTAAAATCAAGAGTTTTAAGGAATCTCAAGCCTACCACCTCAAACCACTAGTTACTGGAAAAACTATGTCAATATATTTTAACTAAAATTTATTACCTAGCCCTGGGCTGTCCAACTTCTGGGCAGTTGGGGACTATACCCTATGCAGACCACCAGCCCCTGGGCCTCATGCCTCCTGGAGACTCCCCACCCTGCCACTCCAACAGCATGGGCCTGCAGATGGACCTAGCACTATCCGGACCTAGCACTGTCCTAGCAGATCTCCCCACCCAATATGTAGACAGCATGAGACTCCCCACCCGTCACAGGAGTTGAGGGCAAGTGCAACAGGGAGAGCAAGTTTAGTTTGTTTTAGAAAATATTCCTTGGTTGATCTGTGATGCAAAATTCAGCAGGTTTGGTTCTGTGGTTCAAAGGATGTCTTAATTGTTCTTTATAGCTCATCTGAACTGTTTGTGTTTGTTTGATTTCGTACCAAAAGGGCTGAAAGGAGGAACTGTAGTAACCAAATCATCTAACTGAGAGTATAATAGCAGGTTCCTTCTCCTTTTCTCTTGCCCTCCATTGTGTTTCCTCATAGATCCCTTCTTTCATTCTTTCAGCAAACACGCCACTCTAATTTGCCCATATTCCCTTTTCATGTATGCTTCTATAAATGATGTGCGTTAGAAATGTTTTCTAAATTAGCACTAGTGAGACGTTCACCTGTTTAAACCTGTGCTGGGGCCAGTTTACATCTATTACATACCCTGTTTAGCTCACTGATGAGAGACATCCCTGCTAACTTGCATTTGCTGGTTCTAATTTTGAGCTTGGTCATCAGAATTCAGTTTTCCCCAGGGTCTGCAGAGCTTCTCACTTCATTTTTACTTATGATACCACGAGGAAAGCCTTACTTACCTTATTAATTGCTGCAACTTCCAGTCCTGGTTGACCCTTGTGGTGACGGAGATAAGGGAAGAAGAAAAAAAAATCAATGCCATAATGAAAAGCGTTATTTTACTCAGGTGCTACTAAGTATCAAAGTAATAAAATGGGCCGTGCATGGAAAAAAACAGGTAATGCTTCTATTTCTGTGTGTACAGAGCCTTACATTTCAATTATTCTCATCTGGCATATGAAGCATCTTGCAAATTTCAAAACAGAATTTAAACATGAAGGACATTGCTTCCTCAAGGCTTCCCAAGATATATTAGTATGCAAGTGAAATCTTCCTTCACCTTCTAATCTTTGAAAATCTAATCATGCATTTTTTCTAGTATTGTATTACCACATCAAAGGAGCCCTCATTGTTGATGCCTCTTACTGCTCCAAGTTTGCCAACTTTAAAGAGTGTTACTTTTCCAAACAAGTCTTGTTTTCTAGTGCCCACCATATGCACATTCAAAATGTATCTAATGCTGTATAAATGATTAGAAATAGTTCTCTTAAAAATAAGAAAAAGGAGCAAGTTATCATAGGCCCTTTGGCACCAGTGGACTCTTACGAATTATCATATTTCCACCTGAATTTGAAAATGCTTTTGACGTAGTGGGAGTTGCTTGAATTATTTTTGTGACTGTTTCTTTGGTGGTTACATTGCTGACTGATCGCTGCAGGAGCTTGTGCCAGCGTGGTTTAATAAACGGTTGTCAGAACTTAAAAGAACAGCATAGAGGTCAAAATGATGGAGATTTTCCTGACCTGTAACATCCACAGAACATGGAAGGAAGCCTTCAGATGAAGAATTTGGAACAAAAACAGGATAAAACCTCAGGCCCTGAGTTCTAGGATGAAGTAATGTCTGCAGGTAAGCAGATAGAGCCCCAATGCCTAGCCATTATAAATAGATTATTTAGATCCATGAATCATATTATTTATGGATCAATGCCCATAAACTCCAGGCCGGAATGGTAGGAGAATTCAAGTTGAGTCACAGGGGTCTGTCCTGGGTCCTATGCTTTTCAAAGTGTTTATTAATGATGTGGATACCAGAACAGAGAGCGTCTTGAGGAAATGTGCAAATCACATGAAACTTGGAGGGGCTGCAAATACACTGCAGGATGGGAGTAAAATTCAGAGGGATCTCAAAAAATTGGAAACCTGGGCTAAGGGCAGCAAGATAAAGTTAAATGCTGACAAATGCAAGGTGCTACACCTAGAGAAGAAGAATCCAAAGCACAAATATAAAATGTGCAACAGGTGGCTGGATGGCAATGCCATGGTGAAGGCTCTTGGGGGGTCCTAGTGGATAGCAGACTGAACATGCGCCTGCAGTATGATATAGCTGCAAAAAGGCAAATGCTGTTTTGAGCTTTATCAACAGGAGTTTTAAGTGTAAAACACAGGAGGTGATAGCGCGACTCTCCTCGGCACTGATTAGCAGTATTGTGTACAGTTCCACATTTTGAAAAGGACATGGAGAAGTTAGAGAGGGTCCAAAGGCAGGCAACAAAAAGGATAAAGGGCTTGGAAGGTCAGCCATACAGGGAGAAGATGAGAGAACTAATTATATTCAGCCTGGAGAAAAGGTGCTTAAGGGGCATGATAAGGATCTGCAAATATCTGAAGGTAGCCATAAAAAGTGGGAGAACACTGTTTCTCCCTCACCGCAGAATTCAGTGTATAGCAATAGCTTGAAATTGCAGCAAAGTAGGCTTAGATTGGATATCAGAAAAACATCTTCACTGTTAGGAGAGTGTCAGAAGTGGACAGTTAGGCAGTCTGGTCCACTGTCTCTCTGTTGTCAGGAAGTTGTAGAATCTCCTTCACTGGAGGTTTTCAAGGAAAGATTGGTTTAGCAGTAGTCAGGAATGGTCTAAGAGTAGCAATGTCTGAAGTGTGCTCTGAAGAGCAATAGCTGGAAGACTTCTCCTGCCTCTCCTGACACTTGGAGATCCTGAGAAGAGCTCTGCAGCCTGGAGCAGGTGGAAATTGAAGAATGAAGCACAGTTCTGCACCTGGCTTGGTTATAAAACAGGGGTGAAGAGCTAGGGCAAGTTTATGGAGGGGATGGGATAACAGAAAGGGGAGTTCTCTCTCTCCAGTTAGGATGTGTGAAGTTGTGCTTCCAATTCCCAGGTTGCAGAGCAGAGTGCAGGAAGTTTGGTTTTCCTGTGTTACTGGGCTTTGCTGGTTGCAATGTGGGGCCAAAAATGAATCTGAGGCCTTTGCTGCTGTTTTTGGTTTTTTGTTATTTTTTTTTTCTTTTCCTTCTCCAGAAACATTCAGTGTTGGTTACAGCTGGGGACCTTGACTTAAACCCAGAGATTCCTGGTTAGAAAGTGTTCACAGAATCTTAGAATCAAAGAAAATGAGGGCTGGAAGGGACCTCAGGAGGTCATCTATTCCATCCCCTGCTCAGAGCAGGACCATCCCCAACTAGATCATCCCAGCCAAAGCTTTGTCTACCTGAGTCTTGAAAACCTCCAAGGATGGAGTTTCCATCACTTCTCTGGGTAACCTGTTCTAGTGTTTCACTATTCTCCTAATGAGAAAGTTCTTCCTAATATGTAACCTAAACTTCCCTTGCTGCAACTTAAGACTGTTTCTTCTGTTCTGTCATCTGCCACCATTGAGATTAGCCTAGCTCCATCCTTTTTTGAACTGCCCTCCAGGTAGTTGAAGGCTGCTATTAAATCCACCCCTCAGTCTTCCTTCTCTTCTCTAAACTAAATAAGCCCAGTTCCCTCAGCCTGCCCTCATAAGTCATGTGCTCCAGCCCCCGATCCATATTTGTTGCCCTCTGCTGGACTGTCTCCAGTTTGTCCACATCCTTTCTGTAGTGGGGGGCCCAAAACTGGACACAGTACTCCAGATGTGTCCTCACCAGTGCTGAATAAAGGGGAATAATCACTTCCCTTGACCTGCTGGCAACACGCCTTCCAATGTAGCCCAGTCTGCTATTATCCTTCTTGGCAACAAGGACACACTGCTGGCTCATATTCAGTTTATTGTCCATTGTAACCCCCAGGTCCTTTTCTGCAGAGCTGCTGCCCAGCCAGTCAGCCCCCAGCCTGTCCCGGTGCATGGGATTGTTCCATCCTAAATGCAGGACTTTGCACTTGTCCTTGCTGAACTTCATCAGATGCCTTTTGGCCCAATCCTTCAATTTGCCTACATCACTCTTATCCTAGCCCTACCTTCCAGTGTATCCACTACTCCCCTCAGCTTAGCTGGACTCCTATCTCTGTTTTTCTATGACTCTCTTATTATAAATGTAGTTCCCTGGGACAATCTGGGTCTATGTTGTCTTGGAAAGGAGATGTCTTCTTAGGTAGGATAAGATATGTGCAGGATTCTTAGTTGTTTTGATGTTTTCTATTATATTTATGGATAAAGTAATGATACCTTCTTTTAAACAAATTGGTCTGACACACCGCAGGTACCCATTGCTTACAGCTCTGAAGAAAGTCTCCTGTATGTGCCAAAGATGCATGGGTGTGCTGGTGATACAGCTGGATGCCATAGCTCATGACCTAACAAGTGAGTGGAAGGACTACAGGATTGCACTCGGAGAGGGGTGACTGAGCATAGCCAGTCACATGAGAAGGTGAACAAAAGAGAGGTTGAACGGAAGTCAAAAGTGCAGCCCACTAAACTAGCATTACAATACCAAATGCAGATTTTTTGTTCAATTAGATTTCTGCCTTTAAAGAAATCTATTCAAGAGAGCAAATCTGAAAACTAGATTCCGTAATGACTGTCCTTTATTTTCATAAAAACTATACTTGACTATGCTTAAGCTTGATAGACCAAAGCCTGTGCATGATACCATAGAATATGTGTCTATCAGTAGCTGCCAGAATGGCTACAAGGAGTTTTAACAATATATTGAGGTGAAAGTTAAGCAGACATTGAAACAAACTGATTAAAAAATTACTTGTTTGCTAAAAGTGTGTGAAACTTGCACAATTTCTACAATGTTCATTTCCATAAGGGCTTGATTCAGACCCATTTTTTGGCACCAGCAAG
>NW_005841887.1:1130887-1135819 GCF_000455745.1 Alligator sinensis | reverse complement strand
GGCTTTAGTGATTTTTAGATGAGGCCTTACCTGCTCAATGTAAATCCATCATAAACCCTTCCGACCATACGTTTAAAGATGTCCCTCCTGTTGTCTGCCTCTGGGAAAGAAAAGAAAGTCTGCTTATTGTCCACTTTCTGTACCAAAAACTGGAAACATAGAGGCCACCAATAAAAAGTCATCTGTTACAATATGGTATTTCAGTTCCCAAAGCAGTTTCCTTTATTAATAACAAGATTTTGGTGCAGTACTGGCCAGGGGATAAGAGCAAATGTGCTCTCTGTGACAGCAGTCCCTGCAGAGCTGATTGTCATCTGTCTGTTGATGGCACTGCAGGCCAAAGTGCTTTTTGTTCCTCAGAAGGATGTGCCTGCACTTCTTTAAGTCTTTTTAGAGTTTGTTAAAAGTTAGCAGCTAGGCTGTTATGAATTCCTTTGCTAAGAATAATATCCTCCAGGGACTGGGAAGCGATTTTATTCCCTCGGACGTGGAGAAACTTCTGATCTTAAAGTAGAAGAACAACAGGAAATCTTGCAACTAGTATCTTAGTTTAAAAGCATTGAAAAAATAAACAGAGCTCCCCGAGACAGCTGTTTGAAGTGTATCAGATTACCTGTTTCCATTATTTCTCAATCTGTGCATCTCAGCAGAGTGTTCAGTACAACCACCCTAAGTGGAAAAGAAAAGCAAGATTATTGGATGCATACCTACTTTTGTCTGTTTGGGACTGGATATAAATTACTCTCTTCACAACTGTGTAGCTGTATGTTTTTTTACGTGGTGATATGTTATCCAGAAAGAAGGGCCTGGGGAGGAAAGATCTGTGAGCTCCATCCTCAAGGGGCCATTTTGGACCACTCAAATGCATCAGTTAAAAATACCCAGCAGAAAAATGTCCCCATCAGTGAGGATCTCTTTGTTAGTGCACCTGTGTCTGAGTTGAGCTCAACACCTTCCCTCCACACCCTGCTTGGATACAATACAGGTGTATCGAAGAACCTGCCCTTAAGTCTGCCAAAGACACTTGCATGTCTACTACATTATATGCATTTCCCACATACCAAATTCCATCCTTAAGGATATTCATGGCACTCGCCCGAGGTCAATGGGAACTGCAGGTGTATTGCTGATGGCAGGTTGTGGCCCTTACCTTCTTGAAACATGAGAACTGCTTTTCCTATGCTTGTAGTAGCATTGGGATGATATTGTAGCTGTGATGGTCCAGGAAGAAGTGAGAAGTAAAGATTTTTGTGAGTGATATCTTTTATTGGACCAATTGTCTAGTTGGGAGAGACAGAAATGAGCTTTTAAACACCATTGTATACTTCTGTGAGGTACCCAAAAGCTCATCTATGTCCCTGCCAACTATGCAGTTGGTCCAATATAAGATATCTTACTCACAAATATTTGCCTCTCACATTTTTCCAGTGCTTATTGTTCAATCTAGATCTTGCTACTATGAATATTTCCATTGAAGCCCATAAGACTTTCCAGGATCAGACACTCAAACTATGTTTGTTCTCTCTCCCTCCTAAAATATAGGGATTTTGTTTCTCACGTGAGCTGGCCCAGTGGCTAGAGGTCTTTGCTTGGCTTGGGGAAACCTGGATGCCCATTCTGTTCTCCGCTGCCAACTTCCTGCATGACTTTGGCCATGTCCCTTCACCCCCATGTTGCTTTTTTCTCCACCCATTCTTTTCAGGTCTTGTCTATTTAGACCGCACACTTTGGGCGTGGTTTCACATATTCAAACAGTGCCTAGCACAATTAAATCTGGATCTCAAGGTACTGTCATATATAGTCTAAAAAATCATCTGCATCTGAAAGGTGGAAAGTAGAGCCTAGAAATTTTAACTCCAAGCAAACAAGCTGGTGTTGCCACCGTGCCAGCTGCACAATTGATCCTACGGAGCTGGATTCATATAATCCATTAGAATTGGACTTTGCAGTGTTCTTTCAGCCCCCAAATAACAGACTTGAAAATCAACATTATCATAGTAGCTTAGAAATACAAAATCCCCTCGACCTGAAGCCTCAGGACAAGAAAACTGATTTCAAACTCCATGAGCTAGGATTTCCCTGTTGCACACATGTTCAAATTACTCTCTAAATATGTTTTTCTTCTTCCAGATTTGCTACAAAGCTTTATTAGTGTGCCTGTAAAAAAAGAGTAGAGTTATTCAGGTTTCTTTGAACCCTTGGCATCTTTTCTTTATTTATGAAACCTCCCCTAAACATATCAGGCAGGTATAAACCATGTCAGTCCTTCACCAGGGACTACATCAATACCATGCCTACTCCAAGAGTGTGTCCTCAAAAGGGAAGTCATTTAATCTCATGCCAATACACGAAGCCAGCTGCATGCAGGTGGCTACATTACTTCAGAGGGAGTGCATGCAGAGCAGGTGTGGCATAGCTCACCATTGTGCCTTATAGCACGGTACTGAGATGGTTTAGACATGCCAGTAATGTATTCATTGCCCCCTAACAAGATAGTAATATTCCTTTGTTATACTGAAAGGTAATCTAGGGACATATTCTGAAAACCTTGACAAAGGCTACAGAGAAGATTCACATCATGTGTCTCATTACAATTGATAATTTTTTTATGATAAATGACCATATATGCTTAAATGATAGTGATACATTGTGTTTAATAAGATCAAATTATAGTTGAATTCTTTTTCTTTTTTTTTTTTTGCAGCTAGCTCACATTAAAGAGGATAATAACTAGAACAGGCCTTTTATATTATGCTGTCACATTTATCACTTCATTTTCCTTGAATTTTAAAAGATAATAGTTAACTAAATCTACATGGAAACCTTTTTTTCCAGATTGGGGTTGAAAGAGAGCTGGAATGTTTTGTCTTAAAAATATATGGGAAACACTAGTTCATACATCTCTGTTATGTATTTCAATAATTGAAACTAAGACTCAAGGTTAATATTAGTGTAACTGTGTGTAATATTAGTCCACTGTGAGCTGAAAAGGAAGTTGAGCTTCAGATAAGTAACTGTGTTTCTATTATAGTAGGATTAGGTAATACTACTTCTCCTTCATCATCCAAAGCAACCTTTCAGATTTTGGGAAAAATTCTTTTAACAATTTTAAGTCCATGACCAAAAAAATAAGCTGTCTCAAACTAATTCTACTCTTACCCCCTTGATTTCAGTAGAAATGTAACAAAGGTGAATTTGGCTCCCTGTATCAGATGTGTTTTCATGAAAATATAAAAGCCTTTCAGGGTACCTATGCTTTGGAGAGACTCTTGCAAACCTGCTCGAATGTGTACATTGCAATATTATTGGCCTCAAGTTAAAAGATCCCATTGAAACCACTAGAAAAGTTGCCCTGGATCTTAGCAGAAGCGGGACTTCATCCTTACTTTTTAAGCACAGTCTGAGCAAATGGATCAGAGGGAAGGAAATTTTTATGAGAGCTCTGGATTGGTTAGAATTCATTCTCATTTTCCCTCTGCACAGATAAGGGCTCATACGAGTTACATCCATGGGGTCTATCTACATTAAGTGTTTGGTGTTGTGTTATCAATACAGATCTATTGACAACCTGCCCCTGCAGAGATGTAGTTTATAACAACAACAGTGCTTTTGTCAGCATATTTTAAACTTATGCCCCATATGGAGTAAGCTATATAACCATTTCTTTTTACCAGTGTAACTGTGTTAACATTATGAATTTGTCAGAATAACTATGTGGCTGGGAGCTTCTCCTTCATAATCCTAACCAACACAATCATTTGGGGAATACTTTTTAGTATAGGTCAGCCTTGTAACTAGTATACAAAATTATAGCAGAATTAATTCTGATTGTAGTTCTTCCCCCAAAATCTGTTCCAGACTGGATTTTTTGTTCATATTAGTCATCACTCTTCTAACTTCTAACATTGTCATTTTTTGTCTTATTCTTTACTAAAGCATTTTATCTCAGGAGTAGCTTATGGTAATGAGTTTCACAAACTAATTTTACATTGGATGAAAAAATATATATATTTCCTTGACTATTTTAAATGTACCACCTTTCATTTTCATGGAATGTGACTGCTTTTTTGTAGTTTGAAAATGGGTGAATAGTCAGAGGTGATCCACTTCATCTGTATTATTCATTATTGTGTATGCCTGTGCTTTGGTCTCATCCATTTTTGAATACAGGCAGTCCTTGACTTACAACATTTTGAGTTACAATGTTTTGCACTTACAACATTTATAAATTGACACCCTGTTTCAACTTTATGGCATCAGTTTTGACTTACAAGTTCACTGCGTCGTTCATCTCCCTGGAGAACGTCTGTCCAAACTTCCTTGGACACTTTCTTTAAGAAAGCAGACGAGACTCCAGAAAACCTGCAGCCAAGACTCCTGAGAAGACTCCAGCCAAGGGCCCTTCAAAAAGTCCAGCAAAGTCACCTCAAACAAGTCCTTCCAAATCAATATGATTGCCATTTACAATACAAATACATTAATGTAGCTATATTACTCATCTATAATTGATTGAGTACAAAATTCTGGGGTATTCTTGGTGAAAATAGGGTATCGGCCCTTGATTCAGGAAGCAATCTGCCATTTATAACCTTGTTTCCTGTGAGAAAATTGGTTCCAAGTTACAACGTTTTGACTTAAGACGCAGTTTTCAGGAACCGATTGTGTCCTAAGTCCAAGGACTGCCAGGAGTTCCATTTTTTTGTTTTCAGTTCCTAGTCATATGGCCCTAAGTACTCTCACCTCTCATTTCTGAACCACTACAGCTAATTCTTTTATAGTCTTTAAGTGATGAAATAACTTGGACTGTATACTCCAGCATTCCACGTTATGGCGCACCATTGACTTAAAACTCAAAATAATATTTTCCATATAATATTCTACCTTTTTTGTTGTTTATCCTAATATTTGATTGCTCTTTTGTTGGTGGAAGCC
>NW_005841887.1:1074656-1130877 GCF_000455745.1 Alligator sinensis | reverse complement strand
TATTAACTGAGATGTCTGCAGTGATGTCTAGGTCCTTTGCTTGTGTTGCTTTAGTTTAATTTAGAACCCACTAGGTACCAGACTAATTCAGTTCCTCCCAATGTGCACTCTTTTGCATATCCTGCCAAGTTCATCCACCATGATCTTGTCCAGATGTCCAGCATTGTCAAGGTCCTCTGACGTTCCTCACAGTTTTCTACAGCCTTGACCAACCTGTTATTTCTTCTGTAGTTCATGGCTGACACTCTTTTCCAAGTAATTTTGAAACATAAAAAGTCCTAACTGTTTTTGGCACTCTGCAGTTAAACTTTTGCTACAATAAAAGTTTACTACTCATTCCCACTTTTTGTTTTTTCATTCTTAATCAGTTTTTGATCCATGACAGTATTTTGCCTCCCACCAGACAGCTGCTTAGTTTCTTTATTTGCCTCTTGATGCCACTAGTATAATCCCACAAGCAACAAAATATGTCTAAAAATGGGAAAGAAGCATAGGAGGAAAGAAAAGGGCTAACTTGGAACTTGGAAACCTTCCAGTCTTCAACCAACTCCACTGCCAAGAAGCCACAGGTGTTCATCACAAGAGCAGATGAAAATGTCATTATGAGGTGCTTGTTTGCTACTTTGGAGCCTTACTAATGGATATTCTCCCCAGCTTTACTTTTGTATTTCTTATATAGCTAGAGTTCTTTGTCTAAACAGAAGTAGAAATGATAAAGCAGGAATGAAACAAGTGAAGTTCCAACTGTAACATTAGAAAAGAGAAACCTGTTATAAAAGGGCTATTGAAACAAGAAAAGAGGCAATTGAGCGGAAATCTTTTCAAATTGGTCTCTTCCTCTCTCCTCCACCTCCAACCACCAGAATACCCAAATAGTCCACAGGCATCTAGGATCCCACAGTAGTCAGTATTCTGTCCATCATGGCCCCTGACTGTAACAAGGCGGCAACAATGATTTATACAAGGATAGTGAGGAGAGTGATGTTTTGGCCTGACTCTTAGGCTTAAGAGAAAATCTTTAGCAGTTGTATATAACTCTGCTCATTAGATGGCAGTGATACTTATCCAAGTTGATTACCATACAATACGTTTCATAAACTCTATATAACATTTTTTTCTCAAGGGGTTTAGCAAGAGGATAGTATTGTAAAATACCTGATTAATAAGAAAAAGACCCCAATTTTTCAGCAGAGTTGACATGTTGAGGGCCATCCTTATGTTTTAGGCTACGCAGTATGCATCTTTGGGTTATTCAAGTGCTTTCTGATTCCCTGAGGAATGCACTACTTCATACCAGCCAACCCAATAGGGCCATGAATACCTAAGGAGACTTTGCTGACCAGATCCCTCTTCCAGTTGATCATGCCTTTTTATGATGGTGAGGAAGAGGAATGAGGAGGGGAAAGGGTTGATGTAGAGCTCATTAGAGTGGATCTTTGCCACCAGACAGTCTCTGATATAGGGAGTTGCCAGCTAAATCAAACATATGCTCACTTTGTGCTGCTGGAAAACTAAATGGATCCAGTGGCCATGCTGAGAGTTTCTGCTTAGCCCTTTCAAAAGCTTTCTGAGGTTTCTGTCAATTAGAATACCGGTGATCGAAGACCTTATTTCAAGCTCGTCCCTTTTAGCTCACCCTCACAGCTAAGGAGTACATCCTTTTCATTAACTACCTGAGGTATTCTTTTATAAATCATAATTATTAGGAGGAGTATGAGAAATGGTTACTGGAAAGAAGAGAGTGTTAAAAATGTTCTAATATTCTGAGTCCTGCTTTGAACTGTTAGAAGAATGCATTACATTTTCATTACATTACAATATCTTGCTTCGGCGTGCTGGGGGGGACACCATATCTTTACGGTGGAGAATTTCATCACCGTAGCAAACAACGGTCTGAAGTTAACAGGTCTTGGTCACACCGCGGACCTAACACATTATCAAAGTGTCCTCACACCCTGCCTGTTACCAAAATATGCCCCCATGCTATATAACAGTGGGTTTCAAACTGTGCTCTGTGGAGCTGTGAGGTTCTGCAGTAGGCCATCGGGGGTCCACAAAGATATTGGGGGTATTGGCAGGGCAGGCTAGGAGGGAGTTCGCCACCATTGCCGGGCCAGGTTGCCTGGCTCCGTGTCAGCTCACTTGGCCCACCGATCCAGGTTCTGCAACAAAAGAAGTGATATGAAAAGGTTCCTTGATTTCACAAAGTTTGAAAACCACAGTTATATAAAATGCCTGCACTCCAAACACCCTCTATGTTCCGGTATTATAACAAAAGCCATCATTTGCCTGAGATAATAACTACACCAAAAAGTCCTCCACTTAAAACTAAATGTATTCAATTAATCAGAAGGGAGTCTAACAAATCAAGAATATTAGACAAAACTGATTGTATAAAAATACCAGTACGTCAAGTGATGTAGAGAGCGTACTCTCCAGAGATGAATTACAGAATGGCTTGACGGAGCTTGCCTGGGGTTATGGTCTTTAATGGATACGAGTGAATTTATGCAGCCTGTAGTTAATGGCAACTGCAAATTTAAACACAAATGAAATTACAAAATGGCCAGAGATCTGCTACTGACAGTCCAATAAGAGATATGCCATAAAAAATCACCATCTTGAATATGAAGCTGCTATTATGGTTTGGCTCAGAAACATTTTGGGACATATCAAAGGTTTTCCAATAAATCTGAAAAACTGGAAGCCGTTAGAAATAGAGTTGGAATTCACATACATATTAAAATCCCCCAGAAGCAAAATCTTGCCATATTCTATTAAGAATGAAAATGAAATTGATTTTTTTTTCTCTCTCTCTCTATTTTTTCATAAGGTAACTGCTAAATCTTAGAGTGTCGGACAGCCACTGAAATAAATCCTCTGGACCTGATCCTGATCCTGTGCCACATGCACATTAAAATCAGCTGAGGATCTGGCCCTGAAAAAAATCTTTCTTGTTTCATGGGCACGAGGCAAAGGGCTTGCTCAGACTTATCCAGTGTGTTGCTTCATGAATGATCAAAGTATAGACTCCTTGCAAGCTGTTAAGAGGGAATGGCTCAGGTTCCATGTAGAAAACTACTCAGTGGGTTCTGGAAATATATATATCCAGGTCTACCTGAACACAACATGGTTTGCTGTGACCTGGGCACCTCTGAGGTTAGTAAGTAAAGTGAGGGGCATTTCTGGGGCTTTAATTGTGGAAAAAGAAATCTAGTGGCTAGTGTTTTGGGCTAAGATGTGAGTTTTACTCCCGGCCCTCAGTGACCAGAGGAATGATTTGAAGTATCTTCAGCTTTCTGTTTGTAAAATTATTATTAATGGCATGTTTTCATTCTGTTAAACGTACTCTGCCCAGTTACAAAAGAAAAAAAAAACTAGAAAATTAAAAGCCAGCTAGTGTTTTGATTTGAATAAGCTGAGTGGGAAAATAATACTCACTCCTCATTTGACTGAGTAAATTGTACCAAACATTGGGTTGATACAGACCTCAGCCCCTGGTCTCCAAATATTTCTCTCAGCTGAGCTGCTGGGATCTAATAGTTCCCCAATGCATTAACATGGGCTTGGGGTAAGTTGTTACCCCATATGGTAAAACATATTCATGCCTGGGGTAACATGTTACCCTGGGCAGTTTTTCATCCATAAAGAGCAAACCATTCATGTAAGCTGGCTGTTCTTTGGGGATAGTGTGCACTGCAGTGCTAGTGACAATGTCTTAAAAATATATTTTTTTAGAATTAATTAACTTTAAGATACTGCACAAAATATGCATCTGGGGTAGAAAATTCCCCCATGGAATGTCTGCAGGTTAAAACTAAATCATCTATCCTATTGTCAGTGTAGGAATAATCTCAACAGGATGTCTACACATCCTGTTGAGATCATTCTTTCACTGGCAATAGGATAGATTAGATATGAGCCCAATAAATGTACTTTAATGATTATATATTTTATCTTACTTACTTAGCAAAAAATAAATAAGAATATAACTATGCCTGCTTGTCACTTGGGGTTTTCTACAATGTAACCATGTGCTCCATGAAATTTTAAGTTGGGTTTTCAGCCATAGCTGTAAACGAGGTAAGGAATACGACCGGCACATCTGCTACATAGATAGCTATCAGAATCTTAATCTGCTTCTTGCTTTTCTGCACATTTCCAAGCAGTTCTGGCTTTGACATAAAGTACACTTGCAAGCTGTTTGAAGATTCTAGAGTGAATGATTTCATATGGCAAGAAATTTACTATTAAAATGTATTTGTTGTTAGTATATATTCTGTATCTTATGTATAACCAACTAATGCAAGCATTAATGTGTCATAGATATAGGTTGGTTCATCCATAGGCAATATCATCCACTATTTATTCATAACAAGAGTATGTATTTGTCTCAATGGGACAGGCAATATAGGCTTAGAAGAGGAAAGTGCTTGTGCCTTGGTAAAAAGCATCTGTGGCCCTCAGGATCAGGAGGAAAGGTGATAAAATGAGCCTCAATGCACAGGTCTCTAAAATTCATGGAGATAGTCACAAAGCTGTGTTTGGGCCCATAGTCCATGCATGGTACCCTTTCCTTATGACAAGGACTGTGCTTTCCTTCATGTTCATAAGGCACTGGCATCTTTGGGGCAGCTCTGAAAACAAAAATAAAATGGAAACTTAGGGAAGAATAACCAGTGGAGAAGGGATGATCTAGCCCTAACTTAGCTATTGAAAAATATGAGAGTCACATGTTCAGCATGGGTACAGAAACAACATTCACCTTAAATGATACACGCACATAATTTACTAACTTAGGAAACAGAAGCACACAAAAAGTTGGAAATCTGAATCCTCCAATTTATTTGCATAAGATGACAATGAGCAAATGCAATGCATCTATCTGCAGTTCTCCCTTCAGAGGCTTGACTGTGCCTCTGCTACATCATGGCTGTCATAGATATTTGATGGTTATGGTTACAGAACACCATGTTACAGACTTGCACTCTGTCTCAATAGAATGAGAAGGAATTATCATTAGTGAAGGACAGGGGTGCTTGGTGCCCCCTGAGTCTGGGGAGGGGCACAATTTGTGGGTGAGCCCAGAGGCAGGCCTGGGGGCGGGCCAAAAGTCCCATATCCACTCCTATACTTCTATGCCGTGGCTTAGTAGTCTTTCTGGACTTTAGGAAGGCCTTCAACACTGTCTCTCACCCTATTCTCATTAAAAAATTAGGCAACTGTGACGTCAATGCCTACACAGTCAGATGGGTCACAAATTGGCTGGAGGGCCGCACCCAGAGAGTGGTGGTGGATGGGTCTTTTTTAACCTGGAGGGATGTGGGCAGTGGTGTCCCCAGGGCTCGGTCCTTGGGCCCGCACCGTTCAACATCTTCATCAGCAACTTAGATGAGGGGGTAAAGAGCACCCTGTTCAAATTCTCAGATGACACTAAGATGTGGGGAGAAGTGGGCATGCTAGAAGGGAGGAATATGCTGCAAGTAGACCTAGGCAGGTTACAGGGGTGGGCGGATGAGAACAAGATGGGTTTCAACATTGAAAAGTGCAAGGTGCTGCACCTGGGGAAGAGGAACCAGCAGTATGCCTACAGGCTGGGGAACTCCCTTCTTGTCAGTGCAGAGGCAGAAAAGGATGTTGAAGTCATTATTGATTCTAATATGAACATGGGCCGGCAGTGTGGGGACGTGGTCAGGAAGGCCAACTACACCTTGTCATGCATCCACAGATGCATCTCAAGCAGGTCCAAGGAGGTGATCCTCCCCTTCTGTGCGGCATTGATCAGACTGCAGTTGGAGTACTGCGTCCAGTTCTGGGCGCCGCACTTCAGGAGGGATGTAGACAGCACTGAGAGGGTCCAGAGGAGGGCCACTCGCATGATCAGGGGGCAGCAGGGCAGGCTCTATGAGGAGAGGCTAAGGGACTAAGAGAAGAGAAGGCTGAGGGGGGATCTAGTGGCCGTTTACAAGCTAGTCAGAGGGGACCAGCAGGCATTGGGGGAGTCCCTGTTCCCCTGAACACTACCAAGAGTGACTAGAAATAACGGTCACAAGCTGGCAGAGGGTAGATTCAGACTAGACATCAGGAGGCGCTACTTCACTGTCAGGGCAGCTAGGATCTGGAAACAGCTTCCAAGAGAAGTGGTGCTGGCTCCTACCCGGGGGATCTTTAAGAGAAGGCTAGATGAACACCTAGCCGGGGTCATTTGACCCCAGTACTCTTTCCTGCCCATGGCAGGGGGTCAGACTTGATGATCTGCTCAGGTCCCTTCCAACCCTACCAACTATGAAACTATTAGTGCTTCCCCCTGCCATGGCGCCAGCCTGCATGGCAAAAAAAAGGCCCCATCTTGAGTGGTGCCGAGTTGGGGGCCAATCTCAGTGTCCCCCCTACCTATCTCATCCCCCCCTACCAGTCGCCTGTGGAGAAGGAAGGAGTATTCATGTATGCAGTAGTGGAGTGGCTCTGGAAATCCTTACAAAATCTTAGAAAGTCTGTTCTCTATCTCATGCATAAATGTCCTACTTATTATCTGGAAACAGATTCAGGAATACAGAAATACTAATCCCAGTACGTTAGATCATATTGAGAAAGGAAGCATATTAGATTAGGGATGACACAGGGTTTGGTACCAAGTGACAAGTGGTGCAAGGCTTAGATATTTTGTCACTTGGAACTTCTGAGATCAGTCTTTGTGCTCATAAATGTGCTGCATTTATCACTACTAACACAGTTTCAAAAACTCAATATAGATCACATCATTTTGTTTTCCAAGCAGACTAGTTAACAATGCACATTTTATCATATAAAGCGAAGTCTAATACCTCAGATCTGTACACATGTCTAACAAATAACAGTTTGAGAAAGAGACTGAAAAAACTTTATGCATAAAACATTACCATTGTAGGCTGTGGTATTCAAAGACCATATTTATGTATTTTGAATATTTGCATCTAACAGTTTACTGTGAAATACTCTTTTTTCAGTTCATACTGGGGTAGACAGCTGACGAAGCCACAGGTGTAAGATATTTTTTTCCATGTAAGTGGTCTACGCTGCCTGTATTTTGAGAGAGGGGGGAATCAACTATAACAAACACAAGTCTGACTATTCACTCTCAGAATACAGTCAGTTAAGAAAAACCTTGCTAAAGTGTGTGTTAAAACATTACAGATCATTTTTATAAATGATTGCATTCATAATACTGTGTTAGGGAAGTAAATATTATTAATCCCATTTCATATATGAAGAAACTGGGACACAGGGACACAATCCAAAAATGGATATAAATTGTTATAAACCATTGAAATCAGTGGAGTTACAGTAATTCGAAATGCGGTTTATTCAGGCAAAATGTGCCCGTGACCAATAATTTTTTGTTGCTCCAGTATTCACGAGGGCTGGCAGGTCCTACCAGTTGTACATTCACTGGTAGCTAAGCAGTGCTCACTCCTTCAAAACCATCAGGGCTTTTGCAGGGCTAAAGCTAAGCACCCAGAATTGGAAGTTTTTATTGGAAATTTGAGTCTTATTAACTTGCTCAAGGCTGCTTGCATGTTTACCAGATATACATCCTCACTGACTTTACACAGAGTAGTTTGCATAAGGTATTCATCATTTGGCTGAATGCTGCAAAACCAAGTTTGAAATTCAAGTCATCCTATATCCCTTTTCAATATTCACTCATCAAATCATGCTGTATTATAAGACATGTTTATAAAGCCACGCTTAGCAGGATTTATTTTTTTAAAACAATATATTAGTACCATTCATGCTTCCAGTTAATTGTTAGGTTTAGTATCTAAGCCCAGATTTTCATGGATTTATTCTTCTGTCATAAAAAAACTGTTGCATTTGGGATTGGGAAAGACCTTTTCTGTGCAGAAACCTACCATGTTCAAAAAAAAAAAGTTTAAAAATATATTTAGCGAGGGATTTCTTTTTTGTTCAGTAGTGAGTGCAAAACCGTCTAAAGCATGTTAAAGCTCAGACGGCCTGTGGCTCTTTTGAAATCAAGTTATTTTTAAAGCAGTTTAAATTAATGTAAATCAGTTATGCCATAATTATTCCATGGGAGAAGGATTAGACCCTCTGACTCTTTTAAGCAAATAATTCATTTGTTTTGTGGTATTATTAGACCTGTCACTCAGTTTACATAAACTTGATGTAATTAAAATAACAAATACTTTCTGGAAGGCTTGCTGTCCTGATCTTACTCAGCTGCCTGGAAAAGTGAGGGGCTACATCTGTGGATGCAAGTGTAGGTGATACTGTGTGCTCTAGTCTTTCCTCCTTCTTTCTTCACTTCCACCTAAGGAACTGGAGTGGGAGGACAGAGACCAGGTGCGACTTTGGCTTTCTGCCTACCTTATACCAGCTCTTATCTGTAATTGGAGTGATGGGGAACAGGTGGCAAATTGTTCCTCCCACTACAGCACTTGGTATTAGAGAAAGAATTGTGACTGCGCTACTATGTCTCTCCAGTACTCCTCTTCTCTGAGTGCCATAGCTCGGCCTTTTTCAGAGGACTCAGCTTACAGACTCAATATAACTGTTTTATGATTCAGGTGGCTCAGTTTCCTACAGAAGCAGCAAGCATTTTCTATATCTTTTATTGGATCAGTTGGTTCAATAAAAGATATCACAGGGAAATCCTGGCCTTTCACATATTTCCTGGACCACGGCTACAACACCGAACATGGGAATTAGGGGTACAGCTTCTGAATCATAACTTTTTAGAGCTTAAATGTTGGAGGGTGCAAGGGGGAGAGGAACAGGGTAAAACCCCTGGCCATACCCTGTCACTCTCCCTTTCAGCAGCCACTTGTTACCATCAACCAGGTAATCAGGCCTTAAGTTGTGACCCAGCTACACATTCAACCAATTGAAAATGAAAGCAAGCATCCAAAGCAAGCAGGTAAGCCTCCAAATTTTCAGTAGGGAGCAGATTCCTACTGTTAGCACATGTAAGCTGGAGATAAAGGTACAAAATGGTCATGAAAAAATTCAGTTTGTGGTTGGGCCAGAAAAGCATGTACCTATATATAGGGCTATAGACCTGTCAGCAGCGGGTTTTATTTAGAGACTATATAGCAGAGAGGGGCACAGTAAGTTTCAGGATGTGTTTGAGGGGCTTAGGAAGCTGAACAAAGAATATAAGTGTAACACCCACAACACACGTGGGGTTGTGTATAGTAATGTGGTTGTTGTATCTTGTGTCTTTATGTGGGCAAGGTGGCTCCTGTTGTTCTGGCCATGTGCTCAGCACACGGCAAGTTGGGGCCTGTATCTGGGCTAAGTATGTAAAACCCTCTGGACTCATTGGCCAGAAGAAGCAGAAGATCCTGCAGGCAGATTGGTTGAGTGAAAGATTGACTGGACAAGGCTGGGGTGATGTCACATGAGGAGATTTAAGGTAAGCTGGGCTGGTTTGGGAAGGAGTAGCTATAGGGGCTGCTGAAGAGGGAAGTCTCCTCCAGGGGAGAAGGGATTTACAGATAGCAAAAAGGGAAACTCGGGTAGAGGATAGCGAGAGCAGAAGGATTGTCCCCGTGCCTGGGAACTCCTTTCTCCTTCTTTTCTTCCCTTTTTTTTTGTGGTTTTACAGGATTAATACTGGGGAAGAGTGTACTGGCTCCTTGGGTTGGTTGGCCAGGAGTTAGGCCTTGCAGCTGAAGGGTTGAAACCTGAGAGTTTCTGATCCTGCCAGTTCTGGGCTGGCATTGAGGTTTTCATCTTTTTTGCCCTGAGTGGAGCTGTATGACCCAAACTACCTGCAGCCCAGGCCTAGAGAGTAGGCCTGGCTTTTCCCCTTTGTTTCTTTTGATGGTCCTTTGCTCCAATCAAACTGTGCGGTTGGGCCTGTTGTAGCCATTAATCAATGTGGCTTCTTTCTGGAGTTTGTCCTGCAGTTTCATTTCAGAGCCATATAATCCAATCTAGAAGGGAACACTTTCCCCATTTCCATGAGGGAAGAAATCTCTGGAGAGATGGCACAAGCAACATATTTCTGTACATGAGATGCATCCACTGGGTTTTTGCAGGTTCCATTAGAGGAAAATACTGGACATCCGTGCATGTTCAACAGTCCATAAGGAAGATTCTGCTTTTGCACGTTGTATTTTGGGATAGTTCAGCACCAGAAGTGTTTCATAAATATATCCAACAAACATTTGATGACATTGAAGGAGTTAAAGTGCATATAGATGATATTTTAATATAGGGATTTACACTGGAGGAACATGATCAGAGGCTTCAAAGACCTTTTGGAAATGGTTCAGTCAGCAGTGTCCAGAGACAAAAGTGCAAATTTATAGTCAGGGAAAAAAAACATATTTCAGTGAAAAATTAACAGATCAAGGAATACAGATAATTCCCAGCAGGGTATAATTAGTTACTAGTTGATTACACCTCCCCCAGATAAGGAAGGAGTAAAAAAGTTTTGGGGCCTAGCAAACTTTGTGGGGAAGTTTGTACATAATTTGGTGCAAAAATGCAGCAACCTAAGAGTTTTACTGCAGAAAAGTAAACAATGAACATGGAAACACATTACAATGGGAAGTTAAGGAAGATAAAACAGTTATTACAAATGACTGCAGTGCTGGGATTTTATGACTGCAAATGTCAGACAAAACTATCTACAGAGCTTTAATATGGCTCCTGACTCGGACTAAGTACAGACATTACGCATAAACCGGTATAAGTGATCAGAAACCAGTCTAAACCTATAACAGAACAGAAGTTCAGTGCATATAGACTAGTTTAAAAATGGTGGAACCCAGTCTAAGACAGGCTTGGATGGATGTAGTATCAGATTTAATCAGTTTAAGTTGGACTGGTCTTTTGAACTTCTGCACCAGGTTCCCTCCTGACTCAGTTTAGGATGTTCTCTGGCATCCCAGGCTCCTCTGTGAGCCCCCACTAAGCCCCCTTGCAGGGAGGGTAGGCTAGTTTTGGCCTATACTCAACTGCCCCAGCTGAGCACCAGGCTGGCTGTGCCTCCAGGCTGTCACAGAGTGGAGGCAGCAAAGCCTCTGCCACCAGCCCTGCATCCAATCAGTAAGGCCAGGCAGAGGTGGAGGGGAGATCCCCACCCTAGCCCCCACCCAGCTAGCCCAGCACAGGGGGCTGCATGGTGTGGGCTTTCCCTCTCTCCACCACTTCCTGGCCTAGCACGGGGGTTGGGGGTATGTGCTGGGCAGCAAATCAGGGGTGACCAGCCACTTAGCTGCCTCTGGCAGTCTCTGGCATGCTGGGAGGCATGGGAGAGCACTCCCAGCCTGCTGGCCTCAGACACGGCAAGCATCTGTATTCCCACTGCCCGCCCCCGGGGTGAACGTTTGCTCTGTTCGCTCCTGATCCAACCTGTGCAGCTTCGGGAAACCCGCAACGGTTTGATTGATTCTACCTCAGTCTTTTTGAATGCCTCAGTGAGCTGAATTCACAACATGACACTCTGGTCCTTAGAAATATTTTATATAGCTGATGACTGCATGGTTAAATCAAAGTGTATCATCACTATGCAAATCCCTGCATTTGGATTAGTTGAGAACAATCAGTAGCCAATCAGAACTCTGCTACATAATAACTGGGGTGTGATTCTGTCGACTTACAGCATAGAGCCATGTTGTCCGTCTGCCTGAAACAGCTGGATACAAATTTGAGAAAATATCATGGTGCCTCAGCGTTTGATTCTTACATGGGTGAAACCATCATTAAAGCAAACTGAGTTGTATTGTCAAAGTATAGAAAAATCAATTTTATTGGTAGTATGTTGTGTATTGTATAATATACTGTAGATATAACAACATTTGCTTAGGAATGTCAGGATTTAACTGTCTCTTCTGTGCTCACTGGTGAAAAATAGCCAGGATACTCACAAGTCCCTCACGGACATTTCTTTGATTTAATCAGATGCTCGTGAGAAAATGAAAACCACTTGTTATGTCTTGCTATTACACTTTGTGTATAAGGCCGTGCCTAAATATGAGGTCCTTAGAGAACAGGGTGCTGCATTAAGGATGGATTTTTAATGTTATCTCCCAATTTCTCTGCTTTTGTAAGTTTAAATTGGATCCTCAATGTAATCTTAAAAAGTTTCTTTTTTTTTATGACCTAATTATGCAAAGCCAATAGTGAAAGTCATATTACATGCTAGCTTTTTACATGAGTCAGAAAAAAAGAAATTCAGGCAAGTTGAAACGAAACAGTTGGGAATAAAAGAATGAAAATGATTATGTGCAAAGTGAATATAATGGTCCTCTTTTAGAAGAAATCAAATAATATAACAAGGTTCCTGCTGGCAATCTAACTTAAATGTTGCACATTTTAAGTACCAGCTTATTAATTATCAAATTACAGGAAATAATGCATTGCAGTATAACAAGGAGTTCAATCCGCTGTTAAAATGTATTGGTAATTCTCAGTCATGACTTAATAGGGTTGTCCATCTTCATCAAACCTAGCTATTCTGTATGTAGAAGTACCTGCAACTGAGTCAAGATAACTTCACGAATGTTAAAGAAATCTGAAAGCTGTCACCTGAAAATTCACACTGTAGTCTGAACCCTTTCTACCTACTATTACTTCGAGGAGTTTCTGTAGAGACATATGGTCTCTGGGGCAGGGTGCTGGACTTGATGATCTTCAAGGTCCCTTCCAGCCCAAACGTCTATGAATCTATGAATACATTGATGGGGAAGATACTATTTTTCCATGTTTCATTAATGTGTTCATTTTGTCAGAACGTTTTGTATATTTGCTTTCAGTGATTTCCCTTTATGGTCAGGAACCACCCTGCGATCAGTTCTACTTAGGCAATGGGATTGGCCAGGATGGAGTTCATTGTAGAACGTTCAGTTTCTGGGGAGTTTGTGTGGCTTTTTCGTATAGCGACAAGGAAGAGAAGGTCTAAAAGAACCAAGACCATGCAGTTGTAAAATCGTAGAGAAATTGGGAGCAGACCCCCATAATTAATTTAAATGAATGTTTTGGTGGCAAGAAGCATTCAAGTTGATGGTGACTCTTCAACTCACACTTTCCCATTTAAATCTCAAAACTGGAGATTTACCCACTGTGCTAAGTAATTATGATGTTTTCCCTCAAAAAAGGCCTAGGAATTAAAGACCTGGTTCAACTCTTTTTGAAATCACTGTGAGGCTTTCCATTGAAAGACTCCAGATTCCAGTGCATGGCGGTAAGCTCCAAGGAATTGCTCGGGATGGATGTAGTGAAATGTCTTGTGCAATTCACACTTCTATCTTGGTTGGAACTTCTAAGCTCTACTCCTCTATTATGTATAAAAGATGATAACCCTGACTTTAGCAGTCTTGCAGCATATGGCCATTTTCAGTGTTTTTCTTCTTCAGTCATTTAGTATTGCTTTAGGTAGGAGAAACTACTGTGTATTTATTTTTTGATCAACAGTTTATTGAAGTTAACCAGGAGTTTTTCCATTCCTCCTTCTAAGCTCACTCTAGTCAATGAAAACTCTTACTGTTTGTTTCTGGAGAGTTTACATCATTTCTTAACAGCAAAAAACATTCACGTCATGGGAAATTGTTTTTTTCTTTGTTTTTGTTTATTTTTTTCAAAAGCTGTATAGCACTGACAGCATTCATTTACGGGTTTCCTAAAGTTTATAGGACCCAGCACTAATCTTCGACCATCAAAATTTACCAGACTCAGTCATAACCCCATCTTTAAAAGCCCTAGTGGGGTCCTAAAGTAAACCCAGGGTTAATCCCACCCCTAGCCTTGATAAACGCCGCCTAGCCTGAAAGAAGGCCTGGCAGGGTCTCCAGATTAATGAAAGCAGAGGGTTGCTAAACCTCTTTTTATCTGCCAGCCTGTTTATTTTTACTGGCCAAAAAGGGGCTCCTCTCCAGGCACTGGCTGGCAGCCTAGCCCCACCTGGAGAGCAAATATACCAATAAGCACATGACTCAAGAACAAAGTTAATCAATGTGTGTATTAAAACAAGTGTTACAACGTTAGCAGTGGTAACAACAAATGAACATCACAAAACAAACTAGTATGTACAATATTTACAGAGAAGAATCTAACGCCACCACCATGGCGAGCCAGATCATCAAGGCCTAGCGCAGAGGAGGGTCTGTTCTTGCCGCCTTTGTCACATGCTGAGGATTTTATGCTTTTCCCCTCCACGCTGGGTCACTGCAATCACAGGGATGGGTGACTCCTTACCCTTCCTATGAAGCAGAGCAGGCGGACCAAGCAGGCGCGCTCCCGAATGGCAAGATCCCACAGGTAAGTAGTTCTTGGCTCACACAAGTATCCTATACTTTCAGGCAGGCACTGCTCACTCTCACAATCACCTACACTACTCACGCACAATTCCAGTCTCTCACAACTCGGTCCTGTGCACAATCTCAGTCACAGTCAAAATCCAAGTTCACAATCACACACGGTCCAATCGCGCTTGCGCAGTCCTAGTCACACAGAGGCGATGACTTGCACAGGTTTTATGCTGATCCTATCACGCCACCTGTCAATCGCATCTTTCAACCAACTGTCAATCAAATCAACCTGTCAGCCACTTGTCCATCCTATCTGGACCACTCATAATGGCTCTCACTACATACTTCATTAGCATAATTCTCCCGCCACTGTGATTACATTGCTGTGGGGGTCTGCGCATGCCCCAAGCATTTTAATGTATGTAACAGGGTCATGATGTCATTGAGGGTAGAAGTTCAGGCTTTGTGGAAACTTCAGGCCCTTTAGTCATGCCCACATGTGTATGAGCTGTTATGATAGAGATTATTCAGCAGTGGCCAGTGTCTGGGGTGTACAAGCCCAAGGTAACCCTGAGCTGCAAGAGCCACACCAGTGCAAACTGACCCCAAGCTGCAGGACTAACCCCACCCCACCATTCAGAAGCCCCTACAGGACCCAAGCTTGAATATAGTCCTGAAAGACCATCCTTTACTCAGGCCTGGCACCCTGTGCTCTACCTTCATTTAGCACTTGGAGACCCACCAAGCCCACCCCTAAACCTAACCCTCTACAGAGTCCCTACTGGATCCAATTCCTACTTGGAAAGCCCTATCAGAACCCCAGCCTAACTCTAGCTACCTGGTTAAATGGCTTGTGTAATCCAACATTAATGGGAATTTTTCTGTTTGTCACCAGTGTGCATTTTCTGATTTTTCATACTCTGTTTTCATTAAGCTTTCTTTCTGATACAAGTGCTCTACTCAGTTTTATCTCTGTAGGAATTAACACAAGACGGCTGTATGGAAAGGGGGGGAAAAGTAGGCTGCTTCAATGCTCCCTGACTGACGTGTATCTGGGTGTGTCTACATGTCACCCTAGGGAGATGTAGTAGCGTGCTACATCATTAAATGGCACGCTGCAGTGATGTAGTGATCACACAGGTCTACATGTGTTTGCCAGCTATGTTGCTGTAGTAGCATGCTCCCCTGGTATAGCACGCCACACGCACAGCACAGTAACTGCCCGTACTGCTCTGTGCTTTAGTACTTCCAAAAGGAAAGTACTAAAGCATGACACCATAGCAATGTCACCACGTGGCAATGTGCTGATGTGCCATATATGTATTAAATATAAGGAGAAGAAATTCAATTTTGGCAAAAAAAAAACAGGAGCAAAATACTTTATGAAGATTTCCTGTTACCATGGTAAATTTAAATAATATACTTCCAGTTTCCTAAAACCTATTTAAGTATTTTTCCTTAATAACTGGGCTTTAATACTTGAAAGAATGAGAAGCATTATCATATTAATGGAAACTGGAGACAAAAATCTTACTAGATAATACAACCAGAGCTGATATTTCAATCTGTTCTCCTGTGAAACGAAATTCATTCAGGAGTAAAGCACTTTGCTTTTCCCTTCAAGAGCACAAAAGGTCATAAAAGTAACTACAAAGGCAATCTCATGGGTTGCCATACTTACATTTTCTTAATAAACCCAAGTAAATTCTCTTCAATTCATAATGCAAAGGGGTGTGTTAGTATTGTTTTTGGTTAACTGCCACATCTGTAAGCAACATTTAGGATCTGAACATCAAGCTATCTTCTTTCCTCTTCCCTCTATTCTTTCTTTAGTTTAGACTATTGCTGTTGACTTAAGACTTTAGAGATTTCAGGTCCAAAGTGCTAACAGTAAGGTTTGTCTCTTTACTGCTGGGAGTCTGACACAGAACTTCTCTTTTTTAAAAGCTCTTACTATATTTATACGATAGTTTGATCTCTCTCCCTGTGCGAACGTCAGTTTGTTGCAACTGAGAAAGGTTTCTATTGCTAGCTCCTTATATTCTTTAAGTGGTAGTGGCTTTAAAAGGAAAGGTTTTCTTACCCTGTTTTTATGGGCACTACTGTAAACTGGCTCTGAGTGTGTTTTTACAAGTTTGTTTTATCTACCTGCTTTCCAAATATCACAAGCCTCTGTTGTCCCTGGGCTTGATTTCTTTATTGGAACTCCCTTTTAATTTTATCATTAGACCCATGTCTCAGCATTTACATATCCAGAGTTTTCCTTGTCCATGTGTCATTTCGGAAGTGATCCTATTGAAATCAGTGGGACTATTTACAGAATAAGTCGCTACTCAGAATGAGTAAGGATAGCAGAGTTTGATCAAAGTCCATTTGCAATTATAGGTCAATCAGTTCTACTTGCACGGTCATTACAAGAATTCTCAGAGCTGATACATTCCCTTCTTTTGGTCTGGCAGTGGCTATATGGCTTCCCACTCTAGTTTTCCCTGTTTTTCTGTCAACGTTAAAGAAACCCTACAATGGCTCAGATCTGACCATGCAGCAATATCAAAAAATATCAAATGCATCATGTTGGATTGGATGGTTTAGTCAGGGATGATCTGGCTTTGAGTAGGTGGCTGGTAAGGCTGTGTGAAGCTTCGGGTGCTGATTTGATTTGGAGGAGATTTAGCCTGGTTTGGTGGCCAAATGTCTGAACCTGAATCAAATCAGGAGATCAATAAAAAAGCCCAAATTGATTTGAAGGTCTCTGAATCAATTCAGAAAGGATTCATAGATTCTTAGATTCTAGGGTAGGAAGGGACCTCAGTGGGCCGTCTAGTCCGACCACCTGTCCATGGCAGGCAAGAAAAGGGTCACCAAACCTGGAGTCATGTGATCCCAGCCAGGTGCCTGTCTAGTCTCCTCCTAAAGACCCCCAAGGATGGGGCAAGCACCATCTCCCTTGGAAGCCCATACCAGATCTTGGCAACTCTGACTGTGAAGAACTTTTTTCTAATGTCCAGTCTAAACCTACTCTCCAGTAGCTTATGGCCATTGTTCCTTGTTGCTCCAGGGGGTGCCCTGGTGGACAGATCATTGCCTACTTTGTGTTGCTGTGCCCTTATGAATTTGTACGCTGCCACAAGGTCCCCTCTAAGCCTTCTCTTGGAGAGGCTGAAGAGGTTAAGGTCCCTTAGCCTTTCCTCCCAGAGCTTTCTCTGCAGGCCGCCAATCAGATGAGTGGCTCTTCTTTGGACCCTCTCCAAGTTGTCCACATCCTTCTTGAACTGCAGTGTTCAGAACTGGACACAGTACTCCAGCTGTGGCCTGACCAGTGCTGTGTAGAGAGGGAGAATCGCCTCCCTGGACCTGTTTGTGACATAGCTATGGATGCACGAAAAGGTGCGATTGGCTCTGCCGACTACTTCATCACATTGAGGACTCATGTTCATCCTGGAGTCAACAATGACTCCAAGATCTCTTTCTGCCTCAGTGGTGCTGAGAAGGTCGCCCCGCCAGGTTATAGGTATGATTGCAGTTTTTTCTCCCTAGATGCAGCACCTTGCACTTATTGAATTGCATCCTGTTGCTCTCTGCCCACTTCCCCAACCTGTTGAGGTCAGCCTGGATCTGGTTTCTCCTCTCCAGGGTGTTAGCTTCACCCCATATTTTTGTGTCATCCATGAATTTGGACAGGGTGCCTCCCACCCCCTTGTCCAGATCACTGATGAAGATGTTGAACAGCACCAGCCCCAGAACTGAGCCCTGAGGGACTCCACTGCACACATCTTTCCAGGTTGACACTGACCCATCCCCCACCATCCTCGGAGTGTGACCCCTGAGCCAGTTTGCTACCCATTCTACCATATAATCATCCAAGGCAAATCCCCTCAGTTTATTAATAAGGATGGTATGGGATACCATGTCAAAGGCCTTCTTGAAGTCCAGATAGATAACATCCACCTCAACTCCTGCACCTAAACATTTGGTGGCATTGTTGTAAAAAGAAACTAGGTTAGTCAGGCAGGACCTGCCTGCTATAAGCCCATGTTGGTTACCCCTCCATATCACATTAGCCAGCGGGCTCCCACAGATGTGTTCCTTGATCATCTTTTCAAGGATTTTCCCTGAGATAGAGGTAAGGCTGACCAGTCTATAGTTCCCTGGATCCTCCTTCCTCCCCTTCTTAAAGATTGGGATGACATTGGCCCTATTCCAATCCTCTGGAACCTGATCCGAGCACCATGAGCACTCATATATCCTTGCTAGTGGTTCAGCTATAACACTCGCTAATTCCTTCAATACCTATGGGTGGAGTCCCTCCAGTCCCAGTGATTTGAACACTTCCAGTCCCTCCAAGTGTCCTTTTACCGTGTCGGCACTGACCATTGTTTGGCTGATGATCCCCTTGTTGATGTCCATGATGCATATTGAGGGTCCATCTAAATTCCTATTTAAGAAGACAGAGGCAAAAAAAAACTCACTGAAGAGCTCTGCCTTGTCCCTGCTATCTGTCACTAAGCCCCCCTGCATGTCCTGTAGAGGTCCTATGCTACCCTGCACCCTCTTTTTGCTCCCAATATACCTAAAGAAGGACTTTTATTGTCCTTAATCTCTGCCACTAGCCTGAGTTCTAGAGCTGCCTTGGCCTTCCTGACTGACTCCCTGCAGGTGTGAGCCAAGGAAGTGTACTCCTCCTTGCTAGCTACCCCCTGCTTCCACTTCCTGTATGTTACATTTTTTTGCCCTTAAGGTATCCTGGATGACCCTGGTTAGCCAAAGGGGCTTCCTGGCCCCTTTCACCCCTTTTCTCTGCCATGGGATTGTCTTGATCTGAGCCCAAAGAATGGTATCCTTGAGGAATGACCACCCCTCCTAGAGCCCCAAAGCATCTAGGCTCCTGGTTCCTAGTACCCTCCTAACCAATCCCCTGAGCCTATTAAAGTCAGACTTTTTAAAGTTTAGCACCTGTGTCCTGCTAGGTATAGTGCCCACCCTTCTCTGGATAGTGAATTTTATCGTTTGGTGATCGCTGTCCCTTAAGTTGCCTTGAATCTGCAGGTCCGCCACCAGGTCATCCTCTGTGGTCAACACCAAGGTGAGCAAGACATTACCCCTAATTCAGAATTGGAAAGCTTTGGAGATTCAGGCTGTCTCTGCTCACCACCGCAGGGAACTGGACCCAGACTCCATGCTGGTAAGTAGGGGGAGGAGGAGGGGGTGCTGGAGGAGTGGAGAGGGGACCATAGGGAGACCCTCACAAGGCCCCATCCCTTGCCTGCTCCCCCAGCCATCCTGAGTGCCCCCCAAGCCCTGCCCACTGTCCCAACACCCCCCGCCCATGACAGCCCCGCACAGCCCCAGCTTCTGGTTCTTTAAAAAAAACCAAACAAACAGCACCATACTCACCGGATGCTGCAGTGGCTGCCATGGCCTCTTGGGGCTTGTGGCAGAGCCCCCCACACAGTGTGGGGCAGTGGGGATAGTGAGAGGCAGTGGGGATTGACCACCCCCCACCTGGCAGGAGCCAGTGAGTCTGGGGATTTTTAATTTTTTTTTTAAAGACCTAGAACCTGGGGTGGGTGGGGCAGTGTGAGCAAGCAGGGGATGGGGCCCATCCAATTTAAAGATTTGGCCACTTCAACAGTGGCTGAATCTCCGAATCAGATTTGGCCAAATCAATTCAGGACAGTGCTTCGAATCAGCGGATTGAGTCACTGTCTCCCGAATCAGCCTAATCCAAAGCAAATACTAGCCACTTCGCACAGGCCTTGTGGCTGGGCAAGCTGATTTTCTTATGATCCTATGACCCTTTGCTGCCAATGTTCCTAAATTCATCCGTTAACCCAAGTGTCAGCCAAAATTATTTTCTATATTCCTCTGTAAAAGTACTGCATATAGATTTCAAGAATTAAACTACATAGAAAAAGAATTAGGACTTGTCTAACTAAGAGGAGAGCAGTTCTGTAAAATGTATGAAGTGATTTTATCACAGTTTTAAAATATTAATAATTTTATATTTTAGTCACATTCTACTAAAAAAAAAGTACATCACTTCATCTTCCTTTTTTGTTCTGCCATAGCTCAATGAATAAGCTACATGTTTTAAATATTCCAGGATGCATAGCTGCAAAGTTTAAGACATAACAAATGGCATTAAAGAAACACCTAGGAAAAAATTGATATAATCAACAATTGTGTAATATATTTCCAATAATTCTTTCAGTTAGCAGGAATATAAAGGATTTTTTTTTCATGTGGATAGTGTCTACCCTATCCATAGCCAAAACATGCATTCCTTGCCTGGGCAAATATCCGTTTACTTCTATGACAAAGGAAAGGTGTTCAGGAAGGGTTACTGATCGGTGTCCCAAAATGTAGATTATGTATTGGATTTCTAAAAGTGTGAACTATACAAAAAATTCTGTTCTCTCCCTTTGGTAGATAAATCTAATGAGACTGGTGATTAAAAACCATTAAAGTTGAATGGCCTAAGTGATTGAACAACAGAACTACCACCACAGGGGCTTTCTCCTATGTGACCTAGCCAGCCAATTTGGAAAAAAACTGTCTGAGACAGAACACCCTGAACCCAAAGACTACTGGGCATTATAGTAATTGGAATAGACACAAAAGGGAAGGCAAAATCTTCCTGAGGATGGGAAGAGACTTTAGAAAACAAATTGGGACTAATTCAAGGTGCAGGCCTTTTTTGTGACATCTTGTACTAGACCAACTGAATAGGTGAGAGGGATGTTGAACAAGATTTAGAGTACAATGTGCCCTTCTTCAGGTAGAAAGGTGCTTTGTGCCCAACAGTTTATCTAACATCTTTCCCACTTATACAATTGGTCCAGTAAAAGATATCAGAACTCCCCACCCCTTGCCTCTTGTACATTTTCTGCACCATCATGACTGTAATAGCACTACAACTCTAGTACTAATTCAAGTATTTAAGGCCTATTTAAAAAATGTTATTTTTGTTTTGCTTCTGTAAAACTTTAATCTAACATATCACAAGAGAGACCTGCATAGGCTATGTGTTTTAAAATCCTTGTTTCTCTAATGCTTGTCTCAACAGCTAAATAAAAATAGTTTAAGACTGTTGGCCAGTCTCACTGGTCACAGGTTCCCAAGTATCAACAGAACTCCAGGAGGATGCATTTGGTATGCACGTAACCAGATCCATGGGGACAAGTCTAAGAGTGAATCATAGAATCATAGAAGTAGGGTCAGAAGGGACCTTGTAGATCTTCAAGTCCGACCCCCTCCCTGGGCAGGAGGAAAACTGGGCTCAAATGACCCCAGCCAGTTAAGCATCAAGCCTCTTCTTAAAGACCCCCAGGGTAGGAGCCAGCAGCACTTCCCTTGGAAGTTGGTTCCAGATCCTAGCCACCCTGACTGTGAAGTAGTTCTTATGGATGTCTAATCTAAACCTACTCTCCAACAACTTGTGGCTGTTATTCCTTGTTATCCCGGGGGGCGCTAGGGGAAACAAGGTCTCCCCCAAACCCTTCTGGTCCCTCCTAGTGAGTTTATACATGGTCACCAGGTCCCGCCTCAGCCTTCTCTTGTGAAGGCTGAACAGGTTCTGGTCCCGTAGCCTCTCATTGTAGGGTCTGCCCTGCAGTCCCCAGATCATGTGGGTGGCCTTCCTCTGGACCCTCTCAATGTTGTCCACATCCCTCTTGAAGTGGGGTGCCCAGAACTGGACACAGTACTCCAGCTGCGACCTGACACAGTACTCCAGCTGCGGCCTGACCAGTGTCACGTAGAGGGGGAGGATCACGTCCTTGGCCCTACTTGAGATGCACCTGTGGATGCACTATAGGGTCCGGTTGGCCCTGCCGACCGTGACCTCACATTGTCGGCCCATGTTCTTCTTGGAGTCAATGATGACTCCAAGATCCCTTTCTGCCTCCGTGCTCTCAAGAAGGGAGTTTCCCATCTTATAAGTGTGCTGCTGGTTACTACTGCCCAAGTGCAGCACCCTGCACTTGTCAGTATTGAAATGCATCCTGTTTTTGTTAGCCCACCCCTGCAACCTATCCGGGTCTTGCTGACGTCTTTCCCTCCCTACTAGCATGCCCACATCACCCCAAATTTTGGTATCATCAGCAAGTTTAAACAGGTTGCTTTTCATCCCATCATCCAAATCACTGATAAAGAAATTGAACAGTGCGGGCCCAAGGACCGAGCCCTGGGAGACTCCACTGCCCACTTCCCCCCAGATCAAATATGACCCGTCCACCACCACCTTCTGAGTATGACCCTTCAGCCAATTTGCAATCAATCTGACTGTGTAGGCATGAATGCCACAGTTGCCCAGTTTTTTAATGAGGATGGGGTGGTCAACAGTGTTAAAGGCCTTGCTGAAGTCCAGAAAGACTACATCCACGGTGGAAGAATTGGGTGACTCAATCTGAGACAGGTAAGGACAGATGCAGAGCAGTTGATGCAAAAGGGAGATGCACTTGAAGACCAGAAAGAGATCAGAAGTGTAGCTATCCCAGGATGCAGGACAACATCAATGCACTGAACAGTAGTCAATTAATTACATACTAACAGCAACTGCGCACCAGAATGAATGCACACCGGAAATCTATCAAAGACAGAAATACCCAATGGCCTGTGGGGGCACATTTCTCACAAGAAAACCACTCTCTCTCCAGTCTCTCAGTCCTGATCCTCAAAGGGAACTTACAAAACACTTCCCAGAGACGAGCCTATGAACTCCACTTCATCAACCTCCTGGATACCAAAAATCATGGACTAAATATAGACATTGGATTTATGACACATTACAACCTGCCTGACATTTGACTCCCCAGGTACTTCTCCACTCTTCATCCCCCTTCTCTCTTTCCCCCCAGACCCAGCCTGTCTCTCACCCATTGACTCCTCAATCTACATCTTCACTGACTGCCTGTCTTGTATGCATACCAGCCCAGCCTCTGGCTTCTTTACTTTTTATTCCATCCAAGAAGAGCACACACCAACTGCTGAAATTGCCTTAGCCTGAGAAAGGGTTTTTGAACCTGAAAGCTTGCTTAAAAATTGTTTTCCAACTATTTAAGTTGGTCTAATAAAAGGTATCAGATTCACCCAAAGAACCTTGTCTGCCTACGGCCTTAGATCAACAAGGCTACAACTTACACCCCTGTTACATACTAACAGAGCATTTGTTCTGTATGATCCTTTATATTTTTTGTGAACTTCATTGAACAGGCCAAATGTCAAAAAGCAGCCTATGCAGCTGAAGGTATGGTCTTTCACTTAGTTGGTTATATGTGCCATTTTCTTTGGCCAAGATGTGATAGCAGAAAACTGAAAGCTATGCCTACAAACTACATCTGTGTGGGGAAGCTGAGTAGATCCTGCTAATAAGAACCTGCTAATTCACTTCTGGGAGCCTTAACCTACCATTGTCTTTAAAAGGTTAGGATTCTTACCAGCTCTTCTTAATAGGTCAGAACCTTATGCAACTGAGCCTGTTTGTTTGCTTCAGTAAATCCAAGCAACTCCTTATGCAAGACTTTGGCCATAGTGATTGTGTACAGAACGATTTATATACAGAAATGGCATCACTGCTGTGAATTTGTCTCAGTAGGTCCAATTACTATGTACTTATACAGTAACATTTGCAATGTAACTAGTATGTCAGTACCCATTACCAGCCATCATTTATCCAACAGAAGTTATTGATTTCCCAGCTCTAAAAACAGATTATTCAGTCTCGGTCATCTATACATTTTACTTCATGCTATAGAATTTCTAAAAATCAAGCACACATTAAAAAACTTGCAGTAGACTGTGTCCCATTTTGAATTATTCATATTTCATTTTTACTGCTTGATTACTAAAGATGTTAAGGGAAACTGGAGCCCATATTTCCATTTTTTTGCCAGGTCCTGCCAGTTTTACCATGAGTCATCTCTTCTCATAGAGTAGTTCCACTGCAGAATTATTCACATCTGGTAGCATCTGAAGGATGGGACTTCTGCCTGTTTTCATTTTTTCTATGGTGTCATGTGTCCCAACTTCTAATTTCTGTAGTGAAAAAGAGACACAACTAAGCTGTTATCTACAAATATGACATTGTGATCAGCCAATACGAGATACATGGACATGTCCTTGATAGTATTATCACTGATCTCTTTTGGGGTTTTTTGGCCTACTGGCCAGTTCCAGGAACATTAGGTTGATTATTCCCCCACGCAGTAGTGTATCATCTAAAAACCTGTAGAGCACTTTCTGATAGAAAAGTCAACTGTTTTCTTTGTCAAAACTGGAAAGATTGAAATATATAGTTTCTGCACTGAAAGGCAGATAATAAATCTTGTACGCTCATAATAGCCTGCATTTTGTAGTGCTATGACTAAAAGGAGTATTATGAATTGCCATTTTAATATGCTAAAAATGTCATAATGTTATTTTTGTATTCAGATATAATTAGATACTAGGGCATACAGATAACAGGTGTTTTAAAGGGACACTATCAACTTCAAATTATGCTTTTGCCTGGAAACATGATACCTATTAATGTTACAAATAAGAACTGAGTAATAATTTCTTTTGGTTTTTTTCTTTTTTGTTTTCTCCTGAGTTTGTTTGCCCTGTGTATTTGGCAGTAAATTGGCTGATTTTATTTTTGCCAACTTCTCTTGTTATTTACATGGGTCTTCTATGGCATAAAAAGGAAATAGAATAGAATTAACAAATTTTTAATATGAGGACTCAGGACCATCTGTGGCATTTGCAACTTCTGTCAACTCTTAACATTTAAAAAATGACTAGGTTCTAAGATAAAAAGGCTGCTTTGAAAATAAATGGGCCCCAGGTTTTTTCTGATAGCCACAATTTTTTTTTTAAATGATGTGTGGAATTAAATCTCTAAATCCTAAAACCTACATATATACGTTGTCAAAAAGTTGTATGCGGGTGGCCATTAGGGCTGTGTGAAGCTTCAGTCACCGATTTGATTTGGAGGAGATTTGGCCTGATTCGGTGGCCAAATCTCTGAATCAAAATCGAATCAGGAGACCCATTAAAATATTCAGAGAGATTCGGAGATTTGGATCAGCTGGGGAGACGCAGGCACAGCTGTGTGGCTGCAGGTTCTCCTATGGCTCCTCCAGCTGGGCTTGCCTCTCCCCGGCAGGGGGAGCCATGGGAGAAGTCCCCATGGCTGCCATGCCCGCCCGGCCCCTTGCCCCTCCTGGCCCCACACTCACTGGCTGCAGTAGCAGCAATCAGGGCCTCTGGGGGGTTGTGACAGAGCTCTCCCTCCCCCCCCATGCAGTGCAGGGCAGCAGGCATCACCCCCCACCTGGCACCCATGCAGCAGCTGCCCCACAGCACGGGAGTAGTATGGCTCGGCAGGGCGCCACACACTGTCTTGGAGCTGGGGCCACTGGGGCTGAGTGCTGACAAACTCTGGGCGACAGGTGGAGCCACCCCAGTTCCCAAACAATGCATGGTGCCCTGAGGAGCCATGCTGCACCCACATCACAGGGCAGCTGCCACACAGGTGCCAGATGCGGGGGGGGGGGCAGTCCCCACTGACCCCCACTGTCCTTTGCTGCATGAGGAAGCTCTTCCATGAGCCCTCAGAGTCCCTAATCCCTGCTGCAGCTGATGAGTGCAGGGCTTTTTTATTTATTTTTTTTTAAGTGCTGGGAGGCTGAAGCCAGACGGGGGATGGAGCTGGGCAGGGCAGCCATGGGGCCTGAGAATTTGTAGCCACCCAGCTGTGCCTGCCTCTCCCCAACCAATCTGAATCAGTGCCAAATCTCTGATTCTGATTGGGCAGAATCAAATAGGGACAGTGATTTCAAACACCGAATTGAATCACTGTCCTCCGAATTGGCCGAATCCAAATCTGCATTGAATACTCCCCTGTTCACACCGGCCTGGTGGCCATTTGTTCAAAGCTGACTTACAGAGCTTGTGAGAGGATGTGCTTCTTAAGTCTCCCTCTTCTTTCCTATGCTGTATCATTTTAAATGCATGCAAGTCTTCACATTGACTGCAGTAGGCATTGGATCAGGCCCCTGACTCTTGTGGTGTTACAGGTAGTCTAACCTTTTTTACCAAATACATTTTTTTTTTCAAAAAATGGTTTATCTGCCCAGGCACTAGTAATTAAAATAATTGTGCTTAAATTTAAAATGTATACAAGATCTTAACTTTATTCACACCTTTTACTACATCAGGCCATGGATCGTTTTTAATGCTATCCAGCTACAGGTAGAAGGTAGGGCAGGGTAGCACCTTAAAGACTATCTGGTTCAGACAGATATGAGCTTTATCTTTCTTCAGCTCTATCCATCTACAATGCTATGCATCTGTTGAAATTAATATGGTGTTTTAATTTCCAAATCTGTTAAAAAATAATACTGGCAGTGCTTTGCATCTGGAAATTCTTTTGATTGGATTATGTAAAAGAGACAAACTGATCTGGCTGTCCTCTGCCTTCCGAAACAATATGCTTTGATGTTCCATGAAAATTACATTCATAGAGACACATCACTTAATGCAAATATTGCTGCTTATACTGTTGAGTGCATTTTTAAAGAAACATATATCAAAATGAAACTTGAATTTGCATAGCTATTACATTGCATTATCTTACAGAAAATGATACAGTGAAATGATATATTTTTCCCACAACTTTTAATGTTCAGTTCATTTTAAAACCAGTCTTCCTGGCTTCTACCCCAAAACTTTTCATCTGCTTCATTTGTCTTTAAAATGAGTAATCAGATTTTTAAAAAATCAGGAAATCTGGTTGTGAACTAATATTTGTCTACATACATTAGAGTTTTCTGTAGCATTCATCACCATAATATCTAAGCACATATATTTTATTATTCATGTGAATCTGAATACTTAAGACTTCAACTGTTAATCAATCAACCTGTATTCAAGGATGCTTAGTTTCACAGCCTGAGCCTACACAGTTCTACATTCTGCCCACATATCAGCAAAAACACTAGTAAGAAAGATTTTTAGTTTGTACGATACTGAGAAAAACTACGAACTTTGCTCCAATTAACTTAATGCTGCTCTAGTGTACATCAAAGCTTGATATATACAAAAGATTTTTTCCATTCCCTATCTCTACTCTTAAAAGTATGGCAATGAAGTGGTAGAAGATGGTATATCAATATTCAAAACCTTTATTTTATACAAATAGTTGAATACATGTACATGTGTAAAATACATTGCATTTTCCAAAAAAGCAACATAAATGTTGCCCCTGCAGCTCTGTAAAGTCTCTGTTTACACAAATTATGGCCAAATATTCCAACATTTCTTTTAGTTTTTAATCAATCATAAATTTCAAATGTTTTGGCTTTTTGCTTTTAACTGTTATACATGTTTTTGCTTTATCCTGCAAATATTTTGTGTTTTAATATAAATACAGTTTTACTGTGTAAAATTATTGCAAAATTCTTATAATCATAACAACAGCTTGGAAAAAATAATGTGACTCTGATTGCTCACTTTTTTAATCTGAGTGTTTATTAACTGCTAATAATGTAGAAGAAGTGTGATTTTTTTTTTTCAAATTTTGATAAAAATACAACATCTCTGCCAGTCCAAACAAATTTTTGTAGGTGAAGTTAAAAGGAACTAAAAGAAACTATTATAGATAAGAAAGGATTGAAATGGATCCACAATAAAAGACACTAAGATAGTCTAAACATGGCTTCTCTTCTTTCTAGCCAGCCAAAGGAGGAGTTTAGAAAGCTTGCAACTGAAGAGGCTAATTAAATTGTGGAGCAGTTACAGCTGCTCATTAGGAAGCCATTGCAAGGAGTGCCATAGTACAAGGAGCTTCTTTACAAGAGAAGGGAGGCTCTTCTAGGATGGAAAAGAAATGTCCTTGTTCATCCTAACCTAGAAAACAAGAGGTACCTAGTACTTTGGGATACTATATCCTTTACTATTTGAGGACATGGGACTAATTACTTTCAAGATTAGGCAAAACTAAAACTGTTCTCTCCACTCAACAGTAAAGACTGAAACCTGGTTATATTCTCAACCCCAACCCTGAGAAAATATTCAGCTCTCATGAAGAAGGCTAAGATGGAAGATATTGCTGAGATATAGTTAGGAAAAAAATATCAGATGGAGCTACTGTCTAGGTCCATGACAGATAAATGTACTGGGAGTGGGGAATCTATTAAATTCTGCAGTAGAAGTATAGGCTATTATATATGCTTATTTTCAAATGGTTAGATTCACAATTGCTAAGGAATAATACTAACAGGGTTTTTCCTTAACTGAGGATGCCAGTACATCTTAGAAATCTTAATGAAACTTCGCAACACCCCCCAAAATCCAGAGGTCTCAGATACTCTGATTTGCTGATATTTATAGATTCGGTATCTAAAGAAACTTTTTCCAGGAGTAAGTGTTGAGAATGGTTATCTGTTCAGACTCATTAGGTAGGGACAGACATTACACATAAACTGGTTTATGTGATTGGAAATTGGTTCCAATCTGTAACATAACAGAAGTTCAATGTGCATAAACTTATTTTAAAATGGCTGAAACTAGCTTAAGATAAACTTGGATGGATGTAGTATCAGACTTAACTAATTTAGGTTAAATTGGTTTAGTGAATTTCTGTCCCAGATGCCCTCCAGATTCAAGTTAACTTACAGTCCTCCAGGATGCTTTGCAAACCTCCCTCACAGGGTGAGCAGGCGAGCCTTGGCCCATGGTGTCTGCTCCAGCCAAGAAGGGAGGCATGCTCTAGCACCCCCTGGCTTCTGGCCTGGGCAACTGCAAGCATGTGTCTGCATTTCCTGAATCAAAAGTGAATGTCTGGTCACTTGCTAATTGGTTCAATCTACCCATTTTAAACTAACCTGCAAAGATTGAATCAATTCAGCCTCTGGCTTTTTGACTGCCTATACTTGGCCATCAGCATTCAATTCTAGGTTATTTGAAGTGGGACAACAACAGAATCATGAAAAGCAATAAGTTTGGAGTAGCGAGACAAGCAAAATGCTATTTAATTTGGACTTTGTTTTGCTTTCTTCTGAATCCCTATTTGACTTATTCAGAGCAAAACAACTGTCGGTGTTGCAGATGTTTTCTCCAAGGGATTTATGTACTGTATCTGGCATTTGTCTCAACTGATATTTTTGAGCCATCAACTAGACTTTTTGAGGGCATTTCATCCACATGGCTTTAACATTCGAAATATCAAAGTGGTCCACTCTGCATTATAGCCTCATTATTTTAAAAGTCAAAGTAAGGTGCTCAACCTTATTTATACTAAGAAAGCACATGCTGTGTTTAACATTACCAACAGTGATGTATGTTCTGACACTACGCACAAAGGTTTGGAACAGTGCATTCACATTCCTCCTAATAAAGTTTCTAGCTCAGGTGAAGGTTACTAGCTCATTTATATTTAGCTTGCATGGGGAACAGAGGAATTTTCAGTATAAATGGCTAATTTTAGGGAAAATAAAAGAATATATAAAACCTCTGTGAGGGAGAAAGTATAGCATCTGTCTTTGGCCCTGTAAGATCATGATTTCCCTCACGGCCCTAGTAGATGGGTAGATAAATATTTGACATTTAAGTGCCCAGAGTGGAATAGTGGAATACAGGATCTTAGCCATATGAACCACAATCACACAATCTTTCTATTATGGATCTGTGCTTTCACTTACCAGTGCAATTTTGAAACCATAGTAAGATACATCGATAGGCCCAAACTTTGTAAATAACACATATATCCGTTTCTCACTTCCCATTTATTTCATATTAAAGATATGACCTACCTTGAGGGGATCTCTAGACCCAATACAGGCCTGTGAAACTAAGAACTTGGATAAGAAATCTCCAGTACCACCACAATATCCAAACCTTTGTGATAGAATCACCTGGTAGTGACAGGGCTGTGGTAGTCCCTTCAACTACTGCAGTCTGTCTCCCTGGACAGGGAATGCAGGTAGTACCAAACCCACCTCTAAGTATTCTTGCTGTACAGCACTCCTTGAATTGGAGGCCAGCATAGAAAGAGCCCATGTGGAGCAGAGCTTTCCACAGATCCTCTAATTCTGCTCTATCAGAACCTCCATCTGACAGGCAGGAGGAGGCACAAATTAGCTGATTGTGAATAATGTGCTATAGCAAACACAGCATGGTGCAATCATTCTGTATTGTGTAGTCAAGCAAACACAAAATACGTGAAATTATACAGAGCTAGAAAACAGAACAAAGACAATAATCTTCAACTCCAGAGACAGAATCACTTCCCAAAAATGCGACCTTGTTTCATTTTTAATAGCTTTATCAAAGTGATGTATCTGGAGGCTGAATTGAGCAGAAAAAATATCTTCTTTTATATTTGCATATAATATGGGTCATATGTAAAACCATGTCTGCCTTCCTTTATCCAGCTATCATAACAGGGGCAACCCCCAGGCAGCTCACCAGCAACACAGGGGAGAATCAAAATAGCAGCACCTAAAACACCAACATCATTAACACAATGCCCCCAGTCCCAGTCAGAAATAACTGTACTTTTTAAAAGCCAGAGAAACAGCATGACAAGGTACTAATATATGGAGACATTTTCTGCAGACTTCACCTGAAAGAATACTTCTACAAACAGAACAGAATCACCTCTGACAACCTGTCTGCCACAACTGATAAGACAAAAAACCATAAAACATTGGACTGGACCCCGCCCAGCATGCATAATCACACATTGGACTACTACAATGGCTGTTTTGAGAAGAAAGCAAACTGTGAAATTCTCAACAAAAGCCAGGACCATGACAACCTCTCTCCCTCTCAGAGAAAAACCATGCAGTCCCTAAAATCTAATAATGAAATAGGGATCAAACCAGTGGTTGAAGGTGGATCTATAATCATCCTTAACCATCAAGACTACATCAATGAGGCCAACAGACAATGCCCCAACACCAAATACTGTAAAGACCTGGGGAAGCACCACACATCAATCTTGACTCTGGGACTGGAAATATCACCAAATACTTCCCACACTAGCTGGAAGAAAAGCTACTTGTATTATTTCCCTGACTCTCCCACCCCATGAACTTTCTACATGCTTCCAAAGATTCACAAACCAGGTAACTCTGGAAGACTCAGCATATCCAACTGTGGCCCCCTCCCTGACAAGCTATCAGGATTCATAGTAACTGTCATAAAACTACTCGTCACTCAAAGGGCAAGTTTTCTGCAAGGCCCCCCAAAGACATTACATTAATTATTCAATAAGCTGGTTAATTGTGCATAAATTGGGATCAGCTACATGTGCAAATTAATTATTGCATGATACAAATGGCCATTCAACTTTAAAAACAACTAACCAGCTACAAAGATGTTGCTTGAAAAATATAGACTTTTTTTTAGCCAGTTTCTATCAAGCTTCTCCAGCACAGAGCACAGACTGGGTGTCCTCCCCCCACTCCTTCCTGTGCTGACCAAAGCACATGGTAAGGGAGGAATTACCCCTCAGCATGGAGCTAGGTGCCTGGGGAGACCCCTGCCTCAGAGGGGCGCATAGATCAGGGCTTCCTTCTCTCTTCATCTGCTGAATAGAGATCAAGGTTAGGGGAGAGTGAGGAGTGAATCCCCTTGTCTACCCCCATCAATGCCTCCAATCGGCACAAAGCCCGGCATGCAGGGAAATCCTTGCCTTATGTAGACAAAGGGCTGTGGATTTCCACCCTCTTCCCCAGGCCATGTAAAGCACAGAGTATATGGGGTGGGACCAGGCATTCCCTCCCTCTCCCCACACTGAGAAGAACAGGGAGAGGGAGGGAATATACAGCCCTTTGTCTGAGTCTGCACTACACAGATGATATTTTCATCATCTCAACCAAATGGAGACCCAAGCCCTGAGGTATGTGAGGAAGCAGGTGATATAGAGGGGCAACAAGCAGAAGGGGGCAACACAGGAGGCATTCTCATTCTTCCTGAGAAAGAAGGTAATCAGGTAGTTACTTCAGGTGTCTGTATATGAAGGCACAGCGTTTGGGAAACAGGTGGGAAAAATTGGAAGTCCTCACACAGTCACAGAACTATAACATGACTGGAATAATAGACACATGGTGGGATAGCACACATGACTGGAGCACTGTAATGGATGGGTACAAATTGTTCAGGAAGGACAGGCCGGGGGGAGACTAAGAGGAGCTGCACTTTATGGACAAGAGCCATATGATTGCTCAGTGCTCCAGTATGAAACTGGAAGTATCTGGGTACGTTGAAAGTATCTGGGTTAAGGTCAGAGTGATAAGGGTGATGTTGTGGTGGGTGTCTGCTATAGACCACCAGACCAGGAGGTTGAGGTGAACAAGGCTTTCTTCAAATAGTTAGCAGAAATTTCCCAATCACAGGCCCTCGTTCTCATTGGGGACTTCAATTAGGGAGGGCAATACAGCAGTGCACAGGCAATCCCAGAAATTTTTGGAGCATGCTGGAGACAACTTCCTGGTGCAAGCATTGGAGAAACCAACTAGGGACCGTGCTTTTCTTGACCTGCTGCTCACAAACAGGGAGGAATTGGTGGGGAACGTAGAAGTGGACAGCACCTTGGCCACCAACAACCATGACATGATTGAGTTCAATATCCTGAGAAAAGGAAGGAAGGAAAGCAGCAGAGTAAGGACTCTGGACTTCAGAAAAGCAGATTTCAACTGACTCAGGGAACTGATGGGCAGAATCTGCTGAGAAGTCAATCTGAAGGAGAAAGGAGACATGGGGAACTGGTTGTATTTTAAAGAAAACTTATTGAGGGTGCTCAGGAAGGTTAGCAAGTATAGGCAGAAAAACAATTTGGCTTAGCAGGGAGCTCTTCAGTCAGCTAAAACACAAAAAGGAAGTTTATAAGAAGTGTAAATTTGGACAAACATCCAGGGAGAAATATAAAAGTATTGTTTGGGCATGCAGGGATGAAATCGAGAAGGCCAAAGCACGATTGGAGTTGCAGCTAGGAAGGAATGTGAATGGTAACAAGAACGGTTTCTACAAGTATATGAGCAACAAGAGGAAGATCAAGGAAAGTGTAGGTCCCTTACTGAACAAGGGAGGCATCCTAGTGGCAGATGATGTGGAAAAGGCTAAATTACTCTATGCCTTTTTTACTTCTGCCTTCACAGTAAGGTCAGCTTCCAGACTACTGCACCTGACAGCACAGGCTGGGGAGAAGGTGAATAGCCAACAGTAGCAACAGAACAGGTTAGGGATTATTTAGAAAAGCTGGATGTTTGAAAATCATGAGGCCAGACATGATGCACTTGAGGGTGCTGAGAGAGTTGGCCTATGTTACTGCAGAGCTGCTGGCCATTATTTCTGAAAATTCATGGTGATGAGGTCCCAGATGACTGGAAAACAGCAAATACAATGTCCATGTTTAAGGAAAGGAAGAAGGAGGATCCAGGGAATGACAGATCTGGGAATCCAGAATCAGCCTTAGCTCAGTCCCTAGAAAAATCATGGAGTGGGTCCTCAAGGAATCCATTTCTAAGTTCTTGGAAAGATGAAGGAACAGTCAGCATGGATTGACCAAGGGGAAGTCATGCCTGACCAACTAATTAGCTTTTATGATGATATGACTGGTTCGGTGGATGTAGGCAAAGCAGCGGATGTGATATACCTTTACTTTAGCACAACTTCTGCTACAGTCTCCCACAACATTTTTGCAGGCAGTCTAAGGAAGTATGAGTTGTGTGAATGGGCTGCATGGTGGATAGAAAACTGGCTGGATCATTGGGCTAAAGGAGTAGTAATCAATGGCTCGTTGACAGCCGGTATCAAGTGGAGTGACCCAGGGGATGGTCCTGGAGCTGGTTTCATTCAATATCTTCATCAATGACCTGGAAGATGGGATGGAGTTCACACTCAAGTTTTGGGAGGAGCAGAAGATACACTGGAGGGTAGGGCTAGGATTCAGAGAGACCTAGACAAATTGGAGGGTCAGACAAAAAGAAATCTCATGAGGTTTAGTAAGGACAAGTGCAAAGTCCTGCAGTTAGTCGGAAGAATCCCATGCACCAATACAGCCTGGGGGCTGACTAGCTAAGCAGCAGCTCTATAGAAAAGGGCCTGAGGCTTATAGCGGACAATAAACTGAATATAAGCCAGCAGTGTGCCCTTGTTGTCAAGATGGCTAATGGCATACTGGGCTGCATTTAAAAGGAGCATTTATCAGCACATCAAGGGAAATGATTATTCCCTTCTATTCAGCACTGGTGAGGCCGTATTTAGAGTACCATATCCAGTTTGGGCCCCCCACTACAGCAAGTAGTGAACAAATTGGAGAGAGTCCAGCAGAGGAAAATGAGAATGGAAAGGAGCTGGGGCACATGACTTGTGAGGAGAGCCTGAGGGACCTGGGCTTATTTAGTCTGGAGAAGAGAAGACTGAGGCAAGATTCAATAGCAGCCTTCAACTACTTGAAGCCGGGTTGTGAAGAGGATGGAACTCGACTGTTCTCAGTGGTGGCAGATGACAGAACAAGGAGTAATGGGCTCAAGTTGTGGCAAGGGAAGCTTAGGTTAGATATTAATAATAAAACACTGGAACAGGTTATCCAAAAAGGCTGTGGAATCTCTATCCTTGGAGGTTTTTAAGACCTGAGTAGACAAAGCCTTGGCTGGGGTGATATACCTGGGGATGGTTCTGCTTTGAGCAGGGGGCTGGACTAAATGACTCTAATTTTTTTATGATGCTATGATTATATGAATACTTAGATTTATTACACGACTTCCATCAGGTTTAACAAAGATTACCCCTCAATGAAACCTTCTCTAGACCAACAGCTTCTTTCTAGACTCAGTGATCTACATTCAGCATGGCACCTTCCAACACCACCCAAAACAAGCCCATTCGAATCTATGGATCCTCTACGTTCCTTTCCCAAAATACGGTATCTCTGATCCAATGTACCAAATGCTCTCATGGTAAATATGTGCATGAAACTAAACAGCAGCTATGCACCAGAATGAACTCTCATAGAAAAAAATATGAAGGACAGAAATACACAAATATCAATAGAAGCACATTTTTCAATTATGTAACTTTATCCCAACCATGCATTTGCTCTAATAAAAGATATCGCCCCTCCAGAATGATTGCTTCTTGCATAATTCCCACCACTGCTACATCATTTCCTTTACGATGGCATTTCACCATACTATACACCATTTCCATGCTTCAAGACTCCAAACAGAGAAAATAGGCAAGTCCACAGATTGCAACCTTGAATGTTTAGTTATTGAGGCAACACTGAAATCAATTGGTTTAACCTCAGTACAACTAACATTTTGTATACAAACAATTGCCAGACATTGCATCATTAGTGTATATATTGGGTGACAGCAGACATTAAGAAAATCCTGCATAATTTACCAGCTAGAATTCTTACTTTGATTTTTAAAAGTAATAATTTGTTCTAGAAACACCAGCAGCAAACCTTTCTGGGGAGCATTTGTTTTACAATTAACGAGTTGTACTTCACATGAAATCTATATTTCACCTACAAGAGGAGCCACCAGCATTTGATAGTGCCTCTTATGTGCTAATTACTGAAATGTTATCTTCCAGATGATCTTCACAGACTTTCTCCTACTTGTTTCCTCATACAATGTGCCCACTCAATGACTTGTTGTACATGCTCTGCACATTGTTCACTTTAATCAGAATAATGTGGATGTAAAAAGATATGCAGAGAAAACAAAAGCTTGCTCTCCTGTTCACTAAAGAGGGTTATTAGTGTATTTATAGCTTTGACAAAATGACAGATTGTTCTACTCTATTATTGAAGTCCATTAAAACCATACAGTGTCTGTTCTTAGTGATAGTCAAAGGCTGGACAAGTCAATATCTTTGGTTAATAATATAAGAACATAAAAACAGCCATCTCCAGCTCCTTCACAAGACATATAATTTACCACATACTCACAAGCTACATGACAAGAAAATCATTATGGCCTCCTACAGTTAAACCGTTGCATGTATAGAGCACACCGCTAGTCCACTGTCTGTCTACAGCCAAGCTGTATGTTACAACCGTATCTGCTCTGATCCTGCTGACCGGGATGCACATCTGAAGGACCTGGAGCTGTGGTTCCTACCATTACAATACAGTCCTAGAATTGTAGCTACTCAAATCAACAGAGCCAGACTCAGACCCCTCCCTAACCTGCTACAGTACCAACTTGAAGACAAAGACAGCACAACCCCTTTGGTTGCCACCTACCCTGAACACTGCAAACCCTAGCCTGAACACCGCAGACACGTCATGAATGATCTCCAAGCCCTCCTGGAAGAAGACGACTGTCTCAGTGTAGCTGTGGAAGACAAACCTATCTTGGTTTATAGGCAGCTCCCCCACCCTCAGCAACCTCTTTCCAGCAACAGACTAACTCCTTTTCTCCGTAAGGCATCAGGCTTTGCTCCAAACCCAGCTACGCCCGCCTCATCAGCACAGACTACATCATCCTTGAACCAGATAACACAGATTAAACATCTGAAGTTTATTTACCTGTACCTCTGCCAATGCAATAGATGCCATCACCTACTCACAGTGCAGCTCTGCTATCTACATTGGTCAGATAGGGGAGTCCCTATGCGTAAGAATGAAAGAACACCGATCTGACGGTGAAACCAGAAAGACAGACAGTCCCGTGGCAGAGCACCTTAACCTCAGATCATTCAGTCACTGACCTCAGAGTGGCTGTTTTTCGACAGCAACATTTAAAACACAAACTCGAATGGGACATTGCGGAACAAGGAATCGTCTGCAGACTGGATCACCTTAAGTATGGTCTGAACTGAGACTACAGATTTTTATCCCATTGCCTGTATTAGCTTTGTAAACCCTATGTTCTTCAATGGGTTAACTGCTTTGTTTTTCTCTCTCCTATTCACCTTGCCTCTCTCAGCAGTACTTTTTCCTCCCTCCTTCCCTGCCCTTTGTATTCTAATCACTGCTTTCTATTTATCAGCTCTGCTTCCTGCAGGCCCTTCACGGCATCAGATGAAGTAAGCCCTCTGCTTAGGAAAGCTTATGCTTTATATCTCTAATTTAGTCTAAGAAGGTGCAAGTCTACCCTCCTTTCTATGGCTCATTTCTTCACTGGTATATAGTAAGTGGTGTGCCATAATATATTTCATTGTAAAAACCTTTTGGATTTATCATTCTAATTCTAATTCTTTTGGGATTTCTAATTGTAAGTGCCATATGTAGCTGGGGAAAGAAAATATTTTGCAATTAGGCAACTCTAGCGCAAAATTAGATGTGGCGCAGAGGCTGTATGCTATGAAATTAAATAAAATGAAACAAAACCCTTGGGAGTTAGAGTGTCTTCTTCAGTGTTAGGAAGAGTAGATAAAAACATCTTCAGCCTGAATAAGCGCAGGCTCAAGGGCGATCTGATGGCCACCTATATGTTTATCAGGGGTGTTCACCGGGATTTGGGGGAATGTTTGTTCACCAGAGCGCCCCAAGGGACGACAAGGTCTAACAATTATAAACTCCCACAAAACCATTTCAGGCTGGACATAAGGAAGAACTTCTTTACTGTCTGAGCCCCCAAGGTTTGGAATAGCTTGCTGCCGGAGGTGGTTCAAGCACCTACTTTGAATGCCTTCAAGAGAAAATTAGATGTTTATCTTGCTGGGATCCTATGACCCCAGCTGACTTCCTGCCCCTGGGGCAGGGGGCTGTACTCAATGATCTTCCGAGGTCCCTTCCAGCTGTAATGTCTATGTTTATGAATACTTGTGTTCTCTAAATAGGCATAGAATGGATTTTCTTCAGAAGACGTTTTTCTAGAGGTGTTCCTATTTCTTCAAAATGGGTGTTTGTACACTTCTGGAAGCATTTAAATGCAATTAAAAGTGTGTGAACATGGAGTGTTCTGTAGACTGCAGATACAGAGAGTGGGAGTTAAAAATAGGTTTTATGGATGTAGGAATGAGACAGAAGGAAAGAACAGGAGGCAGAAAGAAGCCAAAAAGCAGGAAAAAAGACATTTTTAAAAGAAAACCAAATTACATACAACTGAAAGGGACTGAAGGGAACCTGGCAAAAGGTTTTGGGATAACTCGTCCATAAAAAGTGCCAAATATTGAAGACTGACTTTACAAATAATGCCTAAACCAGTGGTAGTCTTTATGGTGATTGACTTTTTTGAGGCTTCTGTGACATCTAAAGGAACTGAAGATAGCTCAGATAACAGACTAATCTGTTGATACTAGCTGCATGTATTCAGGACCAGAAGTAGCATTTGGATAATCCACAAAAGTGACTCCGCTCATATAGGTCGACTAAAGAAGGATTGCATATGACAAGTACAGACTTTTGGGATATCAGTGAATCCTGACACAAGAGCAGAGACCCTAAATTCTGATCTTGCATCACATTTCACTAGCCCAGACCTTTGCATTCATACTGGAAAGCACAAAATGAGAGCTCTGCACAGAGCTCTGGATGTGAGGACAGGAAATCTGTGCTAGAAGCTTTGGATCTGGGCCCTGGGAAAATAAATGGAAATGCCATGACAAAAAAATGCAAAACATTTATGTTTCGTTCTGTAAATAAAAGCAATAGTGATAGTAGAAATGAACATCAGTTGTACTATTATTAGTTTTGACATGAAAGCAATGTTAGTTGTTTTCCTGAAAATCCAAGTAAAATATGTTTTCTTTTAAAAATACTATAAGTACGAGTGATGTAGCTGTGATGTTTCAGAAATTATGCAAGGCAAGGATTTCTTAAGGCAATAACTTTTATTGGACCAACTGTGTAGTTGGGATGGAGTTAAACAAGCTTTGAAATGCAAGGCATTCTTCATAGGCAGACAAGGTTCTTTGGGTGAATCTCATATCTTTTATTACACCAACTTAAATAGTTGGAAAACAATTATTAAGCAAGCTTTCGGGTTCAAAAACCCTTCGCCAGGCTAAGGAAGCTTCAGCAGTTGGTGTGCGCTCTTCCTGGATGGAATGAAAAGTAAAGAAGCCAGAGATTGGGCTGGTATGCATACAAATGTCCTTAGACCAACACGGCTACAACCTACACCCCTGTAGGCATTCTTCATAACATCTGATCAGAATGAGCCAGGCACAGTATATTAAACAAATAATCATAGTTTTATCATGGAACTTTACATACAACAAGCTCATTACTTTCTCTGTCTCAGCTGCTGCAATTCATGATGTTTTTCCTATGCATACAGCATGCAATCCAGTTGGTAGGACTGACTGACTAGGATCCATGGTGAGCTACAAGTATTGGTTAGGATGAGTAAAAGTCCTGTGAATAATCTTGTCCTCATCTGATGCTAAAGATTCTGTTTTGCAAGGTGTATGCATGCTTACAATTAAACACATTTAAGTACTTTACTGGAACTGCTTTTTTTTTCTATATCTGAACTATGTAAAGCAGATGGTGGTTTTATCTCTACAGCATATGACATATAATTGTTGTGGGCATCTCTGCATTCAGCCAAGACAAACTCCTGTGCAGCTTCAGACAATGTGATAGCATTTTAGAAGTAGGAGGAAAAGAAAGCAGTGAAACACTTAGACCATTGTGAAGAAAAAAGATTAGAGAACTGATCATTCAGTCTCTGCAACAACAACAGGGAATCCTACTAATAAGACAACAACCTGAGGTTGTTGGCAGAGTAGCAAAATGCAGAATCAGATACCTGTGTGTCAGATGTATGGAGCAGTGTGTCTATTATACAAAACCCATCTACCAGGAAAACAAGCAACACATGATAGATCTGTACTTATCCTGGCTAAAAATGTGGATTGACACAGGACTAGATTTTTTTTTTTAAATCAACTCCTATAACCCCTCCAAGGGTATGTTAATGTAATAGTGGCTGGCCTGCTCAGTTTCAGGATAGATTTAGTCCAGAGTGTGCGTGTCCACATGTGCTGATTTAAGGTGCTTTAGCCCGATTTAAGGTGCATTAAGGGCACATGTCTACACGTGCATGCCCTTAATGTGCCTTAAAAATGGCAATTTTAGACTATCCATGCCTAAATTTGATATCTGCGTTTGCAGGTAGCTGAATAGCTAAAGCACCTTAATGCAACTGTAGAAGAGGTAAGGCACATTAATGCTGTGTATGTCAACTGACTTGGGACTAATTTTAGTCCCAAGTCAGTCCGCACACCACGTTAATACGCCTTAGTGCGTGCACGTGTAGATGCATGCCTAAATCACCTTAATACGCATTAGGCAAATGTTCGTTATGTTTAGGCACATGTAAAAGCATGTGTAGACATGCCCAGTCTTACGTTGCTGAAAAAGGACAATGGTTATGAATTGCAAGAGCAGAGATTTAGGTAATATGCTAGGAAGTACTGAAACAGATTACATGGGAGGTTCTGTAATCACCGTCATTCAGCATTTTTAAATGCTGGTTAGAAAAAAAAAATTGGCTAGGATGCTTTGACAGGAATGGTCCTGCTCTGAGCAATGAGTTGGACTAGATGACCTCTTGAGGTCCCTTTATTGTTGCCTCTTCTTTTATATTATGGAAAACTGGATTAGAGTGTCTGCCTTTTCTTCATTAACATACCTTTTATCTGATCTAGTCTTCATTGTATTGAACAGGTTGGTCTTCCCAAGACAATATAGTTCTCATATTTAATTCTGAAGTCTGTTTTCATTATCCTCTCACACTGAAGAACAGAAACATGAATGTAATACCCATTAAAAGTAATGTTTTGATCCAGTATATGATCACTAAATAACATTTTAAAATTGCATATCAGTGTAATCAGATCTAAGTATTTATGTTTATTTCAGTATCATGCTTTCCAGAACAGGCAGAGGGAAGTGTCTAATTACTTTGAAGACATTTGGACAGCTATAAGGTTTTTATAGTTACTAAATGTCATAGCTAAAAATACCAAATTTACCTATTGAGACAGTCAGAGGAGACGTACTTAATCATCCTATTTACTTATAAACTTTATCATAGATTTACATTCTACATTTTCCTATCTACTGCAGAGTTTGGTGTTCTAGAAATGTATAATGGATAAATCAGAACAAGCTTATATTGTGCTCATTGTTGAAGACAAGACTATACTTTTAATGCTCCTGGGCTTACTTGCACAGAAATATTTCAGGGAAGAAAAGGCCCTTTGAATGGCATATTCTGAAGAAATAAATATAGAAAAAAAGGCAAGCATTTCAGTAAACAATAGTCAAGGTTGTAAGTTATTAACTATAATTAACATCCAAAAGGTATTTTCTAGTAGCACTACAGGAACTTCTCTTTCCCCATCCCAAAAGGTTAAAAGGTCTAGTAATGCTTTATTTAAGGCAGCGGTTCCCAATCTCAGGTCGCAACCTAAATGAAGGCCACGGGTGCAATGCTGGCAGTGCCACACACAAAGGATGAGCCACTAGCATGTCTCACCTTAATACACTGAAGGGAGTACTGGCAGTTTTCCATAAGAGAGAAAAACTGGGCATCCCATTGTACTGCTCAAGTGATTCTCTATGTGAACCCAGAAAGGATGGAATGGCACTATGTGTCTTTTGAGAATTAAAACCATCTAGCGATCAGGCACATCAGAAATGCTAAATATTATGTCTAGAAAACTGGCAGCTTTCTACTTTCCCTTTGCCAAGAACATTACAAGGTTTCACTTGAAATGCAAGACTGGCCGTTACTATATATAACATTGATATGACTGTATGTAGTGAATCAAAAAATCATGCCAAGGGTTTCAATAAATATTGGCTATATAGGAAGATATCCATCGTGTCATTGACATTTTCTCACTGGAGTTTGAGGAACTGATTTTTTTTTTCAAAATGTGTTTATTTTCCTCTTTCACTATTTTTTTCCTCCTCTCCCTTCTCACCTCTCCACTCCTCACCCTTTTTTCCCCTCCATTTTATTTTTGGAAAAGGGAAAGAAACAGGGAAATGACAAAAAACTTGGATCCTGCCCAGTCTGAAAGAACCGGTACTATTAACCTTTCTCTAATAATGAGAAAGTCTCATCATCCTAGTTCAGGTTTTGGACTTGACATTTATTACATTTATACCTGCAATCTGCAGATGCAATGTGCTTTCTAGAAAGCAGTGATCCACATCAGAATTGAACAGTACAAGCAACCGTAGAAAAACCTGCCCTAGAAAAACACAGTTAGATTATTGAATAGGGAAAATGTCAACTAGTAGGGTAAATTCTGACCTCTATGAATTACCCAGATTCCAAAAGGGGAAGGAAAAAAAACCTCTTCAGAGCATAAAAGACTCTTCAACTTTTTATACAAGAAGTTTATATCTCAACTATTAATCACTTGGGTTTGTAAAAAAAATCTTCCAGCATATTACAGAAGGTACAGGAATACAGGTCACAGTTTTCAAGCCTGGGAAAGTCTCTAAAGTTCATAATGAGGCACATCTCAAGTAAAGGGTCCCAGTTTTTAGAGAACATGAGAACTGGAAGAGAGCTCTACAACTTCATAGGTTTAATATCTTAATTTATACAGAGGACTTTGGAGCTTTTTGTTCTAGTTTTGCAGTAGCTCGGGTTTAGTCATTTTAAGCTCCAGATTTTCACTGATCTTAAATTGTACAGTGTCACTTTTGTGCAGTTCTAATTGTGCAGTTGATAAAATAGCCATTTAAAGGTACAAATTGTAGGAAAGAAGTATTTTAATGTCACTGTTTTTCCTTTTCTTTGGCTACAATTATGAGGTAGCCAATCCATTTTTATATGAAAAATAAAAATATACCAATACTTAATTTAAACAAACAAACCATATTTAATAATACATTTCCTAATAAATAATAGCAAATAATAAATTTATTAATAAATCAATAACAATATGTAATATAAATAAACACATCCATTTTTTTACATCGAGTTGATATAATATCACTAGTAACTAAATATAACTACATTTAATATCTAAGGAAACCTTTTGCAGTTGTACCAAAAATAGTATGCTGAAGCACCCTCTTACTCCAGCCAGCCCCTCTGCAGCACACTGAGCCACGGGGAGCAGCCCTGGGCTGCTCTGACCCAGCTCAATGTGCCGTGCATGAATAAACTGCAGAGCTTATTGCTTCAGAGTTAATTGATTTTGGATGCACATTCAAATGGCATGGCCAGGAGCAATGAACTGCGGAGCAATAAGCTCTGCAGTTCATTAATGCGCAGTAATAGCACGTGTAGATGTACCCTATGAGCACTCATTGCTCTAAATGTAGAATACTGGCTTCTTCCTTTCTCCGCTATGTATTTTTGACTTATAAGCAGTTTTATTCATGGGGAGTCCTAGGATAAGAGATGTGATATTTCCTGGATCAAGCCTTCAAATTATACAATAAAATTCAAGGATTTTTTTTCCCCAAAATAATAACCCTGGCAAACCGTTCTACATGGGGCCTGACTTGCACACTGCTGCATATTCCCAGTCCCCAGTGACTTAAATTAGAATGGCTGTTATGTAGTACCCTTGGAAATGAGATTTATAGTGTTTTAATTATCAAACAGTTCTACAAATTCGCACATTATCCCTTGTGGGAGGAGGTATGAATTTTCCTTATCATTTATCAGGTGCAGAAACAGGGGCACAGAGGGAGTTGGTAATACAACTGGACATTCTCAAAAATGTTCCTATGCAATCTTTTTCTGTCCAAAAAAATGCCATTATGTAGACACGTGTCTGTTGGGTGTACATTTTACTGGGTCTAGGTGGAAATTTCAGGTAAAATCATGGAGAGAGAAAAAAAGAGAATATTCATCAGGCTCAATAAATATTTAGTTTTTTTATGCAATGTGGGGCAGTTCTAACAGGGATGTTGCAGGTTGGGAAGGCGAGGGGGAGAGAGCACGAGAGAGACTGTATAGGCTGATCATTAGGACGTTACCTGGCATAAGGGAAACTCAGGCATCTATCTCCATCTACTTGATCTATTTTTATGAAAAGAGCTGTAAAAGTCTCATTTTTAATTGTATTTTGAAGCCAAAACAAATTTTGACACTCAAACAATGTATTATTTGGAGCCAGCCTTCTATTTTGGGGCTGCCTGGAGCCTGCACCCATAACTAGCTATCTCCTCTAAAGAAAGGGTGTGTTTTTGTTTTTCAGGAGGTCTGTTGTTGCTATTTATTTGGGTTCAGTAGAGATAAATATTCATATATGGCCAGAGGTGGATCCAAAGGAGGGTCAGTGGAGCAGTCGCACCTCAGACCACACTGTAGGAACAAGAGGCATGGGCTTTGTTTAAGTCCTGAAGCAAGTAAGAATTGCCCCTAACTACTTGGCATCCCCTCCCTTCCCCTCCATGCCCAACCTTGCACCCTTTTCCCTTCCATTCTTTCCTCCCTTACCACTGCGGCCATTGTCCTTGCCAACTTCTGCTACCCAGAGGCAGAGGTTGCTCAAGAGCCAGGCTGCATGGGGAGTCAGGCTCATTTCAGGGCAGCAAGAGTGGTGGCAGCAGAGAGTACAATCCCTCTCTGCCAATCCCCCCAGGTCTTCCTCATCAGCCCAAAGCTGGTGCAGAGACAGGGAATCCCACTTGCCACCGTCACTGTCCACGACCAGACCAGCTCCAGGTGCATCTGTTCCCTGCAAGCACAGGCAGAGCAGCACAAGAGTGATCAGGGGAGTGACAGCAGCAGGCAGGTCTCCCTTCACCCAAAGGTGTGAATAGAGGGCAAGCGGGTTGGGGAGACAGAGAGGGGTGGGGAGGTGCCACTGAGCATGAAAGGGAAGGAAGGGGTGCAAAAGTGAGGGGTGGAGGGACAAGCTTCTGACTCACTTCAGGGACTTAAAAAAAGTCCCCAGTTGCTGCTCCTGTACTGTGGTTTGCTTGCCCCAGCTAAGGGGGCAGCTGAGAGTTAGGTTGCAGCCACCCTTGCCTTGCTGGTTGGTGGTCCTGCACCCCCTTTTTAAAACCCTGAATCCACCTCTCGTCATCTTGTGTCCTAATTACTGCAAGATCCTTTTCTCTTCTACTGACAAATGCAGTCCTGCCCAACCGCTGGCTATCCAGAAGACAGCTGCAAAGGTCATTTGCTGGGCCTGTTAAATGTATTATGTTTCTCCTCTCTCTGCATTTCTACATTGGCTTTCTGTTCTCTGTGACATCAAACTCGTCTTTGAATTTAGAAATGATTCACAGCTTCTGTGTCTCCCTTTCCCCCTACTTGAACACCTGTCTTCTCTCATTTGGTATCAAAGGGTTGACTCCTACTCCCAGTGGTTGGTACCTGCTTTGATTGTTTGTTAAAGTTTTCTGCTCTGTCTCATGCTTGCCCTCCATGCCTGTAAGGAGCTACCTGTAAACATCTACAGGAAACTTCATTAGCCACCTTTAATTCTCTCCTTAAAACTCTCCTTCTCTGAGAAGCTGATAAAAACCTTGGCAGTAGTTATGCTGCTGATGAACTCTTAAGTGTTGCCCACCCTGCTGAGCAATATTGCCTCTTTGCTTCCTTTGTGCTCTGCTGTCTATCTCCCTCTGTCATCTTGCAGTGAGATTGCAACATGTCTGGAGTAGGGAGCAGTTTTTCAATCTGTTGGTACAACAAGGTACAATAGGCTCCCGATTTACGGTCCTAGAATGTGCAATAGTACAAATTATACCTAATATCTGTCTCTATTCATTTTATTATTATTACTTTTTTTCAGATGGGACGGGGAGGAAATTGGCAGAAAATATTTGCAGTTCATTCCAACCCCCGCTACCAGCCTGTACGATAGCCCACCTATTGAGATAGCAAGTAATAGCCAGTCTCGTAATTCTGAATCCTACATTAAATCTAGCCAGCTATCAACAACTACTGCTGCACATACTTACAAGCAATGAAGTGCTCTGTTACAATAGTCTTACTTTTCCAAGCTGCTGTATGTGGGTATTAGAACGGCATTCTGCTGCTACCTTCCTGATTTCAAAGCTCCATTAGCAATTAGATGAGTCTAAACATGTGCCAATAAAGCCATGATTCTGTAGATAATGGAGGCTGTTTTTTTGACAAAAATTAGTTTTCTGCTGCCCAGTCACTCCTCCTTTTTATATATGCCTCATGGCTCCTGTCATCAAACTAATAAGGTTATTCAATGTTTCATTGCTTAATTGTAAATTTTTAAGAGACCGGTTATTTTTTTTATTACTGATCAATCATGTAAAATGTATAGCTTGTGTTTTGTTTCCCCCTGGGGATGAAATAATTTTAAAGGGGTATAAAAACTGAACCAAATCAATATGCTTTTTATTGTTACCTCTCTTTTTGCTGCTGTTCCACAATTAAAATTATAAAAGGGATATAATCTTGGAGGAATAAATCTCATAGTTCTTATTCAGGCAAAACCCTCCTTGAAGCATGTATTATATAAAAAAAACAAAAACACTTCTCTTTCAAAAAAAGAATGAAGAATTATTTTTCTTATTTTAACTTAATGAGAAGGTCCCAGTTCAGCATGGTATTTAGGCAGATGTGTAAGTTGAAGCACATGCATAGAGTCATTGCCTTCAGAAGGACGACTCACATACATTATACATAGGATTCAATTCAGCCAGGAGCAGCCATGTATTATAATGCTTATCGCCTTAGTACTGTATCTTGTACCCAGCCAATGACAAATGCTTCTATGCTGAAATTTCCCCTCGGGGGAAATACAAGAGCTCTGCAAACCTATAGCCCTTATAGCTCTCAGCAAAAGTTGCCGGAATTTAGAACTATTGACTTCCAAAACAATTTTGATCATCTTTCAAAGAAGATCAAACAAGATCAAAATTGTTTTGGAAGTCAATAGTTCTAGAGTTCACACTTATTACATGACTCTGCCCTTGGTAATCCCTAAATTACATCTCCACCATAATCCTTTGAGGCCTTTAACAAAGCTTCGACCAGTAGGGCAAGCAACATAAGCAACTGTAGATGTGTACTGTGATGGAGAACTCCAGGTCCCAAAACACAGTTTCCCACGTCAACCAAGTACTTTATCCTTTTCTCTCTTTGTCTTTGCTTGCAGAGGGTAAAATACCAAGAGAAATTATATGTAAGTATCAGGATTCTCTTGACTATCTGAGGGCATCTATGCCCTGGTCGAGAGTGGGCACTGGGAACATTAACACCGGCACTTAAGGAGGTCCTGGGTAGGATCCCAGGATGACTAACTTGTGGAAAAGTCAACACAGTGTCAGGATTTATTGGGTGAGGTATTTACAGAAGATATAGGGAAGTATTAATGCCACTGTTCAAGGTGAGGCCGTGTCTGGGATATTATGCACAGATCCAATACTCCATCTTTAAAAAGATTAATTTAAACATTGAAATGGGAACAGAGGCAGAGAATGACTTTTAAAATTATCAGAAAAAAAAAGGATAGCCTGTCTAGTAAAACAGCAAAATGAAAACTGAGAAGAAATAAGACTGTACTCTCAAAACAAATGGAGGAGTGAAGGTAAGTGCGAATATGTGAAAAGTACTATTTAAGCTAAAGAGCAGTGAATTAGCACAAGAAGCAATTGATATGAATTAGCTATAAATATATTTAGGCTGGAAATGATAATAAAATGTCAAACCAAGTTCCTAGCAGAAGTTTGGGAACAGCTTGCCAATTCTTTTTTAAGATGGAGCTGGATCAATTTACAAAAGAGAGAAGACCTGCAGTGGACAGGACCCAGTGAGTCAGAAGTTCCCGTATAGTCCTGGGTTCCTAGGAACTTTCCAATCCACAAATGGAAAGGATGGTGGAAATGCAAGTGTTTCTATGACATGCCTATTTACAAAGGTGAGTTTGGCTTATCATTTAATGACTGTATGTGGTTTAAAAGGATTGGCACAGCAGGCAGAGCAACACAAGAAAGTGCAAGGAAACCAGACTATGGAAAATACCAACAATGATTTGTTTAATTATTTGATATGGTTGAACGGACCAGTTATAAAAACATTTTGTGTGTGACATAGGAATTGTTGACTCATTTTCAGGCACAGACTAATAACAGCTTTGCTTATCTTACTGGGGGTTATTTTTCTTTTGCACCATAAAGGAAAATTTGGATCACAATTTTCCATATTCTTCTTGTTCTAGTAATGTTCTGTTAGATTAAATACATCTATAATTTAGCTGGTAAAGCTCTTCATAAAAGCTCATTTTTTCTTTAAACTAAAGCGCTTCTGTTATAGTGGCAAAACATTTCATGTAATTGATGATATATCTTAGTAACTTAATATAATCCAGACATGCAATTGTTTCTTATTAATAATAAATACTATTAGAGGCATAAGTGTATGTTGTGCCTTATACAGAGGCAGATACGATACCTGCCTAAAGGCTTTAGACTCCAAAGCATGGACAGCAATGCAACTTTCCGCTTTAGTATGTGTGATCTTCAAAATAATAAAACATGTTCTAAACTGAAGCTTTACTCCGTTGTGTAAGGGTACTTAGCAACACCAAACATATAACAATACTTGTTTTAGACACTATTCTATTTTTGCATTTCTTGTTTTATCCTTGTAAATTATCAAAATTTATAGCTGTAGAGTTTGTTGTTGTTTTTTTACAAGATATAAGAAGATATTATCTTGTGGTTACAGGATCAGGGCTCATAAATACTCTATGTAACAAAGATGGCTTTTAACCCTATTAGGCTGCTTCATCTTGCTTGCACACTTCCCTGTGAATCTTGTAATCTTGTCTAGTCTCGTCACAGGAAAGCTGAAAGGGCCTTATCTGGCTTATCCTTCACTTAAGGGCCCTTTCACCTAAGGATTAAGAACCATTCATTTAAGCTCCAGGGTGTAAGAAGAGTTCAGACATGCCCCTATACATTTGGCCAGCTGTAAATACCTCATTACTGAATGAGCATGCTGGTTCAACCTGTGTGAGACCTGTGTGAGGTCTCCCCAGCCATTCTGTATGGGAAGACTAGTTGACTAACTTGTCATTTAGGATTGTCCTCCTGGGAAAAAAGTGTGTAAATTTTGGCATTGTGACATCTAAGTAGCAGCCTCTCCATAGCTCAGCTAGGTGTTAGGTGTTAATCCGTTTGTTTTCCAGTTTTCTTGTATGCAAAAGTGCAATACGGCATCTCAGACAGTGTGAGTGACTTGAGTTCCAGAGGCTGTGCACCTTTGATTCGCTTTCTCAGGTCTTAGGGCAGACAGGGCTAGAATCAGCTCCTCTGGGAAAACAGCTCATCCTCAAGCTAATAGAGCTTGTCAACGCTATCAAGTCTGTGGAATCCTTTGTTTAAAAACATCTGCATAATGTACACGTTCACTCTACAGGAGAAGTTGTATTGTGCTGCAGAATGTAGCTGGAAGGAGGAGACAATTTAAACAATTGTGGTCTCGACCAAATAACATTCGTTTATTGGAAATGGACTAAAAGGAAACAACATGCAATATGTGCATTGCATTTATCCTGGATTCAGGAGATATTCAAGTATAGAAGTTTTTTAACATTTCCACTATCCAGAGGTCCTTCAAACAGGCAAGACAGTGTTCATGAAGAATAGATTTCAAAATAGTTGGTAAAAACCAATAGCTTGTAAAAACCATAAAGATAGATAGATAGATAGATAGATAGATAGATAGTGTGTTGTTAATAGAAAAAAAAGTATGAACTCTGGAAGCTCTGTTAATTCACTTTTGCCATTTGTGGTTTAAATTTGAAATTTAAATATATTGAATGTTAAAGATGATATGGATTCAAAGGAAATTAAACCAGATATGTCACTGAAAACTACAGAGCATAAGACTTAATGTGACTTCACTATTACATTTTCATTCTAATGAGTTTCTAATAGATCTCTGGGAAATTTAGAACCTCATGTGTGCGTTTTGTTTTGTTTTTAATTCCTGCTCAGATTTGTGGTGACAAATAGTTTGGAAGAAGATCATCACCTGTGGAGATCAAATAAGACTTCCACATACCGCTTTTCTTTATTAACAGTTTTTTCTGGATGATAAGAACAGGATTTCATTCATTTTATGGGATTAGTATTTTTAGCCTTCAGCTAATGGGCTTCTCACATTGAACGAAGTTGCCATTTTCTTTGTCTGCTTAACTGCTTACTGTGTTTTGAAAATCCCTTGGACAGATTTCACTCTACAGGATGATAAAGGACCTAATCAGATATTTATCTGGGAAGACTTAGTGGTTAATACATAAAAGGTAAAGGTCAACTAGTTTCCTTTGGAAAATGACTTTTATTTTTGTACCCAGTCTGTAAATGTCTAACTCTTTTTACACAGCCATATCTTTTGTATGGATTGCTACTTGTTAGCCACACTAGACCTTCAGGTGAACATGGCTGTCACCATTGTGGGGACTAGTAGGGTCCACTGGAGGAATGGGGGGGGAGGGCTAGCAGGGGCCACAGTGGGCTTGTGGGGGCAATTAGAATATGTGGAGGGGATTGGAGCCATCGCGGGCAGGCAAAGTCTATGGGAGGGAATGGGGGGGGGGCAACTGGGATCCACAGGGGGACACTAGACCTTCAGGTGAACATGGCTGTCACCATTGTGGGGACTAGTAGGGTCCACTGGAGGAATGGGGGGGGAGGGCTAGCAGGGGCCACAGTGGGCTTGTGGGGGCAATTAGAATATGTGGAGGGGATTGGAGCCATCGCGGGCAGGCAAAGTCTATGGGAGGGATTGGGGGGGGGGCAACTGGGATCCACAGGGTGATTGGGGGAAAGACAGACACTGCAAGAGGGATCAGGGAGGTTAGCAGGGTTTACAGGGGGAGGGAGGGGCTTTGAAGGATCAGGTGGCTCTTCCCCCTCCAGGATCAGGGGATATTTTTATCCCCTCCACGCCCCGGTGAACCTACCTCCCCAAATTCACCTGCCTCTCTCCTTACCCCACCTTACTTCCTTAGCTTCCGGCACTCGCAGATACCAGTAAACCAGTACCAGGAGTGGCTTGTGGGATGGAGGATTGAAGAAGGGGCTTCCTGGTCTATGATGGGGGGAAGCTAAAAAACATCCTGTGCCAGGTTGTGGGGGAGTAGGAAAAGTACAGTTCCAGGGCCTGGAGCCAGAGGCTTGGCTCTCCCAGACCCAGGGCTGCACTGGCAACTGTACAGAAGTTCAGTAAGATTGGTCTTACTGGACCAGATCTAAGTTAGACTGTCTTGAAGATACACTTACCTTAGATTGAGTGGGCCATTTTTAGACCAATCTAACTGCCCTGAACTTCTGTACAGTTCACACTTAGATTCACGTAACAAGGCATCTAAGTGTAAAGTCTGTATATTGATAAACTAAGTTAGATCAAATGGTCATTTTTAATATGATCTAACCTCTCCCTAACCTCTGTGAACGTGTGTAAGTATCCTTAGTGTGGCATTTCTCTCTCTCTGTGTAAATTTCAGATCTTTAATGTTTAAGCATCATTTAGCTTCATTATTTTAACAGCAGAGAGTAGCTTTTAATCAATAAAGTATGCTTTTTTCTTAATCATTGATACTTTGCTCATAAATGGGCATGTCTACATGTTCCCCTACAGTGCTGTTGTTACTACTCCATCACCAAATGATGGTGCAGTAACAGCTCATAGCGTGCCATGCCGGCAGTGCACGGTTATTTTTAGCTACTACATTGTCATAGCAATATTTTATAGTGAGGGAGCACATTTCTACAGCAACGTAGCTACAGCATCACGTTTTGTGTCTGCTGGCACTACGTTGCCACAGTGCATTGCTACAGCAACCGTGCATTTCACTGCAGTGCATTGCAGTTTCATATTGCATTCAATATGAAACTTTTCAGCCTTGCTCTATCTTACGTAAAAAAAAAAAGGAGTGAAGTCTATTTAAAATGTGTTTCAGCAGAGCCCCTGAGCACATGCTTAAGTCCCATTCAGTCAGAGCTAAGTAGGTGTTCTTGCATTTTGCTGAAACGGAGCTTTAAGTATTTCAGACTTCTGGATTAGCAGACAGACTGGATTCATATAAAAACATATAACTACCACCTTTCTACATGTCATACAAGTTCCACTCCATGTCAGCAGTGTTTGGTATGAAATTCTTTATGCCTTTCCTGCCTCATAAAGGGCATAATTCAGGGGGAAACACATTTACTAAGCACAGAAATAATCAGATCTTTGTCCAGCAAAGCTGCTAAAGATGTCCTTGAATCCCAAAAAACTTTATTTTTAGCATGTGCTTAAAGATGTGTTATTGAACTGGAGACAGTTAGTATAATTGACTTTAAAAGGATCATTACTGCTTCCCCTTAGCAGGGGGTGAAGTTTTTTAGATGGCACTTAACAAGGCATCTAAGTGTAAAGTTTGTATCTTGATGAACTAAGTTAGATCAGGTGGTTATTTTTAATATGATCTAACCTCTTGATAATAAGCTGGTAAGTCCTTTCCTCTCAGAACTGGGAGGAGGAGTTGGAAATGGGAGCCATCTGGGAAGACAGACGAGTGTGGTAGTAAACCTGTGTTCTGCAAAAAATTGATCAAAACCCAGGATTTTCATTCTGTGGAAAATGTTGACATTTCAAAATGTGCCTCTTTCCTTTTATGCTTAACACTTGGTTTTGGGGGAAAATCAAGAGACTTGTTCTTCCTTTTTTAAAAACTCATATCTTTAAATTACATTTACGTTTTGAAAGCAAAATTCATAATTATTTCTATTTTTATTAAATGTAATTATATTTCACTCTATTTCATGGCATGTCCTATGACATGACACACTGTAAAAGAATGACAGGCAGGTGCTATTTAGCACAGCAGTTTTGACAGTGACAGAATATTCCATTACAATACAAAGAGGAGATATTTTCATTTCAGAAATCAAGGTCTGTGCTAAGCAGAAGATGCTTTGGTGAAAAGACATTTCTGGATGGAAAACTTCTCCAAAAGAAGTTCTCTCACCAGATGCAGCTGTGCAGTTGCAAGGCAAGCTTCAGGATTGGGGTTGTGCAAAGAAAAACTTGAGCAAAGCAGTCCAACTTGGGAGAGGGGAAAGTCTGAGAAAGAAGGCCGTGACAGGGATAAGCATCAGCACTACAGACCTACTTTGGTTAATAGTATGTTTTTGCTCCAGAGAGAAAGAAGCATGTGGGAGTCTAGTTGATCTTTAACCAGAAGGTCTCGTGATCACTGATGGTTACTTGGATGTGCTGGTTGTATTCAGGGTTGTTGCTGTGTTGGTCTAAGGACATAGGTGGGCAACAACAGCAGAATATCCCAATGCTTGAAGAACGGTACCTGTGCCCAAAAGCTTGCAAAGAACTTTTTTCCAACTACTCAGTTGGTCTAATAAAAGATATCCTAGTTGTATACATCCATCTATTGCTTAATTGTGTTTATTATTTTGTAGAATTTAACACTTTAACCCACAGACTGTAGAAATGGCCCTTGCTTATTGTGATCGATATCTGTGAGTGCCAGTTTTGGATGAGCACAAGGGCTTATTAGGGCTGTGTGAAGCTTCGGTCCCTGATTTGATTCAGCAGAGATTTGGCCTGATTCGGTGGCTGAATCTCCAAATCCAAATTGAATCAGGAGACCCTTTAATCTCTCCAAATCAAATTGGAACCCTCCGAATAGATTCAGAGAGATTCGGAAAGATTCAATGGTTTATATGTTTTTCCTGCATACCTCAAGGTAGCAGGCAGCTCATGAACGCTGAGATGCTGGGGTGGATGGAGCATCCCACCAGAGCGCAGGGGGCTCCCCAGCGTGCTTGGCAGCAGACCCAGAACTGGATCCAAAGCACTTCCAGTCCATTTCTGGTTCCATTGGAGAGCGCCCCCCCCCCCCCCCCCCCCCACACACAACCCTGGTGTCTGGGGCCTTCAGAGTCTGAGGAGGCACCCAGGGTCCCCCCCCATGGTTGATCGCTGAACCAGGAGGGCACAAGAGGGTCCCCCATGCATTCAGTGGTATACCGGGAAGTGGACTAGAAGTACTCCCGGTCCACTTCCGGGGTCACTGCCAAGCAGGTGCCCCGCCCACCACCTGCACTCCTGTGGGATGCTCCATCTGCCCTAGCATCTCAGCATTCATGAGCTGTACCTGGTACCTCAAGGTATGCAGAAAAAACATTTAAAATTGTGTCTATGTCTGAATCGCTGATTCTCTGAATCATTATCGAATCTTCACATTTGGATTTGAATCGGGGACAGTGATCCGAATCAATGAATCGAATCACTGGCCCTGATTTGGGCTGAATCCGAATTGAATATGGCCCATTTCACACACCCCTAGTGCTTAATTGCTCACATGGTTATAGTTCCTGAGATGCTTGCCTCTTGTGGTTGTGGGGTGGTTATTGTGGCTATTGGGACTAACTAGTTTCTTCGTGGCACTTCTCATGTAAGCAGCTGTCTACTGTGGCTTATTTGTTTCATGGAAAGCACCTTGCCTAAAATCCAGTTAATAAAATTACTTTACTTAGTCTTCGCTTCTCCAAATTGGATTCTTCATACCAAAGATAAAACTTAAATGTATGGTGGATGCTACACTATTTTTGAAAAGCTGTTGGCACTAATAAATTTGGAAGGGTACCTTTTCTGGTTTTTCAGATCCCCTCCTGGTAATTTATGATAGGATCATAGGAAGGTAAGACTGGGAGGGACCTCATAAGGCCATCTATTCCAGCTGCCTGCTCAAAGCAGAATCATCCCTGACTAAACCATCCCAGCCAAGTGTCTGTCCAACCTGGTGTTTCCAGGGATAGCAATTCTACAACCAGTTCCAATGCTTGGTAGTTAGAAAGTTCCTCTTAATCTCCAACCTAAAATTCCTCTGCTACAGCTTGAGCCCATTGTTCCCAGTCCCAACGCATTACTCCTAGTCCTATTCCTAAACTTTGATGAAAACATCAAATGTCACATTAGGAGTCGCTGCCTATTCAGCAGCTAATAACGAATGGGCATAACTACATTTCAAGATTCTAGCTCAATTAAAACACGGAAATTGTCAGTCAGCTGGTAATTTCTTACAACTCTATATTAAACAGGTTGGCATGAGGATAATTATACTTTACGGTGGCATTACATTTTTCATCTGAGGATTTCAAAGTCCTTTACAAACATTAATAATGTATCTTCAAACAATAATTAAGCCTCAAAACATTCCTGTGTGGTAGGTAAGAAACAGATGGAAAAATGAGTCAGACAAATGTTGAATGATTTGCTCAAGGTCACACACAGAAAATCAGTGAAGCAAGAGTTCTGACTTGTAGGCTCTTTACTAATCCTGAGAAAGCTCAGATTCAGACCATTTCTTTTCTAGATGTTGTATACTTATTAACAAGTTTATGCTTGTGTAGTGGTTAAAATTTTAAAACTACCATCCATGAGTTAAAAAAACCCAAACAAACTTGGTTTTGAACTTTTATTTTACAGCAGATATTTCACACTGCAGGGGAAAGATTTTGAAAGAAACAAATGATTTTTCCATTGAATTTTTCATGAGGACTGGGTATCTAACTGCCCTTTGTGCCATTGCAAATCGCACAGTGACAAAATAATGCATTAAACCTTTGATTCAGCAAAGCACTTAAACACAGGTTTACTTTAACAAAAAGAGAGAACTTTACTTCATTTGTCAGTTTTATAATTTGTATTTGCATCACTGCAATTGTTTTCCAAGTGCCTTTAGCACTGTTTATAAAAAAAATGGCAGACTAAAAGAAAGCCAAACATAAAGTATGCTGAGTATTGCCTCACAAAATACAAGTAGATTAGTATAACATAGTGTTTAATTTAATTAAAGGCAAACTAATTGTTCTCATTTCACAGTGCTGAGCAAGTACAAGACGTGCTCTAGACAGCCACTGACAAATATTCATTATAAATTCTGCTTCAAAGTTAAAACAATTTATGCTTAGAAGGAAAATCAAGCACTAAGATTGGAATTAAGATGAGAAGTTCAGAAATTCCTGGATTTGAAATCAGCTGTCGTTGCAAGTGAGAAAAATACTTGCCGATCTTGCTTTT